>NC_045138.2:2272142-2872142 GCF_008831285.2 Nymphaea colorata | reverse complement strand
ACAAATTTGATCCCAATAAAACAACACCTGAATGGGCAGATGCACTTGTCTGTGTGAATGTGCATGAACATAAAATCAGACAAAGTTTTAAATGGGTTGAATCGGCGACAGCTAAATGCTTAGTGATTGAAAATGACAAGATGTCCAAACCAGATGTGACCTATTTGCAGCCCACGCTTACCCAGCCATCGGCAGCTGCCCCAAAACGGTTGGCTGGAACAGAGCATGCACTAGAAATTTGGATTCTATAATTTGACAACATATGTTTTTTATTTTTTATTGGGTAGGAGGTTGACAATTTATTAAGATTGAAACCTCGTGGGTGGTGGGTACTGATACTCTCCTAACTCGGGTTCGTTTGAGCCCAGGCACCAAACCGGCTCAAAATGTTATCGAGCTGGTCAGATGGGCCAATAAGCTCACCCGATAATAATTTTTAATGTATATTTTATTATTTTTAATATATAATTATTGTATTTTATTAAATTTTTAATATTTTATATATTATTTTATTTTAAAATATATATTTTATAATTTAAATTGATTGGGCTCGACGGGCCCAGATTTCGGGTGTCAAGCCAGGCTCAAGCCTAGGTTTCAGGTGGCAGGCCAAAATGGCATAATTACATTTAAATTAAAATCTTAAATATTTATTTATATATATATATATATATAAAAGTGCCCCCACCAGATTTGAGTTTGTTTAAACAAGTTTTCCTCCAGCTAATTTTTTTTGTGTCGAGCTGGCCCGAGTCCAACTTTTTATCGAATCAACTTACAATTTATCATTCGAAAAAAAAGACCTGGAGCTCTTCATTGAAATTGGATATCCAGTCCAAATTGAAAAAAAAAATCATACAACAAATCCATATCCAATTTACTAAACCAATCTAAAATTTTCTTACAAAAGCTTAGTAGTCGAATCTGAAAATGAATCAAACATTAGATTATGTTTGCACCATCGACATTCCTAGTGTTTTCGTTGTGAAACTCAACCACCCAAACCCAAAGAGAAATTGAACTTTTGTATTATTTCTACACGGATCCTATTCAAATCCAATTGCTTCTTTGAACACTTAAGTTCTTTTATATTATTTTAAGAGTTGTGAGCCTTGGACTTGATTTTTTATATTATTTTAAAACTTATTTTTTTTCAGTAAATCCTACACATCACATTAATTTATGTTGGTTTTTTTTTACCATTGGCGCCATCGGCAGATTCTAGGCACAGAAATTAAAGATGTGTTTGAATGACAGTTTTTTCAACTTTCATGATATTCCCGAAAAAAATCCAAATTTTTTTTATTATAAATGCGGATCAACTAACGAAATAATACATAATTAATTAGCTCATGACAAAATCGCGTTGATAATTCATAACACATAGAACAAAGAAGATCAAATAAATTAATCACAATCTCTTAGGTGCTCTACAGTTTTAATCATCTTTTTTTTTTATGTTATCTTCAAATTGATAACAATGCGGTGCATTTAATTTACGACAACGATCTCAATTATAATGCTTAACCTCCATTATGGTGCTCATAATAGCTAGAGAGAGAAAGAAAGAACTGACAAAGAAATTTATGACGACAAAACTTTGGAGACTAGGCATCAAGGGCCAAGCCAAGAGGGCTTGCATGGGCCGTGACCCCACCTTAGATTTTTTTTAATTTACATATAAATTTTAGAAAATTTCACTTGTTTTATATAAAAATTTTGAAAAACGATTTTGAACCATGTTAAAATTTTAAAATTTTAATTTGGCATTTTTCATGAAAAATTTCTGCCTCTGCCCCTTTCACACATTACCAATCAACAAAAGCATAAAAGACAATAAAAGGGACGTAAAGAAAAAATTAGCAAACAAAGCAGCACAAAAAAATTCTAAAGAACATAACCATAACAAGAACAAAAGCAAGAGGAGGAGGGGAGAGAAAGAAATAATCAAAAGAAGAAGTCATCATGTGGTCAATGCAAAGCATGAGGTGGATTTCTGCCTTCACAATGCATCTGATAGAAGCAACACTCGTTGTCGAGTTTTTGAACATTTGGTTGTTGCGATCTTCCCAAACCTGTCACGGACAAACAAACCAAGACTATTAGTTAAGAAACAAAGAGAAAGAAAAAAAAAGGTAAAAACTTTACCACATTAGCTACCAACTAGTAACTCTCAAAGGCTCAACCTAACTCAATACCCCTTAGTACCATCACAATAGCACCTTTCAAAAAAAATATTAATCCAAGAAAATCCTCCGATCAATATATAAATTAGATTTTATAAAATTAAAAAAAAGATTGATTTAAGCTTCCCAACTCGTATAATTCGATTCATACATCAGAATTTTAACTTTTTAATAATATATTTAATGTCTTTTACTTATTTATATAATTATGTTTGTGAAAAACAACTTAAACGTTATGATGCACATATAAAATATTATATATATTAAATATGCTAGATGCCAGATGCTAACAAATGAGTAAAAATTAAATATCAGTAGATTAAATACCATTGTTATAGGAGCAACATTAGCAAGTTTATAATGTTTTTGGTGACAGACTTCACACACACATATATATAAAAAAAATTGGTATATAACGAATTATCTTAACAGTCGATCTTTTCAGGGTGAAAGGTTTTAAAAAAAAAATTAATGAGAAAAAAAAAGATAGAATATTTATTTTAGTCATATAACATTAACTAACAATTTTTCTCTTTGATTTTCTGTGAGTCTTCCATCTTGAAAAAATAAATAACCAATATGATGCTTTATGGGTTATGCAACTAAGTGTTAAGTACCTATCAATTTCTCTCTCTCTCACAGACACATATATATGTAACTCTGGTTTTTTAGATTCATTCAACCATCTAATTAGGGTCATCGATATAAACAATAGTCATAGTAGTAAATCAAAGAAAAAAATTATGGATATTTTTGTCCTCTGGTATTATTTTAGACTTTTTCTTTTTCTTTTAATATCTATATGTTTCAAATCGGTTGAATGACTTTGAATAGCCAGTCATTCTCTCTCTCTCTCTCTCTCTCTCTCTCTCTCTCTATATATATATATATATATATATATATATATATATATATATATTGCTGTTGCTATCTTTTGACAATTATATGTTTTACTGTCGCTATCTTTTGACAAACAAATAGGATAAGGTCGGTCAAGGACAAAAAATTCAATGAAACCACGGAAATTCCAGGAAAAAAAAAACGAAAAATCATAAATTCATGTGAGCTCGTTTCCTCACTCATCTAGCAACAGCTGAGCTGACCAAAAACCTGTCGCCAAGAAAACAATAATAATTAACAATATTATAACAATAATTAAAAATACAGCCCGCTGGATTTAAGATCATCCTTTTGGCAGTCAAAGAAGAAAACATGTAGAATTTTGTGCTTCAAACACGATGATCGACATTGCACTGCCCTTTCATGATACTCATAAACGGGAATATCGATCGTCATTCCTCTGAACGCTACCCAAATGGCGTTCCGTGTGTTCTCGAGAGAGATTCATGGCCGATTCTGGGCACCAATTCATTTCTTTTATATTTCCCATGATGAAGCATATGAGAGGTTCATAATCCTGTCTTTTTACTGTTTTCCCTATTTTTTTAAGTCTTCTATTGAGGTTTAGGTAGACACTCATTAATTAAATTGACTAAATTTTGCATGTCGGGAGTCGAACTCTAGACCTCTTTAAGTCAAAGTTGTTAGGGCAGCTTGATTTTGTTTGAATTAGCTTAGTTTTGTTAATACCAAAATTGGAAATGCTACTCTGAATTTTTATTAGTGCTAGAAAGCTGTGCAAGAAAAGTGAGTATATTTGTGAAAAATAGATAATTCCGTAGCTTAATTGTTGTCTTGAGGGAAATCCACCTATAGATATATGTAAAAAAAATGCTTGTATTTTTCTATGTATCATTTATTGGAGATGCAAAAAGAGAAGTATATTTTTGCGTTACCGTCGATATCACTAAACGTACTGTCCTGTTTATCGGGTTCTTGTTTGCTCCATCTCTCATAAAAAAAAAAGGGTTACATTAAAGGTCGTTTGGCAGCATGAACACTTAGTGAGTATTTTTCATGAACCTACTTGAACTATTGTTCCCTGAATGTGCACTGATTTTTGAAGCAGTTCAAAAAACACTTCGTGCGTGTTTCCATGAACCTACTTGAACTATTGTTCCTTAAATGTGCACTGATTTTTGAAGCAATTCAAGAAACACTTCGTGAGTGTTTCCATGAACCTACTTGAACTATTGTTCCCTCAATGTGCACTGATTTTTGAAGCAGTTCAAGAAACACTTTGTGAGTGTTTCCATGAACCTACTTGAACTATTGTTCCCTGAATGTGCACTGATTTTTGAAGCAGTTCAAGAAACACTTCGTGAGTGTTTTCATGAACCTACTCCAAATATTAAGATAAATTCATAAAACACTTGAACTATTGTTCTTTGAATATACTCTAATCCATAAAGCAGTTCAAGGAACACTTCATGTGTGTCACCATGAACCCACTCCAAATATTAAGGTAAATTCATGATCGAGCAATTCAAGGAACATTTCATGAGTGTCCCCATCAAACTACTACAAATAGTAAGGTAATTCATGGAACACTTGAACTATTGTTTCCTAGATATGCTCTAATCTATATAATAGTTCAAGAACAGCCACAAGAGAGTTCCTTTTGTCAAACGACCTCTTAGGAATTAGAATTTTCTGTCAGTTCATATGATGTATTCATACTCAAGGTTTGAAATCAGATGTTAAGCTGTTCTGCTTCGTTCCTAACTTTCCAAAGCTACCTGCCAATTAAAAGTTTATGATTAGGTTCCTCATACGACATGGGAATACTTATCCCTTGAAACTTGTGATAGTTTATCACAAGACTCTCATAAAATATGCCAAATCGGATTGCAAGTGGTTCGGATCTGGCCTGAGTAGGATGTTGTCTTGCCAAGGCTGAGAAAATAGCTAAAGAAAACTCGTAAAATCCACACTGGATTATCTCTTTTTTTTTTTTTGGAGTCTATAAACATTAGATCCAAAAATTAAATGTTGACCATAATTGCACCATATTTCTTATAACAAGAACATGGTACTATTGAAAGATGTGCACTATGAAAGCATGTTTGTATATAAAAACATGTATTCTGGGAAATAACAATGTAATAATCATTGATTAGAGCGCGAAGAATATACAACCCTTCAAAGGTGCTGGGTATTCCGGCCATTTGTTTAATCGATATAAATTGTGATTCATATCTTGTAGATATTTGATGTGCACGCTAATGCATTTTGTTACTGGATCCGTCTAAAACTTTGTTGATTGTGTGACAGCTAAGTCCATTCCACTATATGTATTAATTCCTTTTCGGGTGAGCGGGAGGCTAATCGCAATGTCTGAGTGAAGCTGACAGCCTCCTCTTTTTCTCTCATCCTCTCAAAATTTATGGCTACTTTTGGTACCTTAGAGTCATGTTTCTGTTGTGCTTGTAGTTGCATATTTGTGTCGGTTGACACCACAAAAGTAATTTAAAAAATTTCATGCAGCCTAAAAAGGCCTTCATAGTGAAAATTTCATAGTGCCACCTCTAACCCAAACAACATAATATTTCGCAGGACACGTGCAGTTCGCCTAGTAGTGAAACCGCATTGTGGATTTCGTGGGCAATTGTCACACCAGCCCACAAATTTGCTTTGCTTATGTGTTAGTACTTCATTTTTTATTTTTATTTTTCTACATAAGAGCACAAAATTTAAACTATTAGTGTCTCTTATCCAGAAATTTGTTTGTCTGCCTCTAAGAGAGCTCACCGCGGCCATGTTGGCAAAACAAGTCAAGCTCAAACCAACTCGGTTTGAGTGATTAATCTTTAATGTAGTGAGATTGTTTATAGAGTAATGTTGATTAATTATATTTAAGGATAGGTTGCCAGCATCCATTTTGAATAATCAGAGCGTCAACCGCATGTTCTGCAAACAAAGATGAGGGAAGTGGGGTGGGAGGGTAGAGGGCACCAATATATATGTAGGGATGTCAATATATCCGATTTGAATCGGATATCAAACCAATCCGATCCGAAAAAATTGGATATAAAAAATAATAATATTTGATTGAAAAATCGGATCAGATTTGGATTTAGTAAATGGCACCCAATCGGATATGGATTCAGATATACATAAATATCCGATCGGATTCATATATGGATTCGGATCAGATTCAGTTTTAGACAAATATCCAATATCTAGTGCTATTAAATATTGAAAATTAGAAAAATTTGGTTCGAAATTTGGATTTGGATTCAGATATAAATATAAAAATTGGCTTCCGATTGTACAGATTTTAGATTCAGATATGAGTTTTCCTTATTTGAATTAGAATTAGAACATATGAATATTCGAAAAATTATATATGATTAAGGATATATCCAATTTGAATCTGATCCGTTGACATCCCTATATGTATGTTGAAATATATTAGAGTTGTTATCCTGAAACGTTGAAAGCAGACCTGGTACCCTAGAGAGATTGAGGAAAGGGTAGAGGCCTCAACCCTTTTATTTGGTAGTAAGATGAAATAATCTTTTCATTCGTCCTAACACCAAGTAATCCGGAAACTTGAAAATCTAAAGCCATGGTTTTGTCAAAGCAAATTAGAGCTTTTTAGCTGTGCTTTTGGCCATGACACAAGACTTATAAAGCTAGGATCCAAAATAAAGGTCTTCCAATAAAGTATACACAGTTTCTTGTAGGGCCATTGCTATAAAAAAGATGTATCAAGTAGCAAAAAGCATGAGATCACAATCTTCCTTGCTCTGGAAGATTTTGATGGTTGGCCTGTTTCCCTTGAGATAATGTCGTTATTGGATCCAATACATCATGTGTTAGATTCCTGTTCCAGTTCGACGTATGGTCATCTAGTCCAAAATCAAACACGCATATGGATCCAGATCCAAAGTCAGTTCCATCTTCTTAATTAGATGTGAAACCATTTGAAAATTATGGTTGTCATTAATCAGCCAGTTGGTTGTCGTTTTCAAGCCTTACAATTCTCCCTCTCCTTCTCCCTCTCTCTCATAAAAATCCGTCCGGACGGAAATCACGAAGCTACCGGTTCGGTGAATCGGCTGCTTCAATAATTCAGCGGCGACATATATTTAGAAATATATATTTTAAAGTTATACCAGTAAATAAAATTCATTAAAAATGAGACGTCTTTTTAAAATTAATAAAAAGTGACATGCGGTATTTGTGAATTATTGTAAATTATTCGATAAACCTGGGCATCGAGTCAGCCCAACCCGGCCCATTAAGAGTCGACGCCATCTCTCAAAGTACTGTTTTAGGAGGGAACCAACAATCTCTGGTTGCCATGAATTCGATTTGAACCTAAAATTTAGGACAAATCTCTCCAAGAAAATTATGTTAAATAGTTCAAAATAAGGTGTCATTCTCAAACCAGATCTGCACGAACAGACCCTGGCAGGCTATCAAAGCTTAGTTAGGACCCGTTTGATGCACAAGAAAAATGCTGTGCAACGGGTGAAATTCATACGGCTGAGGGAAATTTACCCCGGTGAACCGTTTGTGAATCAAACGTCGAAAACTTTCACCCGAAAAACTTTCATCCTCTACGCTGGTCGCTCTCTCGCTGCCTCTCCTCCTCGCACTCGACGGAAGCTCCTCTCCACCCACCGCCCCCCTCGCTTGTTGGAGCTCCACACAAATGGTGACCTAGCCCTTGATTGCCTCCTTCTTCGCTGCAAGGAGCATTCTGATTGGATTTTAATCCTCTCGGTGCCCCAAAGGTTGGGGGATCTTGAGAGAGGATCCCCAAAGATGGGAACAGCCGGCTACGGCGCCATTGGCGGACCCATTTCTTCTTCTAAAATGCCTTTTCGGACAGTTTGGAAACATGTTGTTGCGATTCCGGCCAGTTCGCCGCTTAATTTGCCAATTTTTTTATTGTCTCCAGCACCCATAGCCGCCGCCTCCAATGGCTGTCCCTTCTTCTGCCGCTATGGTTAATTAGACTGACCAAGGTTGAGATGAGATCGTGTTGGGAAGGAAATAAATTTTCTGTTCAATTGAAGACGGATGATGAAAAAGATTCTTGTTCTCTCAATGAACTTGGCTTATCGAACCAGTACTTTAATAATTAGGGGAAGAAATTCAATTAATTACTCTCACGAGCAAAACAAGAGGGTTTTCTCTTGCCAATTACCTCAACTTATATATGTTTTGCGTCGTGATTACTATTTTGAAATTCATTTCCAAGAAAACTGTTTCAGAAACATGATATCACAGTTTGAACATTTGTGTTGATTTAGGAAGCTCCTTTCCTTGGTTTGCATATATCCAGATCTTGCTTAGTTTGGGGCATCTGACCATGATCTTGTATCAATAATGCTGGACTTACAGCGATAGGGGTCTGTGGCATCTGTCTTGCTTCACCTTGAAGTGGAAGAAGATGCAACTAAGCTTTTAGTTGGTTGCTAGTATCTTCATACTATTGGTAGAAGATGCTCACTCTTTTTCATTTCCCTTTTAAAGAAAGGGATGTATGTTCAAAGGAATGTTTGAGTTATCATGGGTTTTACGTAACAACTAATTTTAACTATTTTCTAACTATTTCTAATGGTCAGGAAAAAAGTCTCTCATATATTTTACCATGTGCATCAAACACAGTTAATTTTACCTGTAAAAAACTTTCCTGCAATCAAACAGAACCTCAAATCTGAAGAGGGTTAAATTTCATCTCGTATACCATAATAAATTTACCACGTTAAATTCTTCCTTGCCATCAAACGAACCCTTAAGTTCCCGTGTACATGAAAAGTTTTTCCTCTTACGTGGAAAAGTGAACCAGCCAAACAGTAAAATCAAAGCATTGACTGACCAGTGAATTAAATTTGCTTCTGCTGGTAGTTGGTTATCCAATGACAGAGTATCACAGTTTCATTCTAGTCAGTTATATCATATATCTCTCTCTGTCTCTCTCTCTCACCGCAGTGAAACAACATCAGAGTATGGTGGTAGAATGGGGGAGAGAGAAAGACGAGGGTACATGATTACGTACAACCGCGATGAAGCTTTTCTTTTGGTCTAGAGAGAGAAAGTCCGAGAGTAGACATTGATTGAACCACGATTCACCACTTTCCGTTTACATATTTAATGATCCGTTTCTCCTGTCTGTGATATTTTGCAAAGCAACTGGAAGGTGCCCATCTGCAGGGCCATGGCAGGATGATGCCACAGTCAAACTAACTCTGTGTTGAGCGTGTACCGGAAAGTTGACTGACCTTTCTTGACCATGACCAATGACAGACTTTAAAAGCAAGTGAAAAAATCATAACTCTTTACCTGCAGTCGAGTCTTTTTCTCTGTTGCATTAAAAGCGGAGCAGAAACAAATGCAGCAATACTGTCCTCTTCTTCCCAGATGCTTTAAGAGTCATAGAGCACAGTGGGCCAATCCCCATACTTGCTGTTCTCTCTCTCTCTCTCCTCCCCCGTTGTCTGTGCTATAAAAATTAGACAGTGGCGGTGAATGTCCTCTCCCCTTCTCTCCACACACACACTCTCTGAGGGTCTATAAAACTGGAAGATTCAGAGGCGAGGGATTGATTGTAGGATCCCATACTTGGGGTTAATTCTCTCACCTATCTCCCTCGAAATGACTTGCACAGATAAGCTGAGCGTGAGTCTCTCTCTTTCTCTCTCTCTTGTGCCGTTGAATGACAATGTAGAAAGCAGGACAACCGAAGCAAAACAAGTCTCCTTCTTTGCTCTATTTGCCGTAGAGTTCAGTGGTGCAGCTGTACTTGCTACTCTCTCTGTGTGTTTTCCGTGGAGTTGCAGTGCAGAAGAAGCCATTAGAGCAGCAGCGTCTCTCTCTCTCTCTCTCCCCAAATAAACAACAATGTCGACGAGAGATAACCCTCCGTTGGTCTGCCTTCTCATCCTGCAATCTTCCCTCCTCCTCCTCCTCCGATGATCACTTGACCACATCAACCGATCGGGTATCACATGCACCCTCTTCAATTCATCTATCCTTTGATGCCTGTATTCCTGGGAAAATTAAAGAGCCAAACACCGATTTCTGCAGAGTAGACCTGTAATTTCATGCTCCATTAAGAACCATCACTTACCCGGCTTACCACCCAATCAGACATTGGAGAGAGAGAGAGAGAGAGAGAGAGAGAGAGAGAGAGAGAAATACAAAAATGACGGATGTATCCCTGATATGGAAGCGCCATGAGAATCAGGAAGAAAGAGAGGAATGTACAAGAAGTCATGGAGATGCCCTAAAAAGCTAAACAGTAGAAATCTCACCAACCTACCGAAATTTAGACGCTACACGCGAGATCGTCATCATACGTCGGGATGTTTTATTTCCGTTTCGGACTACCGCCACGAGAAGTTAAGACAAGTTTATTTCAGTATTCCGGCGCGATTTGTGTAGATTCCGGTTCATTTCGATCCAATTGAGCATCGCCGGAAAAAAGAAAGAGAAAGACGGAAAGAGATCACCAGAAAGAGGAGAGAAGAAATTACCAACAAGAGAACCAGGAAGTGGAGGCGATCGGAGGAGTTTCTCGGTCGACGAGCCCGGATCTGACGGCTGGGTTTTCTCCGCGGGAGTGATGGGACGGAGTGACGAGCCGTGGTCCTGGAGACGGCCTACGGGGACGCTTGAAAGTCTTCCGTGCGAGTCCCGAGGCCTTCCTTCCTTTTCAAGTGGGTCGCCAGCGGGTCGGTTTCGATTCCGATCTTTTGAATCCAAATATCAGTGAAGATCCAAACCTTGTCATTTTGGAAGTATATGCTTCGGAGACCGTCTTTTAGCTATAATCTCAAAAACGAGCCTCATGTTCCGATTTTTTTCAGATGACGGTCCTCAAAGGCTCAAACAACTGTTAAATAAAGGTCTACCTTACCATTTTTTTTTAAATATACTTGCTTATCTGGTTTTAACGCATTTTAAATCACTAAAAAGAACTTTAATCATATTCGTCTGTGAGTCACCTTATTATAATAAAACGACTCATGCCAATGTATACCCAATGCTCATATTTTAAAGCCAATAGACACTAGTATTAGAATTATTGTAAATACTTGTATATGTTCAGCCTATATATGTCTATATAATCTATAATTATATATATGCTTAAATGCATGTTTGCAGTAGCTGAGCTACTATGTGACTGAAGTGGGTCATTGCCTATGTCATCACTTGAAATCTTTTATTGTGACTGAGCTGGTCCTGGGTTCAGCACATAAATCGTTCACACCATATCTAAGTAAGTGCCCCACAAACCCGGTTACTGCCCCTCAGCCAAGATTTTCTAGCTCCACTACTGCATGTATGATTGTAGTATTTAGGTATATACATGCTTACAATTGCCATATAGACTTGTATATAGGTCTTTTTATTTTTTGTTTACTTTTATTCTCTTATGTGTATTTTTGTATTTTATTTTGTGCAAGCTCTACTGGTCAAATGCGTATTTCACCAAGATGGAGCTATTTGAGCGACTAACAAAGATTCTTTAGAATTATTTTATATTGCTATTCACTTTGGGTCTTAGCACCATTTTCTGTAATCTTATTTAGCTGATTTACAACTAAACTTACATGGTGTTAGAGCATGAATTCTTGTTGTTTCAAGCTGACAACAGCTGTTGAACCTTCTGCATTGATTTCATTTTCTTTCTTGGTACTCCCAATAAAATTTGCTTTACAATTGGTGAATCTACTGTTGGTATCAAGTGGCTACTAATGAATTTCTCTAAAGGCTTGCACCAGTGTTGCTTGTTCCTCTAAACCAATCTCTTATTGCTATGGATTATAATTCGTTCTTCAGTAGATGATTCAGGTGTCGTCTCATCAAGAATATGGAAGATTTAAAAACTCCTTTGATCATGAAAATTAAGTGGCCCCATTTTGCTTGATGAAACAAGGTATTCTCTGTAGGTGAAATGCCTAAAAATGCACATCAAACTAAAACAAAGTTTGGGGCTTCATTTAATGTACTAAAGCTCAACCTTCTC
Source organism: Nymphaea colorata (assembly GCF_008831285.2). Classification (NCBI taxonomy): domain Eukaryota; kingdom Viridiplantae; phylum Streptophyta; class Magnoliopsida; order Nymphaeales; family Nymphaeaceae; genus Nymphaea; species Nymphaea colorata. Next base: position 2,860,067 of record NC_045138.2, on the reverse strand, counting down.
TTAAATTAACTAAAGTTGAAAACAGTGTCGAGAAGAGTCCCAAGGGATTGGGAGAGATAATGCCATGATTGAATACTACAAGAAATTTGGACGATTCGGTAGTAAAAAATGCAAGAATCAAGGAATCGATTTACAATAGTATTGATCCTTGTATTGCTCAAAATCTCATATATTATAAAAAATTAGTGACACATGAGAATATCTCATGGGTATGTATACACGAGGAGATACAACTCAAACATATCTCCTAATTACAAAGGCTCAACATGTTATGCAAGGAGCAAAGAATGTAAGAGATTATTACATAGAATCATCTACTATATAGAATGAAAATTGACCAATTGAATCCCAAGCTTTGGCATTGAATGTAAGCGCCATGAGATTAGAAGCAAGGAGATCATTGAAAATTTGAGATTCTATCAGCTCCCACAAGTCCTTAGGCCAGAATTTGAACAAATTAAAGTTGTGTCATTACCTTTTACATATCCTTCAGTCATTCATAAGACACTTACCATGTTAAGTGTGGAGGAAACAAGGATGAATATGAACAAGAATAAGAAGAGTTCTCTTTCCATCAAACAAGAAGAAGATAAGGTCTTGGCAGCTTCTAGATTGGGAAGCAATATTAAACCCTATAAGCCCCCTCGTTTTAATAGTCAGAATCAACACAAAGGATACTATCAGGTTATTTATCAGTATGGTCATGAAATGGGGCACATAAAGCTTCAACATCATAAGTTTAAAAGGAACTCAAATGGAGGGCCATACCAAAGCAATTGAGAATCTACACCTAGAAGATCACACAACTCTAATCAAGGAGCAACCTATCACATTGGAGGTCAACTTGATCAAGGGAACAATAAGAGATTCAATGGAGGACACAACGTTACTTCTACTTCTTCCACTTTAAATCAGCTTGTAACTGGCTTTCAACCACTTTTTAACAAGTCACCATCAAGTGCAATGGCATCATCTGCCTCCAATTCCAATACAAAAGTATGCACTATTGGTTCTTAACTTACAAAGTCTCATTCATATGACTCCATATATTTCTCTTTGACAAAGTATGCATATGTTTAAGGGATTTCAAATGTTCTCACTGCTAATTGAACCTCTTTAAACATTTTAAGAATTAGAGATCACAAAAATGAAGTTGAAAAATGAAAAGTTTATATTCTAAATTTTTATGTAGAAATATTGTCTTAAATTACTTTTGTTTGTCAAATGTCTGACTATGGATATGAAATTCTTTTCTCATCGAACAAACGTTATGTGCAGGGACACCAATCCATGAAATTGAATGGAGAAAATTTTGGAAAAAGATATTTGTATTACATGAACAAATTATGTATACACAACAAAGTCTTTTGTGATGTTGCCGAAAACATAGGTGCTAAAATAAGGCATCAAAGAGAATGACATCTAAGCATAAAAAAAATTTCTCTTATTGACTCTACAAAGAAACTATGTATCAATACCTTTTGGTATAATGATCTTTTAAATGGGAAAATGAAAATTATACCTTTTGGTTTAAGAAATTTTTAATGGCTAAAACCCTTTGAACTTGTTTCATTCGGATGTTTAGGAATCCCACCGATCATGTCAAAATGATGATTATCATATTATATAATTTTTATAGATGATTTTACTAGGTACAATTGGATTTATATTTTGATATTCAAGTTAAAGGTATTTAACACATTTCACAATCTAATGAAAAATCAATTTGATACCAAAATTAAAATATTTAGAACAAATTCCAGAAGTGAATTTAATTCAAATGAGTTTGAAGAATATCTAAAACTATTTGGAATAATTTACCAAAGTCCTTTTTATAAGAAGCATCAACAAAAAGGTTTATCCAGGAGAAAGCATAGACACGTTATAGAAACAACTAGCATTCTTCTTATTTTTAAAAGTGTATAAAAAATTTTGAGTTGAGGCAGCTAGATGTCCGCTTATCTCATAAAGAAAATAATATAAAAAACTTTATCAAATGCTTCTCCCCTTGAAAAATTGTCTAAATATTAATGAGATACTTAGAGATTGTGGATGTAAATGTTATGATTTAAATAATAGATTGAGATTTTTTTTAATGAATCTGTAAATGTAAGATAAGGTTATGCATGGACCCATTTTTGCTATAAATACACCACAATTTTGTTTTTAACAAAAAAAAAAAGGACCTAACCAACGCAGCCTTTGTCTGGAAATGATAAAGCTGGCAAACTAAGTTCAAAAGTTTTTAAATGTGCTTTTATGGAGTATTCTAAGACACTTGAGGGAACTAGATGTAATGATTCTAAAAATGATAAACTATCAATTTGAAAAAATGTAAGTTTCATTAAAAAAGAACATGGATTCAAAAGAAAAAAAGATTTTCAAGAGGTCAACACCTATTCCTTTTTATTTAAATATCTTTCAGAACATTGTGATGATTCATATGAGAGTGGAGATGAAAATGAAGAAAAGAATAATGACACTGACAATGAAGATAAGATATCTAATAGGCGTATAATTTACCATAGAACCCAAGAAGAAGCCTATACTGAAACAAGCAACTTGCCAATAAAAAGAGGATTTTACTTCTTCTAATGAATGAACCTTTAAAAGATTTACAAAAAATGTTGACCTCCAAATAGATTTGTTTCTTATGAGCCATTTACTTATAGATATTGAACTTGCTTGACTGCCATCTATTCCTAGTTTGAACCATCTACTAATATGGAAGCCAATACATGGGAAATGAAAGATGCTAATACATGACAAATATTGATTTTGCTATAAAAAAAAACTATTGGGTGTAAAAGGGTTTACAAGACTAAAATTAAGGGTAATGGAACCTTAGAAAGGTATAAAGTTAGGTTTGTTGTTGTGGGAAATATTCAAGAATATGAAATTGATTATGAAGAAACATTTGTCCTTATAGCAAGAATGATCATTGTTGGAACTCCTCTAACTTTTGCAGCTATTAAAAACCGAACATATAAGTAAAGAATGTCTTTTTGAATAGTGAATTAGAAAATGTCTACATAGATAATCTTCATCATATTATTATTCCAAAAGATAGTCTTAATATTACAAAAAACTTTATATGGCCTTAAAGAAGCACCAAAGGCATGGCTTGACCACTTTAATGACTAATGCAGCTTTCAATCTTGTTTGATAGATACATCCCTTATTGTTAAGAACACTTTTATAGGTTTTATTATCCTTGTATTATATGTTGATACGTTGTGGTAAGTCAATTTCACCATTCTCCAACAACATTTACATATGATTGTAAGATAATAAGATACATCAAAAGATCAATGAATCGGGGAGTTCTTCTTTCCTTTTCATTTCCATTGAATTTAATAGCTTATGTTGATGTTGATTAGGCAGAAGATCTCAACGACAAATACTCAACAACAGCTTTTAGTGGTTTTCTAAGTGAATCCCTTATCTCATATAAGTGTAGAAAACAACAAAAAGTTTTATTATCCTTTATCAAAGCAGAGTATAGAGCAATGACATCAACAACTATAGAAATAGTTTGGTTTTTTTGAGTTATCATGTGACATGGAAAATGAGATGGAGACACCAGCCAAGTTGTGTCATGATGATAAAAATTTTATCTACATTGTTCGAGGCCACACCTTTCATGAGTGAATAAAGCATATCAAAATGGACTATCACTTTGTGTGTGAAGAATTCTTAAAGAAAATATTTGAATTACCATATATAGCCTCAAAATTTTGAATGGTGGGAGCCCTCAAGGTGAAAATTTTGTAGGGGTATTTATTTATTTTTCTATTTTTAACAATTTTACGTTAATCCTCATGTTTAAGAGGGGGCAGTTGTTTTTCTTGGATTATTGATCTTTTTGAGATAAAAAAAAAACTTTTGAGATAAAATCATGGATGTAGGAGAGCTTATTCTTGATTTTTACTGATTTCTTATGATTTTTTCAAATGTTTTTCTTATTTTTTCTGATTTATTAAAAAAAAACGATATGGTTACGATACATACGATATTTTACGATACAACATATCTTAAAGTCAGACCGATACGGCTTACGATATGCTTTTTACAACATTGGTTTGAGGAACTAGAACCTTAGAATATGAGTTTCAACTTTCAACTAAGGATTTCCGCATGATGAGACCTTTCTCATGAATAAAACCATGAACCATTTATTCAAAATACTTAAATTTTGCACAAAAGAGATAGTATGTCCTTTCATAGGGATATGCCACTGGAGAACTCTTAAAATGTAATAATTCTTGCAAGAACTTATTCTAAGTCCAATCACAATGGGTTGTTAAGTCCACCATCTTATGCAAGTATGGTCATAAAGAATGTGGAGGAAGCTCTTTGACTGGAGAACTCTTAAATGTACTAATTTTTGCAAGAACTTATTCCAAGTCCAATCACAATGGACTGCTAAGTCCACCATCTTCTGCAAGTATGGTCATAAAGAATGTGGAGGAAGCTCCTTGACTTCTCTTTAGGCAACTTCAGTATTTCTGAAACATTTTTGTATCCTATGTGGTGTTTGATTATATCGTCTTCAGATTTTCTTGACGTGAATGCTTTCTTAACATATTTTGGTGGCGACAAAGCCCAATGCATTGCCCAGATAGCAAGAGGCCTCATATAAGAGATAGAACGGTATTTTTCGTCACATGTCCAACCTTCAGGTGTTTGAAATGCACAACTGCAAGAGTATCAAATGTCAGTAAAGTTCTGTTAAGATTTTTTCTATCAGTAATGTGAGCATCAACCGAAATAGAATATTCACATGTTCATACACAAGCATACGCATGGAAACAACTAAACCCCATGACCAACCGCATATACTACATCTTATTCTATTATCATACTCCCTTGTGCTAATTTGATAGAAAACTTCACTTAGTTGGTTATGCGTACGTTTTGCATAAAGAACTGCATAAGCATCCTAAATAAATAGTTACTATTATATTTGTATTTTTTGTTAAGCAAATACCAATGTCAAAAATCTAGTCTAACTGTCATTATGGAAACATTAAGCCTAGAACAAGTACAATCTTGTCATTAGAAAGATCCTTTTTTTTATCAGCTCATACTTACTAGCACAAGAGAAGGTAAAGTACCAAAAGATAATCAGAGTAAAATTGCCAAATCTTTCAACACACTATGAAAATGATCATGCATTCACCGTTAGCATTTCAGAAGAGATTTTACTTAAATTTTCCAAACAGCTGATGCTAATGCTAGTGGAATTGAATCATGGCCTGCCTATAGTGTGTGACTCAAAAATGGTTTTTTTTAAAAGTTTAAAATAAGAAGACCTGTAAACCTGATCTTGCATGCAAGTGAATTGCAGCCTACAAACATAGCATGTACATAAGTTGCATCAAATTGAAGGAGCTCACCCAAGTCCTTCCTGAGACCAAACAGCTTCATATACTCCTCTTGCTGTTTTAAAAGCTATCTCTTCCATGCCTTCCTGTATCATAGTGGCTGCTAAACCATAAGTCACTCCAGGCCATACCTCTTTTGACATCATTGCTGTTGTGTCAACCCTACCATTTGGTAGCATCCCATTGACAGCCCCCCATTTGCCAGCTTTAAATTGTAACACGTTGAAGTTATAAATCTTCTCAAGTGCAGTATGTATCTTTTCTTCATCCAAAACTGGGGTAAGACCACAAGCCCTAGCATACCTTCAAAGTGAGACAAGTTAGCATAGTATATGGATGTGAATGGCAAAATCTTTCATATATTTGTAATTGTAAGGTAGTCTCATCTTCCAAGATGAAGATTACTCTTTTACTATGTTACAAGTGCAGAAAAAGTTTGGTAAGGGGAAAATACATATGCAAGATGGTGATAATATAACTCGTTAGACATACCAATGTCCAGACAATTGATCTGCTAGAATTGATGAGCTTGTAGGGCCGTCACTGTTATCATAATTCAAATAAGACCCGTTCCACAATGTACTATAAACATCTTTAGCCTTCTCATACTTAGCCCAGAACATATCTTCAGAAATCTTATCACCAACTTCATGTGCCATGGCAGAAGCTGCCTCTAGTGCTGCCACCCAAAGCCCTCCAGTATAAGCACTCACGCCAGTTGCAGACCACAAATCATAGGTCTGATCAGGAATACCTTCATTCTCGATCATCCCATCTTTATCTTTATCAAATTGCTCCATGTAAGCCATGGCAACATAAACTGATGGCCAGACAGCACGACAAAATGCCATATCCCCAGTTGCAATGAAGTCTCTATAAACTTGGAGCACAAATTTTGGGTTCAAGTCCTTCCACTTACTTGTACCATGCAGAATGTAGGCATTTACTTCAAACCAGGGATCATGGAGTCCAATATCATGGGGTACAGCACCAATAACCTTCCTAGTAGCCCACTTCCCATCAACGATTGTATGCACTTTTTCCTGGTCATCCATCATTATTGCTGCTGCAAAATCTCTTTGGATGCTGAGTTCAAGTTTGGGAAATGTCATTATTAGAGCATATGATGCATAAAAATGCACATCGTAAGTGTTCCACATAAGGTACTCTATTCCTTCAAGATACAAGAACTGTCCAACATTCTCTTCTCCCTCTCCAAGCAATGTAGGTCCAAAAGCTGCATTTAATGTGCTTGAGCTTCGTGTCTTATCAAGAGCAGTAGCGATCCTATCAAGGACAATAACTGAAGTATCGATCTTTTTGCTCTCGGAAGTGGTTTTATTAGAGGAAAACTTTTCATCAATAGTAGAAAATTTGTTCTGAATACAAGGCATGCCATCTACAAAAAAAATCAAATAGCTGAATACTTCAATATGGTAGACAATAATTTATATAATCTTAATCTAATTCAAGAATATGAAAGACACAAAACAAACCGGTCCATATTGTTCTGCCAGCATTCAGATAATAGAGCTCATTGAACAGAGTGACTGGATACCTGCAAAAACACTTGAATGATGTTTCTAAAATTTTCTACAATGAGGTAAAATTTGGATAACATACCAATCTGGAAGCCTTTTATCTTGGAGAATAGGATTCTGCCACATTTCAATTTGAGACTCCCATTCTTGATGACCTGTTAAAAAAGGATTCAGAAGAAAGAAAACCATCTTATAATAAGCAAAAGCAGTGTGTTTACTTTATAGCAGTACAGTGGTACTAACCTTCTTTTCGCTTCTTTCTATTCATTTTAAATTGAAATATCTAATAACCTTCTTTGGAAATTTGATAAATTACAAGAAATTAGATATTTTCAGTACCCTGTCTATTTTCATGCTTTATGATTCTATAACATTAACAAAGAGTGCACACGCAGACAGGGAGATACACAGTCGTGCACACATGCATATACGCATACACATTAACATATAATATATGTACCAACTTCTTCTTTATTCATTCATTTATTTACATTTTACATAGTCCAATCATTACATGCATTTAATCTCCTACTTGACGGCAACTGGTCTAGCAAATTGAAACTTCAAATCATGTGCAAGGATGTTGAGTACGTCCATCTTTTTTAAAATTGCAATTCTTTTATCCCTAGGAGTTACTTGTTTCATGTTAAATACCTCTCACAAATAATTTACATTTTCAGAACCCTCAAAAGATTTCAGAAGTTGCAGGTGTCAAGCATCAAGTTCTTATCAAAGTGGAGGGAGATCTACTAGTGTAATCCAAAATGGATCAAACCAATGTTGTTGAAGGTGTATCGTAACGTGTATTGTCGGGCTGACCTATACACTCATACACTGTATCGTAACATATCGTAAACGTAATGTAAAGTACCATAAATTAATTTTTAGTTCATAAAATTTTAAAAATAAAAAAAATTGGAAAAAAGTTGAAAAAATCGGTAAAATAAGGAAAAACAATGAAAAAATCAAAAAAATGTGTTCTATATAAAAAACTCATCACATCATTTATAAATGAGAAATGAGAAATTCATAATAACATAATAAGCGTCCATCACAACTTTAAAGTTTAAATTTTAAAGTGTTTTAGATTATATTACAAGTTCACAACATATAATATGTCATGATTATCATCAATCAAGGTCTCATCGCCCCCATAGGGTCATGAGCAAACCTTCTTCTCCACAAGCGAGTTCTCCCCTAAATTGATAATTTATCACATAAATGGGAAATTTTGTAGAAAAACCAGTAAAACTTTCCCTTTTCACAACTTTTAGACGTTTAAAAAGAGGAACAAAGATGTTTCTTTGTTAAAAAAAGCATAAAAAATTATTTTATTCATGTATCGTAAAATACGGGGGGTGTATCAGATGTATCGTACAATACAACCTACGTATCACACGATACAAACGATACGCCTATGATACACAAGCTTATCGTGTATCATAGGCGTATTGTATAGGTTTTTCAAACCTATACGATACGTATCGCATGATATGGGCCTGTATCGTGCGACACAGATTGTAATGGTATAAGCAAGCAGCATCACTTGCAACTTGTAGAAGGTTGGGAATTTACCCATAATAGCATCATGTGCAAGATCTGCTGCAGCATCACCATTGGAGCCATAAAATTTGGTATATCGTCTAGCATGAGACATCATCACCGTCAGCACACATTGTTTTATAAACTGCCTACTGCCTAGTATTGCCACTCGTGTTTCACTCACCTATGATATGTTTTACCACTAGCAAACCTGAGCTCTGGACAGGCCCATGCTAAAGAAAATGTAACTGTACGCGCTTGATAGGAACTGTGACAGAGGAAAGTACTGCAGCTCCAATGGATGATCCCTTCTCTGAAGGCAGTATGTTCCCATCAGGAACAAGCTGATCAAATGACCCATGCTGTATAGGAGGAGGGATGTATCAGTTTTGCTACCAGGAAAGAATAATTGTAGAAAATTTTGTGAAAAACGAGTTAAATAAATTCTGATCTCACAGTTTTTATTTCTGATACAGAGTTTCTGAACCAAATTAAGAATGAAAACCACAAGAAGAAAAGAAGAACACTCATGGTTTCAGATGGGAGATGAAACTACTCAACTGACCTCCTTGATTTGGCACCACATCTTTTCTGCCGATAATCCTCTACCATCACCAGATACTATAAAGCAAGGGCATTCAGATACATGAACATCCTCAGTCTCCTGCGATGCTATGGCAAAAGTAATGGGGGATTGACCGTTTGCTGTCCTATATTGCAACAACAACAGGAAAAATAGGAGATAGTTAATGAACATTAGTTCCACTTATACAATAATACATCAAATTGAATGGATTGACATATAAATATCTCTTTTGTGTTTAGTGGAAGCACTTGCTTGTGATTTAGAAGTACTCCTCGCACACCATGCTTCTTCCTGTAATGAAATCATTAGAGTTACCGCATCTAATAATTATGTGAACCAACATCAAACTCGTATGAAAAGGATCGGGCAAAGAAGAGGAAGACAAAATATCCCCCTTACGTAAATATAGAATTGGAATGTCCACCAGATAACTCAGAGCTTCCCCCAACTGAGTTCTGCAAGTGCAAAGACGGCCCAGTATTAGGAGTACATGAGTTAGCCATAACTGCTACTATTAGGCACACAATCAGGTAGGTTTGATTGTTTCACATACAAATATACACACACATGAGTGTGTGTATATCGATGTACATTCCTTCAACTTTTGATGGAAAAATTGCTTGAAACAAGTAGCAACCAAGTAGAAATTCATTGAAGAAAGCTTTTTCATGGCTCTTCAATGATAAGCATATTTCACTTTCTTGCCTCTAAACATCTTCTAGGATAGTATTAAGCGTTAACTTACTGTCCACGTGAAAAGCAGATTAACATCAACCGCAGAATTGGTTAGCTGGACAAAATAAGTCTACTGTTTTAGTATGTTGGTGGTCTCCCTTGATTCGCACGCTCGGCAAGGCTTGCCTTTTCCAAAGATGTCGAGTGGCTTGAGGAAACAAAGGCCTCAAGGCGTGGAGGTGTGCTGCGGATGTGAGGGAAAGAACGGTGGCAGCACTCCAAGAAGGAAAAACAAGATGGAGAGAGAGAGAAGGGAGCAGGCTGCGTCTAGGGCAGAGTGAGAGAGAGAAGCAAGGAAGAGGGAAGAAGAGTTCACGGGTAGAGGGCAAAGCTAAAAGAAAAAAAAAACTCTTCTTTCTTCTTTTGGGCGTCTACTTTTTCAACTTTTTCATTAATTCTCACCATTTCAGCCCTCAAGTCTCGCACCATTTTCTCCATCACCCATGATCTTGGGAACCGCACACACATTCTCCTCACGTTCTCCATTTCTCTTTAACTCCCCACTATTTGGAACCGCACACACTTTCTCTTGTTTCCACTTTTCACTCCTTCACGCACTCACTCTTTTCCCACTAGCTCCACACGTTCTCACCAGCTCCTCCACTTCAGGAATTAGAGCAACATAGTAAACATCAAACCTTATGATTGAAAACCAGAAAATCTGGCTAGGAAATCTGTCCCCACCTCGAATGTGAATACTGAAACTGGAAAGCTGCTTTCCTTGTAGTTATGGGGTATAAAAGGTGATATTTGTCTGCAAACTATTTTTAGTTCTGGATCAGGTTCACCTGCATAGAAGAGGACAAATGTTGTTACTACTTTCTAGAACATAGAGTTTCAAACTTTAGTCAAAGAATCGATCTCATAGTTCTATTTATCATGAACTATCCATTACCATCATATACAGTCCATGCCCTTGGAAATAGTGCATGGTAAGTACTGTTTTTTCCATCGAGTTTCCAATCCCAAGATCTAATGCCAGAATTACTGCTTTCTCTGCACATCCATGTTATGTAAAGTGAACGTGTCAGCAAGCTGACGGATAAATGACATGAAGGATCACAGGTTCGAAACGTGAAGTTAACCATTTCTTGAAGGTCAGAACAATATACAATCTGCCTTTTTGACCCTTTACATGAACTGCCAAAGGAAACCCGAAATGATTTTCTTTCATTCTCATACGGATATTGCACGCCATGCTTTCATTTAGATGAAGCCCGGCCACAAATGGAGACAGTTCTTACTTGACGGCATCTGGGCATCCAGAGCATAGAACAGAGGAAAACTTTTGACCATTTGAACGAGAACAGAAGACCTGAACAGGGAGACAATACCATTTAAATCATTTTATGTGACATGAACTCAACCTATAATGGCAGTTGGAAGTCAAAGAGGACCAATTCAGGGAATAAAGCATAGGATAAAAATGAAACATGTAGTTTTTTTTTTCTCATAAACTAGTTTGGGAAATTAAAAGAAAGGGTTATCGAGGACGAAGACCATCCCTAAATCAAGCCACATTGTTCAGGACATGAAGCAGCAGAACGTTAAACTGGGAAACTTATCCATGAATTTCTATTTTCATATATATGTACCACAAAAACTAGAATTGTTTGTTAAAATAATTATTTTATAAAATCTAACCATATAAATATGATTTGAGAATCATACTTTAAGTGAGTCATTTTTTTAGTTTAGCATGTTTGTCTAGTAATAAAAAATGGAACGGCTTGTATAACATAAAATTTTTTATGGTAGAAAAATAAGTATTTTTCTAGAAAAAAACTTAAACTAAAACATATTTTATACTGAATTATATTTTCAAACACAGTAAAATGTTTATATTTCGTTCAAAATCAATTTTGGAAAAGGGAAAATCTGGCCCTAACATTCCCTACTTGAACGAAAGCTTGGAGATAACTCCTTCGGTACGTAAGAACCCTTGGTCTAAGACAATGCAGCAATCTAGTCATGACAACAAGCTGAACCAGCATCTGCTAAATGCTATAAACCTTTCCTGTTTTGCATCATTGGAGCCATGACATCACCAACACAACCTAGATAAACCAGCCATCCTGTTTAGAAGGAAGAACAAAGCCAAATTTACCAAAAACTATTTCTCCAAAACAAAGTGTGCATAGATTTCTTGGTTTCCATCCATAAGACTTGGCGGCACCAGTGATTGCAATCAAGCATGAAATAGCCATGTTCAAATTAGTCTCTAAGAGCCTGGTAGCTGTCACTATACTTACAAGCAATAATGAAACATTTCAAATTGCAGAGTTGAAACTTACAAAGACTTAATAGAGAAACCCCCATGGAGGTGTTCAGATCTATATTAAACAAAACCCTCCCATGGAGATGTTCAGATCTAAATTAAACAAAACGCATTCTGCCTCTCTGAACCTTGCTAGCTCATATGGCAGGCTTTGACTGATAGAGTGAATTTAAATAGAAACGCTTCCATAACTCCGACATAAAATGGTCTAGTTCAGGAGTACCAATTATCAAGAGAACATCGATGGCATAGGAGAAAAAGGCTATAGCTTACAGAGAATTGATTTGCCAGGACGGGATCCTCTTGCCACTCTGCGGTGAAGAGCTGCCATCTTTGGAACTCGCCCTTGTAGTTCCTGCCGATGCTTCCTGCACTGAGAGACGGTTAAACCATTTATCAGGCACCCAAGGAGAATAGAAATTGGCAACTTTGAAGGAGAAGGAAGTTGCTCATGGATACAGTGACAGCAACGGTCGATCGTCGATGGAAGAAGGGCTTTTTTTTTTTGACACCGTGATCTCTTTTGCCGGTGAAGTGAAAATCTTTACCCGACGTCATTATCTGTAATATGAAATTATGAAGTGGTCGATCCTCCTATTTCTAAATAAGTTTTAATTGGAAATAGAGTTGCATCTACGGTGCAGTATACCACCTTTTTTTTATTAAGAAAACCTCCCCTCTCGTGCAATTGAAAATAAAGTTCGCGTTTTTTAAATCTCAACTGTTTCATACAACTAATTTTGTGAAAATATAATTTGACTGATTCTTTCACTTCTACTTTTCCCATTATTTAATTGCTTGGTCCATTAATATGGCTGTTTTTAACTGTTCTTACATCATGTTAATCCGTTTATGATGTTTGGCATTTAAAGATAAATTTATTATTTTTACAAATTATTTATTGAGTAGTTTTATCGTATGTCCAAACACTAACAAGAAATTTAGTTGAATACTTGTAGAAAGTAATATACTCAGTACCCTTTGGCATTTTTGCAGGGTGGTGGCATCCATCAAATACAATTTCGTGTTACAAGGTGTTAAAACATTGTAAGTTTCATATAGTTCTTTGAAGTCCAAAGTAGTTGCCTAGAGAAGCATAGCTAAAACGGGTGGCCCTTAGGCCTTTGATAAAATATATTGTTTTGATATTGCCATCCAAACTCAAAATAGGAATGTTAATATATCTGAGATATCCAACCGAACCATTGTGAAAGGTCCCGTGTGTGTGTGTGTGTATATATATATATATATATAATCGGATCAAATTTGATTTAAGAAATGATATCTGATCAGATTTGGATTTTTAAATATACATAAATATCGAATTAGGTTTGGATTTGGATTGGATTTAGTTTTAATAAATACCATACATCCGATTCTCTTACATTTTGAAAATTGGCCAGATTTAGTTTAAAAATCGGATTCGAATTTGGATATAACTTTTCTTTACTTATATTCAAATCTAAATTCAAATGAAAATACGTGAATATCTGAGAAAACGGATATAATAAGAGTATGTATGATTTGAATTTGATCCGTTGACATACGCATAAACTAAGTTTCAAAAACTAGTTAAAAAAGTGAAGTTTCATAAAACTTGATTTTCACAAAACGACTTCTTTCCAAGGGTTCATTCAAACACAACCTAAGCCTTTTAACCTAAAAAAAAAAATCAAAGAGTTCAATGCCTCAGATGCATCTCTATCCGGTAATTCAGCAAACTTTCTTTATGAAAAGGAAGAAGAGATATAATTCAAGTGTATGAGTCCAAAAGCCAATAATAAATACCCGATGCCGCCGAGGGGAACACCCTGGCAAGGAAGGATTTTGGGAGGGTGGAAGAAGTCGTTTATTGGCTTCTGCACAAGAGAAACAATGTGGTAAGACAATCATCCATGATTGCGGATTGCTAGCACGGGCAATGGAAAGCCCACATTGATCATAAACAAAAATTGAAGGTGTGTTTAGTATGTACCCGTCCTTTCGATTCATCTTCCTTCACATAGCGCCAAAATCGATAACCGATTGGAGCCTTTACAATAAGCAAAGAGAATTAGCGAGTTCTTAATCTATTTTCTAAGAACTTAGGAGTCATTTTTGACAATAAGAATAGTAACAAACTGTTTTATTACATGTCCTCGAGAAGATTCATGAAATGTATCCCGTCCATGAACCTGCCTAAGGAGAACGTACCTCATTTTTTGGATTTATGTATGACATAATATGTTATCATTTTTATTGCTATGGGTTGTCTGACATGAATATACTCTTGAATGCGCTGTCAATGTTTTGGGTCTGAACGCTGAAGTCATTCATGACTTTTTACATGAGGCGACGGGTTTGGAAAAGGTTTTCTTTTAGCTTTTTTCTTGAGTTTTATAAACTTTTATGATAGTCATTTGAGAATTGACATTTGCTTTCGGCCCAAGCGCTAAAATGCGCTTATGAAGGAAACATCCAATTCACTTTGCAGTCTATGTTCGTTTTAAAAAAAAAAAAAAAAGTTCTCATGGGCTTACGATGTTTGCTATAATCTCAAAAGCATGGCTTAAAGTTCTTGATTTTCTTGCTGATCGGCATGAGTACGAAGGAGCTTAATACGACCCCAAACAAAATAAATGAGGAACTATCGAGAAAAAATATAAACAGGAATTTGCTAAAATGATAAAAAATGATATTTTAGTAATGACAGAACTAAGGATAAATAACTTAACTGAAGTTTTAAACTTTAAAGCAAAAAATAATGTAAAAAATGAGAAAGTGAACAATTTGTTTTGAAATATAAAAACATCAAGACTTTTTTTCTTTTATTTTCGTTGCTTTTAATGTTTTTATTGAGTCTTTTGTCTTATATATATATATATATATATATATATATATATATATATATATATATATATATATATATATATATATATATAGGGAGAGAGAGAGAGAATAAAAACAGACTGCTTAAAAATACAACAAATAATTTTTTTTATATAACATTACTGGTATGATATGATGGAAAATATATATTAACTCAATCATTTTTTTAGTTTAGTTGTGTTTTTCGTAAAAAGAACTTGAAGGCTCACATAGCATCAAAAATTTGATCATGTGAAGTTCGCCACTTTTGTAAAGACAACTCAAACTAAGGCGTGCTTTATATCAAAGTAGTTTTTATAAATACATTAAGATGTTTTTAATTTATTTAAAATAATACTTCAATGGGTCTGGTTTTATCCGTGACCTCAGAGTCTAGGATCCACCAGTTTCACTTAACCATTTGGATAGGGGATAAAAACCAGATCCATCAAAATTAATCACTTTTACAACCTAACCTTATATATATGGTCTTTAAGAGTGATTTACCGAGGAACATTTATTAAGGTAATCATTTTTTTATGATGTTAATGATTTTTATTAATTGAAAAATGAAGGGCTCTTCTGACATCAAATTTTGATAGTATTTTTTGATAAAACTAATTTGAATTAAATGATTCATATTAAATTAGGTTTACAAGCACATTAGAAGGTTCACATTTTGTTAAAAACACTTCTTTAACTTAAATTTAAAAGGTCTACTTTTTCCCTTAACCAAGTGATATGGTATTTACTATATATATATATATATATATATATATATATATATATATATATATATATATATATATATATATATATATAGAGAGAGAGAGAGAGAGAGAAAGAGAACAGATCTTATTAGATGATTATATATTGAAAGATCTGGTATACATAGCAGTCATACATGTTTTTAACGACAGTTTATGTCTTTATGAAGCTTTAACCAATATATATTTAATTTTTAGCTATTTTATATATATATATATATATATATATATATATATATATATATATATATATATATATATATATATGTATATATAGTTCCCAACCAGGGTTCTTTTCACATTCCCCACATGGTACTACTTCGCTATCGGTCACCGATGAGTATTTAGCCTTGCAAGGTGGTGCTTGCTCAGGTCTCATGTTACTCGGGTCAAAGCGTAAGCCAGTGATGCTTTCGGCTACTGGACTCTCGCCATCTAGGGTGCAGTACTTCACCGCTTCGCCTAGCAACACGACGCTTGTATTGCTCTCCCACAACCCTGTTTTCACTGTTTAGGCTGCTATAAGTAATGCAACTATGAATCTTATTGGATAGTTTGATCCTAACTCAGGATGAACGCTGGCGGCATGCTTAACACATGCAAATCAGACAGGAACTGGTGTTTCCAGTGGCGGACGGGTGTGAATAAAGGGTAAGAACATGCCCTTGGGAGGAGGACAATAGCTATATATATATATATATATATATGGGGGAATGGTGAGATTGGTGGCTTGCTTTAGAAACACACACACGTAGATATATATATATATATATATATATATATATATCCGTTGAGGTGAGGATCTCCTTCTTCTTCTTCGCATGTTCATGAAAATGGCTGTTAAAGTGGTCATGTACTTGCAAATGGCTCTTGAAGATGGCCCAGGTTTTATATCGGGGTCAGATCACATTACTTTCACAAGTAGGGAAAATTCTCCCGAGCGTCATCCTATTACAATTGTTCTTTCCTTTTATTGTATTAGCAAATCATTGGAAGCTGTAGGCTTTTTGTTGGCTCTTTTTATATAATCCAAACTTCCAACTCATATGTACATTTTTGAGAAAACTGATACGGCCCCATTCCTAAGGTAGAAACCTATCTGGTTCCTGTCTTAGATAAGGTCACTGGCCAAGCTTTCGGACCCTGGGTTTGGGCTGAAGTGAACTCAACCTGGTTGGGCTCCAATATATATATATATATATATATATATATATATTAATTATTATATATTTTTACTTTTTGATATAAATACAACTGAAAATGGCTTGAATTAGAGGCAGAGCTAAGGTAGAGCCAGCATGAGCTCTCGCTTCTTCTCAATTTTTTCAAAAAAAATTATATGTAAATGTTAGAAAATTTCACTTGTTTTTTATAAAAATTTTAAAAAATGATACTTTGACCCTATTCAAAATTTAAAAATTTTAATTCAATTCTCGTCATAAAAAATTTCTGATTTCACCCCTCTCTAGAGCCCAATTAAACTTGAAAGAACCCTAATGCTAACAAACAGGCGCCGAGTTGACCTAGAACTCTAGCCTGATGCCCACCCAAAGTCTTTGAAAATGAACCCGGAGAGCTGCCGACTCAATAGATTGGCATATCATTCAGCTGAAAATTGGATAGAAATAATTAAATAAAAAATTTTAACAAATGACACATGGCCCACTGATTCCCATCAAACCAGCTATATAAGCGGACGGATGTTGAACACCAATTTAAATAAAAGAGTGGAAATTAATGGCTGAATAATGTGTGAGGCAAAAAATTGGCACAGGACACAATGCCCCCGTTCTAAACTTAACTACTTTTCAATTAAAAACTGTTATATTAAAGTTGGACAAAACACTTTTGGAAAAGCGCAATGGTAAACAAAAGTCACTATTTTTTTTTTACAGGCTAAAGATCTGCAGGTCAGGCTAAGAAGAACGACCAATTAGATCAATTTTTGCATCATTTTACGTACTTCAACGGTCCATCTACGCTTCGTGATGCTCTCCTAATACGCTGCATTTGGTAGAGAACGAGCGAAATCTTGAGTACCAATATAACTGTATTGAAGTTGAGAATATTTCTTTTCAGGAAAAAAGAGATGCGATTGAATGCTTGCAGCTTATACATAGTTTCGATATTTGGACTCGTAGTGCCAAGCTTCTTCTTAGCGCAGCTGATAATAATTCGGAGTTTTTTTCCATATGCAGGACATAAGGTGTTGAGCAACACCAATGCCATCACAAAAGTGATCTTGTTCACACGACCATTATTGTTGGTGCAAATATCACTCATTCTACTCCAAGAACTTGTCCATGATTTACCTAAGAGTGATCTACGCAAACTGACAGGATATATAACAAACGCCTACTATACTTGAGTTGTGGCTCTAAAGTGTTAGCAACGATCCGACCACTTCAGAGTTAGTGGATGTAAAGCCTGTGTTTGATGAGAGCCAAGAGTTACAAAGTAGTGGCAATGACCCAACCACTTCAAAGTTTGTGTGTATAAAGTCTATTCAGTACCGTGAAACTATTTTATAAAAGTTCGTGGCTATCTTAATTATTTTTATAAAAAAAAAATCTAACAATTAATTGCCTCAAAAGGGGTTTAGCATGGTCGGACAACCGACATGTTAATAGTGCATCACGAGTTCGATCTTCATGGGCGTTACTCTCATAAACCGCAAAAGGTGAGATCGAAACACTCTACCTAAATGATGTAGGATATCTACTTAGGTTCCTATGCAAACCATAACCCAGAATGTAAGGGCATGGGTGTAGCTTTCGAACCTCACTCTGGGCAGTTGGTAGCCTCCTGCTCACCTAGAAATTTAACAATTCATTAATAACACGTCATTTTCTGTGATAATTAGATATTCATATATTCTTGCTCACCTAGAACTTTAACAATTCATTAATAACGCGTCACTTTCAGTGATAATTAGATATTCATACATTCAGACTTAAATTCAGATATCAATAAAGATGAAGATAAAGTTTATACCATATTCTAATCGGATATCTAAATTCGCAATCTTAATCCCTATCAATTGGGACCTTTATTTTCAGATCCGACTCGAAATTCAACTTTTTAATATACGACAGACTCTGCACCGCATAAGGATCAACTTTTTGAAAAATATATGGGCATTGGATATAAGATATTTATTTTAAATTGAATCCAGATATCAATATGAATCCAATCAGACATTTATTTAAAACCAAACATGAATCTGATTACAATGGAATGTCATCTCCTAGTCCGAATCCAATCCAATTTTTCAATCGGATGTTATCCCAAGTGAAGGCCGAAATCCTTCCCCCCATCACCCCATGATCCAGGGCTGCTTTCAGTGCCTGAGGAAAGACAATACTCAAAGAAATTCAACACACACCAGTGTAGTGCAAGTAAGAAATCTCATTTGCTTAGATCCAATGGAATATAAATTGGTAATAGACTAAAGGATGGAAGACATATTATGACATTCCTGGCCGTGTGTACTTTGTATTTTGCATTTACAAGAACATTGGATAAAGGTTTTTTCTGTGTTTGAGTCACATTTTGTGAGAATGACAATGCTCTAGACTAAGCCTGCGAAACGGAACTGGGTACTCGACGGGTACCGATATCCTACAGATTGGGCTTGGGCCCGAAAAAGCTGGTGCGAGTAGGCTCGATTATTTTGTTTTTTATTTTTTAAATTATTATTATTATATTTTATTATTTAAAATATAATGTACATTCAAAAACTTTTATTTTATATTTAAAAATATTTTTTATTTTAATAGGGCCAAGCTAGGCTCGAGTATCGGATATCTGACCCGGACCCAGGCTCAGGTTTCCAGCATCGGGCCAAGCCAGGCTGGGCCAGCCTGATGCCCAGGTCTACTCTAGACCAATTGCCGATCATCCATACAAATTTTGGTTAATCATATAAGAAATTGGACTTAATGTAAGTCCACAAAGAACCTAATAAATTAATTTAAGTTTCTAGTGCTTTGTGATTTAGAAAATTTGTACGAGCGGAATGGGGTGTAGAAGAAAAGTGAAAGTAAACGAAAATTAGAAAAAAAATGCAAAAAAAAGGTGACTTATATTTGAACAAATAATAAGTTCCCACCCACCTTTGAAAAGTTAACAAATAGTTGCCTAACATATTCTTTCACATATTTACGTGCTTATCTAATGTGCCATTCTACATTCTTATGAAAATTAAATAAATATTTAAAAATTAAAAAATTTCTGGACCAGCTAACTCAAATTAAAGTCATCAAAGTGGGCTTGTAGCCTTGTACTAAGTTGAGACTCATGCTCCGTTGGATTACTTCATATTTAAAATTCTTGGACCTGTTGTGGATCTGATGTACAAGATCTATCATAAAGTCTATGGTTCATCAAGTTAACGGTTTTTTACCTGACCTAAAATCCTTACTTGAAATCCTTATTTTACCTTTTAAAATGGGCAAAAAGTCGGATTTAATATCAAATGAGAGCATCTAATCTCAAATTAATGGTTCTCAAATGATGAGGATTTCAGATTAGGGGCAATCCAAAGACCCTAATGTTCGACTTCGTAAATGTTCATGATCTCCGCTTTACTTCTAAGTTCCATAGTCACAAAAAAAAATAAAAAAACCCAAAAAAATGCGATAAATTAAATTGTGGTTTAAAACTTTAGAAAACACACTTTTTTGAAAAAATGTTAAAAAAATGCATTTTTAACGTGTTTTTTTATTTTTATTTTTAATATATTTTTATGTTTGTGTTATTAGTTCCACTCTTATTTTATTTTTCTTTCATTTTTTATTTTTTTTAAAAAAATTACCGTATTTCTTTGGATTATACTATAGAAAAACCTTGTGATTTAAAATTCTAACCTTATTTGTGACTATAGACTTTATAGTAGCAACATCTTAAGGAGGAATTATGCATGGTGAATCAGAACAAGGGGGGCCCGCGGAGGAGGGGGGCCCGCATGGACCATGGGCCCACCCAGCACATGAAAAAAAAAAAAATTGCATTTAAAAAGTTAAAAAATTTGAATTTGGCCAGACCGCCCTTTCTCGCTGGCCCTACCCTCTCTCTCGCGCCCTCTCTCTCGCGCGCCCTACCCTCTGGCTCTCTCTCGCGCCCTCTCTCTCTGGCCCTACCCTCTCTCTCGCGCCGTTTCTCTCTCGCGCCCTCTCTCTCTCTACCCTCGCCGGCCCCGCCCTCCCTCTCGCGCCCTCTCTTTGGCTTCGGCCTCTCTCTTGCGCCCAATCTCTCGCTCGTTCCCTCCCTCTCTGGCCCACAGCGCAGGCCAGAGCCAGCCCCGGCGCCCGCCCTCCCTCTCTCTTGCGGCCTCTCTCTCGCTCGCTACCTCCCTCCCTGGCCCACAGCGCAGGGAGTAAGCAGATCTGGGTAATGCCTTGTTTTTTCCATACGCTGTAGTATTGCTAGCTTTTGTTTTTTATTTTCTTCCTCTCTGAAGCAGCGTTTTTTTTTTTCCTGATGCATACTGTAATACATCTTCTCTTAAAGATGTAAGACACGAGTTGCTGCTCAGGAGTCGGGAGGACTTAGTATGCTTAGAAATAATAAAAAAGTTTTTTTTTTAGTGGTATTACATGATCAAGAGCTCCACAGTGAGCCATCACCTCCACTGCAGATTGGATCATTCTGCAGTGCCATGAACCTTCTCCTGCTAGTCGGTAGGCTTAATTGGTTCATTCTGAATGCACTTCTCCTGCTAGTCGGTTGGTTAACTTCACAGAAGTTAGATTAGTTTTTAGGTATCTTAGCTTGCTGCTTCATATCTGGGGCAGAATGGTTGAGTAACTGTTGGAAATTTGCAGTATATACAATTAAGATATTCATGTTGGGTTCACTTTGCCTTTCAGTTTTGTTTCCAGACCCCTTTTGTTATATTGCTCAAACTTTTGGAGTAATTGTTAAGATTTAAGAGGAATAGATTTTAAAGCTTATTGTCTTGTCAAGTTGGCTTGTGTCATAGAACTGTATGCGATCATCATAGCAGGACAGATGGGTTCTTATAGTACTTGAATCAAGATCAGTTGTTTTTGTTAGACTTCTGTTTTTCTAAACGTCAAGGTATGTAACACTGCCTACGTAAGATGAATTGGAGCTTGTTTGAAACTTTCATGCATTTGCTATCTGTATGTCGATAAAGGCAACCTCAAATTCCACTTGAATCTTAGTGAAAACTGAATTGCGAGCAAACCGTTAAATCATATTCTCTACAAACATCACAAGAAAATAGCTTAATGTTGCATTTGATGCCCCATAAACCAACCAATTGAATAATACATGGTTGAACCTCTCAGTTTGGTTAAACATATTGAGGTTCCCTTCAGATCTGTTGTTTGAGCTTTGCTTGCCACATGAGCTTCAGCCAAATTTATGTTTTCAGCAGCAGTATTTTCAGACATACAAATGCTTGTTACGATCTTTAGGACATCTTATGACTATGCAAGAAAACTTTTATGTTCTAGGAATGAAGAACAATTAAAGAGATATACTGGATTGTATTTTTTTACTAGATAAGGGTGAAATACTAACATAGTTGATAGCCTGTTTGTAATAAAGAAAATTACTGATAAATTCATATCCTTCTCTATTACTGTAGAATGCAATCTTACATTTTCTAGATCTGATCTGCTGAACATATAGGACTCTGGTCCCTTTAGTTTTTGATATGTTTCGAGTTCGATTACTTCGATATGTTTAAATCTTATTGTCTATTTTAAATTTTAGGTTTTTCGTGTTAGCTTATTGAGAAGATGATGAAAAATATTGAAAGTTATTTAAAAAAAAAGTTATTGATCAGGAGGGACAAAACCAAGGGGAATAAAAGCAGACGCAAAAACTGATTGTGTTACATAGAAAGAATACAAAACTGCTTGTTTTAGGTAAGTAACATTTACTTTTTGGGTTTTGAAGTTTATATATGTATTTGTTTGTTATACTTTGAGTTGTTGTTGTATTTTGAGTTGTGATATTTGTATGTCCACCTTATGCTCACTGCTCACACTTACGCCACTGAATAGAAATAGAGCACCTTATCTGTTTAGGATAGATCGCGCTTTGTGCTAATGACACAAGCAATTATTAAATGTGCTGTAAGACAGGTCGCGCTTCACGTTCATGACGTGGGCAATTATATACGACATATGTTCACTTCTACTATACTGTGATTTGTAAATATTATCTAAAGTGTGTGAGTATATATATATATAATAGTTCGTTGGACCGTTTGGCCCGCCCCTAAAAAAAATCCTGGCTCCGCCCCTGAATGCCCCCATTTCGCACCCTTGAAAGCCCGGCAACGGAATTTGCCCAGTTTTCTCTATGTCTCACTGTCGCAGCCTACTTATTCCATTTTGTATGCAGTTATTATCGTTTATAACTTTAGAGTACAAGTGTGGCAAGTGGAGTGAAAAAAAAAAAAGAATAACTACGGGATATGATTTTGTCTACATTTTTTGTGTTGGAAGGGAGAGAGAACCAATCTAGAGTTCCTGATTCTATATACGCAATGTCATAAGTGGTCAGTGGTCAGTTTTCTGGGGGAATTATAGATGCCCACCATGTGATGAAACGACTTCTATTCTAGTCAATTATAAAAAAAAATAGTGCGTTGTTTGGTTATTACATGCCTTAATATGATTGAGTATTTGTATTATTGTTGGGATGAACTCTACATAAAAAAGTGCCCAAGGCTTGCTGGTCGGAAATTACAGAACACAGACATTTTGTCATATTAATGAACCTATGGCTGTTAGTGGTCAATGAAAGACTAGTCAATGAAGGTAGAGGAACAACCTTGATTGAACACTCGATTTGGGAATGTTTGTTTTGAGCAATTTAAAGATGAATGTATACCTTCTTGTTAGTGAATCATTCAGTTTAGAATGCTACTTGCCTGTTGAAAAAGGACATGTGCAAGTCGGAGAAAAGATTGTTAAACTATGCTGTCTTCCATCATGTTAGCTGAGTTTTTGTACAAATATATCTTGATCATCATCCCCCACATATTCAGTCTTCCGTTTCTTGATGCAATGGAAGTTGAAGGCCTTGCTCTTTTTCTTCTTTCATTTTGGAGCATAAGCTTATATGCATGACAGATATAGATCAGACTCTTGGAGCCACAATTGGGTACGTTTTGCCTCCAAGCAAAACAAACTGGACCAGTCAATACCTGGTCTGTTCAAAGAACTTTTTCATCGTGATTTTTCAGTTACTAGTTCAGTTGCTTATGCAGGTGTATTCTTTCCATGTTTCATTTCATGTTATCAGGTGGCTAGTTGCTTTGTTTATATTGTGTATTAACTGCAAGTCAGTTTTCTTTTTTTTTTTCCCCAGCATTCCACTATTTCTGCCATCAAGCACCAGAAGAAACTCCATGGCATTATTGTTCCAAACAATCATATCGGTAAAAAAGGGGAAAAAATGCCAAAATGAAAAGTTTTTTTTTTCATTTTTTCGCCTTTTTTTACAATTTTTACTTATCAGATTTTTATTTTCGCATTTTTCACATGGACCTTTTGTTCTTAATTCTTTTTTAATTTGCTGAGATTTTTTTGAGAAAAACAACTTTGTCGTATTATATCCAAGAAAAAACTTGTCGTTTAATACTCAAAAACGATATTTGTGACAATTAATCAAACACATGCTGAATTTGGAAAGAGGAAAAATATCCTCCTCCACCTTATTCTAGTAAAACAATCCTGGGATTTAAATCCCAGATTTATTTTCCGATACCTTACTGTTACTGACTGTTGCCATGCATAGTTGCATATTTATGTATCAGTACCACTACTTAGCTTTTCGACAAGACGTGCATTACAACCTAATTATGCATGAACTGCATTTACAAGCGGCACGTGCAACTGCAGCTTATTTAAAGCCAGTTTATGGCGTTGGGCATTGGAATTTCACTAGAAGCAGCCTCGAGAATTATTAAAAAGTGTTAAATATCTGTGTTTTGAACCCATTAGGCAGGTATTTTTACTTGCTTACCTAGATTGATTTTAAGTTTTTAGTGTTTAGCTCTGATATAGTTGCCCAACTTTGTCACATGGGTACCATTGTAAAGGCACCGTACCTGTACTGGTTAGGTACGACATCAGTACTGGTACTGTTTCGAGTACTTCTTGGGTACTGGTCAAACAATACCAGATACGGTCAACGTACTCGGGACCATATTCGTCGGATTTAGGACTCAGTCAAAGTTCACCGAGTCCTTTCCTATCCAAAATTTAGGATTTCAGTTTTGTTCTTTACACCATTTACACTCAGGAAACATATAGAGCTGCATTTTCATATTTTGTTCAATAGTTTCTTCTTTAAAATCTATAAATTTTGAATCATGAATGTGTTAATCTGTTCTCTCTCTCTCTCTCTCTCTCTCTCTCTCTATATATATATATATATATATATATATATATATATATATATATATATATATATATATAGCTGTACCCTGTAGTCAAGTTTTTTTAAATAGTCTGAACCCGTACCGGTACGAGCACCTGTATCCATACCTATGTGACATAGTTGCCTAAGCTTTTATGCATGGTCATGGATTGATTGTGTAATTGAAATAGACATAGAAAGTATTGTCAGGAGGGGTCGATTTGACAAGAGTTGTTGCATATAGAAGGTATTAGTGGGATAGGTTGATTTGGGGACAACTCGTGCATCTGTTTGAGCTGTTTTCAATATGATTTCGTGATTCTGGATGTAACTTATTTTATCTTGTACTGGGGATACAACTTGATTGTTGTTTTCATATGCATGCATGTATGATGGTTGACTAATACAAGTTAAATGTGCTTCTTATATTGTGTTTACTTGAATATTTGTTATTTTAATTGTTTGTTTAATTTTTTTATTATTTTAATAGTTATGATGTAATTTATCATTTTGATCATGAAGCTTACTTTTGAACATCTTGAGGCTTATGCCTTGGATCACCTCATTGCATTGAACTACATTGTTTCCAAGTAGTTGTTAAAACCTAGGGGCTTGGGAAAAGGAAGGGAATCAAAGGGAGGGAGCGGAAGGAAAAGCAGTGAGTGACAATGGCGAGCAAAGGTCAAGGAGTCAGTGTTCCCACGTACTCTCCAACAGTGAGTGCGAGAAAGAGTAGAGCATCCCGAGACTCAAAAGATGGATTGCGGGTCGATGGCCGTAACACCCATCAATGTAGACCAGCATGTAGGCCCCCCTTCCCCTCTTCCCCAACTTACTTCTCTCTCTCTCTCTCTCTCTCACTAAGTAATGTTCTGAGTATTGCAGTTATGAGAACGGGTGCAGTGAATGCGGCAGTTGGTTCTGCTTATGCTGAATTTGGCAGCACAAAGGTCATTGTTTCAGTGTAAGCAGGCAGTTGTCCCCTTTGGCTGGTTTTTTTATTTTCCTATTTGTTTTTAGCTTTTCCAGATGCTATGAACTATGAATGGTTATTTCTTCATGGTCAAAGAATGAATGACAGGCTTCCATATTCTTGTGGTCAAGTAATTTGTGCAGCCAAAGAATAATATGATTTGGATGCTCCCCGACTCCTTGTGACCCGATCATATTCAATTTTTGTCCTTTAATCGAGCACACGGTCTTTGGATAAGCGGTAATATCCACCTTGTTCCTTTGGGCTTGAAATTGGTCTTCAAGGTGACACATATGTGTCCACTCAGTGTCTTCTGTTGCTTATATTTTGGTGAATATTTCTGTTGCTTCTATCCCCCAACACATAAGGTTAGTATATATCGGGCACTCAGACAACTGTGTTGATGAAGTGCTAAAAGATTATTCTTTAATACCTTATTTCATATGAAGTAGTACATATAACTAGTTTTTTTAAGAAATATGTAAGAGCTTATGTCACATGGATGTGGGCATGAGTGCAGATGTAGACACCAGTGTGAAACATTCTCGAAAAGCTTGGGTGTGGGGACATGGACTTACACACACATAGATTAGTATACAAAAAATACCAAAAGGTATACTAAATACAAAAAAAGAGTCAGCCATGTCTAAGCCATGGCCCATACTTGCACCTGTGTCCAGCCATCTTGACACGTGTGTGATGCCCTTTCAACAGTCTTTGTATTCAGCATGCAACTTGTGGAACACCATAAGTTATGCCTAGTTTTTTATTTGATGGATTTTGGGTGCTTAAGTTAGCTATATATTTCATTAATTCATGTCCTCTGCTTTGTTGTT
Source organism: Nymphaea colorata (assembly GCF_008831285.2). Classification (NCBI taxonomy): domain Eukaryota; kingdom Viridiplantae; phylum Streptophyta; class Magnoliopsida; order Nymphaeales; family Nymphaeaceae; genus Nymphaea; species Nymphaea colorata. The sequence continues at coordinate 2,833,170 of NC_045138.2, read as the reverse complement.
TTAAGCAAATGTTTTTCCCTTTTTTGCATTTCCTGTATATCATTGCAAGCACAAAGGTATTGTATTGTTCCGTCTCCTTCAATTTGTCCTTAGGGGATAATGGAACTGCACCATTTTTAATTTCTTGATATAACAATATAGCAGCATCTTATGCACTTGCAGTTTTACATGGAGTTATGTGTTTCAGCATTTCTATATTGCAGATTTGGTCCTAGAGAAAGTAAAAAAGCAATGGCATATAGTGATGTAGGGCGGCTGAATTGTAGTGTAAGCTTCATGACATTCTCCACACAGATTCGTGGACAGGTGTGGAAAGGCATATGGAATCATTCATCTTGCTGTCATCTTGTGCTTTCATATTATTATTATTATTATTATTATTATTATTATTATTATTATTTTACATCATTAGGTTAGCTGATAGCATCCTTTTACATGTAGGGCTCAGATGACAAAGAGATGTCCTCGATGCTTCATAAAGCTTTGGAGGGTGCTATAATGTTGGAGACTTTTCCCAAGACAACTGTAGATGTTTTTGCTTTGGTCATGGAGTCTGGTGGCGGTAATATCAGGAACGCTTTTGCTATTGCGAGTTTTTAATTTTTATTGTTAATGTGTCTGTTTACATTTCTTTGCTTACCTCTGTTTGGCATGAGGCAAGAACAAACAATTGTTAATCTTCAGCCTTTCTCAGGAATTTATTGGAATGTTTGGATCAGTGTCGTGAAAGGCACACGCCTAATGCATGTGGTGTGCGCCTCACTGTGCATCACCCACCCAAATGCATCAAAGTGTTTGGGTGATGTGCTGCTTCCTAAATCGTGCGCCTCATCCTAGTGAGGCGTACACCTCTGGGTGATGCGCAAGGCATGCCTTATGCATGCACATCAGTCACACCTTTTTTTTTAAAAAAGAAAATTAGACACTAACAAAAACTTAGCGCTTTTTTTTGTTTGATTTTTTGTTTTTAATGCCAAACCTCCATACTCTGAAGGGTTTTGAGTCAAAATCCTTTTGTTTTTGCTGTCTCATTTCTCATTCTACTGTGTGTGTATTTCTTGCTTAATGCCACCGGGGCCATATTTTTATTCCATCAATTCCCACTGCCTGCATCCTATCTTAAGACATTTATTGTCATTTTTCACGTTTTTCTTTAAATGTCTCATTTCTTGCCTGCGATTGTTGACCTCGAAGGTAAACTGTAACCTCTTTTTTCACTGCTTTATTCACATGGCTCAAGCTTCAGTCACTCACCGTGTCACCCATCTCTCCAACAGCCGATGGTCGCCAACTCGGGGTTGAATCCCACGACCAGCAGGCATCTTCCTGTCCACCCTTCCCTTTCTACTGTTTTGCCTTCTCTCTCACTCCGTGTAAACCATCTCTTTCACAGTGGTTGAATCCCACGGCCAGCAAGCATCTTCCTGTCTGCCTCTCTCTCTCTTTCTACTACTTTGCCCTCTCTTTCTCTCGCTCTGTCTCTTTCTACCTTGGGCCGCTGGGGCTGGTCACCTCTCCACTCTCTCTCTCTCTCACTCACTCACAGTTTTGCCGCTTTTTCTCTACCATTTCTTTCTCTTTATCTCTTTGGGTTAGCACTTCTTAGCTCAATAAATATATGGTTAAACTATGAATCATGATAAATTTTCATAGTTTATCTTTATATCAGGTATTCATAATTGCATGTGCTATCTTCATTGCATTTGTTTGATTGATTGATTGATTATCATAATTATAATTTGATCAGCGAAAGTTATTTTGAGAACATATTTTATGTGATAAATATACATTCTTTATGTAGTTTGTGACAAATACACATACTTTTTGTAGTTTTGTGCATAGGAGGTATTACTTGTCATAAATATACATACTTTATAATTTTGTGTTGAAGCTTACGCTTTATTCCACCTCGCTTTACCCTGCCTCACTTGACAGGCTCAACGCTTCGTTTCGCTTATCTTATTTAACAACATTAGTTTGGATTGTGTTTTTTTAATAATTTTCCTGCATAATTCTATGCTAGATATGTATGAAATTGGAGCCATCCAGTAAATAACTTCCTTTGTTATGTCAGACAAGGAACAAATTTGAACCTTGAATGCCCTTCCAGACTCCAGTATCTTGTCTAACTGCATTCATGACCAACTCCCTTTTCCCGTACCAGGTAAAAAGAGCCTCAACAAGGCATTGGTTGCAGTGATGCCATAAAGGCAATAGTCTACAGTGATACCTAAACTTTATCAATTCAAACTGTTCCTTAATGTTGTTCAAATTGTAGTTTCTGTCTATGTTAAATCTATATTATTGTCAACTAATTATAAAGGCCATTTCTACAATTATGATGAGTTCATCTGCTACCAAACAGGTTCAATTCCAAGGTAACAGAATGGTACCTAGTACATCTGGAACAACTAGCAAACTAGTATAACGTGTAATAATAGAGTGTATGTTGCATTTATTGACATGAGACTAAAACTGGTGAATGGGATATCATCCTTTCCCAAATTGCAAGTTTGGTTAATCATTGCAAGATCTGAAGTTAGAGCAATGACAGTTGCTTTTATGAGATTCTGATGGTTAAGCTGCTACGCCATTGACTTGGTTGATTGATTTTTTGCTTCATAGTAAGCTAAGTATTGTCCTTGATCAAATCAATGGGACTATTCCTAAGCTAAACATTATAATTGAACTGATGTTCCTTGCTGCAGATATTGCAAGTTGAGTGATGTGGTTCCCTAATTTATGTCTTACTGCAATCCACTTTTTCCATTCTCATTGCCTTCCTCTTGTTTTCCAACTTGTAGGGGATCTTCCTGTAATTATATCATGTGCAAGCCTTGCACTTGCTGATGCTGGGATAATGATGTTGGATCTTGTAATTTCTACCTCTGTGGTATGTATGTTCTCTTTGTTGTTTAATAATGTTGCTTGACACCAGAAATTTTCTCATTTTTTCTCCTTTTTTTTCTTCAGTATGGGGTTCAGTCCAGGCCATTGCTCCATCTCTTATTGGGGTAGAGCGGGCTGATGCCTGAGCATTCTCTTTCAATTCCCTGCCCAAGTTGATATTAATCACATACCCTTGTTAATTTTCTGCCATGCTGGACCTGACCTGCATGGTCTACCTTGAAACCTTATAGGTGGTAAGGCGACCTAATTTAATGCCCATCTTCGTCCTAGTTTAGTAGCAAATTTGACAAAAGAAAACCCCTTGATTTTTCAATTTTATAAATGTTTGTGCCTTCCTAATATGCAAAATTAGGTATGTTTTCTTTGTTATCAAGCTATAAGTCATTGAAAATGCCTGATGTAACCATTTTCTGCTTTTCTGACTCTTGGAGGCTAAACATTCATATGCATTTATGAATTGCACTTACTGACTTTGCCTTTGTATGTGATTCCTTAGTCTTGCCATGGCAAGGACCTTGTTATTGACCCTACACTGGAAGAAGAGCGTTGTCAAGATGGTGGATTTATGATTTCTTTTATGCCTTCACGTAATGAGGTCACTCAGTTGACCATAACAGGAGAGTGGTCAACTGCAAAAGTAGCTGAGGTATGAAAGTTTCTAGTATACGGTCTTACCATGTTCTAGCATGAAATCTTTTTCATGATAAGAACTCATGGAATGGAAATAATCATGATTATATGGTCTAGAAGCAGGCTCTGAACTCCGGGCCTAGTGGGACGGAGGGGAGGCTACAGCCTCTCTTCTGGGCTGTGGGCTTCATAAACTTCCCACTCACCCGGAAAAGAAAAGGAGTGGAGAAATAATAATGATAATAACTGTTCACCTTTGTCAGTATCATCATTATCTTTGCTTTTTTTGTCGTTGCTGTTGTCTGTTGATAACTATAACTTCTGTTTTGACTTGTTAAAATTCTTTAGGACTGCTACGGTCTAATTTCTGTTGCTATGCATTCTAAAAACAATACCCACTCATGGCTATGGCCTTGCCATGGTTTGTGGTATTTTATGTGCATATGAGTACAGTTATGCTTTGTTGACTAGGTGGTTATGTTTGATGTTTGTTTCGAAATTTCTTTTGTCAGGCAATGGAGCTTTGCATAGATGCATGTTTGAAGCTGGGAAATGTCATGAGAGAATGCTTAAAAGCAGCAGCTACCTCTGTTTCCGAGTAGTGGGAGCTTCCTTTGCAATTCTTGGTCTCCTCTGTTGCTGTCGCATTTTTTAGGCCATCATTCTCCTTACATTTGATGGTTGGGATCATTCTTAGTCTTCTCACATTTTAGGCAAACTGATGCAGCATAACCACTTGAACACGAGAGAGAGAGAGGGAGAGAGATGAAATGGCAAGAAAATGCACGGCATCTAAAAGACAGATTCTTAGGATTGCCCATATCACGGCTCCTGGTAGGGCCATTGTTTCAAATGAATGTTATAGCAAGAAACTGTACTCCATCCAAGGGAGACTGTTCAATTGCCCATGGCAGGCTCTGTTACCATATCGCCTGATCTCGAGTTCCTGGTCGAGGTCGCTGTGAAGTCAGGATGGAGGGGTTTATTGACAAGCTTGTTCGAGCTTGGTTATAAGACGGTAAGTGCTGCTGAAGGCTTTCCAGTCGCGCTGGTTACTTGCCCAACACAGCCACAGCTACCATGATAGTTCATCCAGTTCAAGGGTGCTTTGCAGCCAGCATATGGATTCTTGTGCGGTCATATGGCTTGTAATGCGATATTGTACCAGCAACCTGATCTATTGCGTTATTCCGCTACATGATTTACCTCCACATGCTGCCAGTGGGGAGGCGCACAGCTACATTCTCTGCCAATCGAATCTCCTAAACGAAAGTTTGGATCTTACTCCTGTTGGATTTGGACTTGACTTAGAAAGTTCAGTCAAGGTCTGAATCCGAACTATTGAAGAAGATTCAACCATTAAGATATGGTAAACAGTGGATCCAACTTGAGTCCAAACTATTAACGAATATGATGGGGACTAATTCAATAAAAAATTACCCTAATTTGTTGCATAATTTTAAAGGAGCAATTCTCTGCGGCTCATATCCTTGGCAACCACAAGATCCAAATAGAGATTCGGATGGGCATGATTGCTGTAATAACATTTCAAAAGACGCGTTTTTAAGAAATTCGTCACATCGATATGTTTCCTACCATTCAGAAGCTGGAGATTCACTCGGCATAAACAAGATTCATAAAATACAAAAGGGAGGCATTTAAATTTCTCAAACTTTTAGTTGCAGAACTAGAGAGCCCATTATAACTCGTCAACGAGAAGACAGGACAGGCAAAATTTAGAAGTTAAAACCACATTCTTGAAGTAACTATACAAGCCATGGTTTGGTGAATGTTGTGCCTAATGATCTTTTGATCGGCTGTTATATCTCCCTCCAATTTCCCATTGGAGGTGGGATTTTCTGTTAGTAACGTTGATATATTGCTTTCAGCTCTCTCTCTCTCTCTCTGAGGAATCAAGTGGAATAAGAAACTTGTTATCGTTTGATGTATATATGCTGTTTTGTAGATGGCTCTCTCTCTCTGTTTTATGTATATATGCTGTTTTCTGGATAGTGGGCCGATGCCCCAGACTCCATTTTATGTTTGTTTTAGTGATTTACCTGCTAAATAGTCTAGTCCAAATATAATATGTTTGGCATATAAATATTACTTTGCTACCCATGTCATATGCGAGTCGGATATTGGGGTGAGGGCACGTTCCTTATAACCTTTGATTTCATTGGCTCCTGAAAACTGATGTATAGTCTGTTAAATGTAAGACTCCGTTGCAGTAAACTGGGGCCATAAGATTCACGAAAGGGTTCAATCTACGAATGCTTGTGATATCTGTAAATTCTCCACTTCCATTAGCCGATTTATGAGAAATTAACAAATGGACTAGAGAGTCTTTGAGTGGTAATATACAAGCAGCTACCCATGGCGCCGCCAATTTTTACGCCTGTGTGTTTGCCTTAACAGCAAGAGCGGGCGCTCCATTCAACATATAGTCTGTTTTGGTTTTTTGGTTCGACGCTCCAATGTCACAACTAAAACTTTGAGTTTCCACCAGATTTCAGAGCACCAGCCGAACGAGTGGCTCGCCACAGAGAGGGAGAGAGCCTATTTGTTTATGTGTTACAGGAAAGCGCACGAGGGGCGAGAGATCCAATGATTTTTGTGTTACAGGAGAGCAGAGGAGGCCGAATAAAAATGGCAAAAGGAATTAAAGGGTGTGGTGGGGCGGTGGAGAAGCATCGGTGCGTTAGAGGAGGCAAACCCCCTGACTGGCATGTAGCTGTAATGCATGTCGGCCCTTGTGAGAGTGGTGCGTAGGCAAGACTGGCGGTGACTTGTCATTTCCGTTGTTGGAGCACCATCTCCTGCTTCTTTGTCACGCAATAACTAGTTCTGACCTTGAGGGAGAAAGAAAGAGAGTTCTGACCTTGAGGGAGAAAGAAAGAGAGTTCTGACCTTGAGGGAGAAAGAAAGAGAGAGATAATAAAATGGAAAAGGAGGGGACCTGAAATGCCTAGAAATCTGTTCATTTACAGTGTCAAGCCTCTGCCCAAATATGAAAGCTTCACACCATTCTCAACCTCTTTTTTTTTTCCTTCCAATCCACTGATTGTGAAAACAACAACTCTCTTGCGGTTTTGTGTGTAGTGGCAATGGTGTACATTCTGGTGAATCATGTGGCCGGCCAAATATCAATCAGCCACGCCGGTGGTTTAAATCAATTTGTTAGCGATGCATTTTAAAGCATATAAACATTTGGCGGCACTGTCGTGCTAAGATAAAAGGGTCAACTCATGCACCATATGGGCCCATATTTAAAATTTATTTATGTCCATTATTACATCATTTCGGTGATACGCACCCATACTGATAATACTGCAACCACCCATAATAATCCCATTGCGTCATCTCTCTCTCTCTCTCCCTCCTCCTCATGGATGTTTAGTCTTTGGTCCTTGGCCTCTTCTTTCCTTTTCCTTCTGCTCTCCATGACATCCCATTCCGACTTTATTTCGATTCCTGCTGACGGCCACAATCACCCTCGCTTCTTCCCAACTCGCAGCCGCACCGGACCTTTTGAGATTGCAAATTTCACCAACATATCGCCAAGGGTGTTGAAGATTCATGAGGCTACATCACACCGCCTGCAAGGCTAAATAGACAGACAAATTGGTTTCTGGAATCTCGTCAGTCCGTTGACGATGATATATGTACATGATAAAATAAGGCAGATAAATGCAAAAGCAGAAGTAACCTTCACGTGCGGAGGTAGACCCTTCTAGGGAACTTGAGTCCAGCCCCGTCCCAAAAAATGGAGGCGTTTTCTTTACTGCAGCAAGAGAAGGGGAGGAGGGAGGGGGAAGGGTATCGAGGATTTCAGATGGCTCTTTGATCGGAGCTCTTTTGCCTCGCCACCAACACCCTGGAGTCTTGGAATCAAGAGGAAGCAGGTACCAGGGCTGGGCCCCCATGGCGCCCACAAACACCTGTTAAAGCCACCAGCCAATGTTTCTTTCGACTTCCATATATCAGAGAATCAGTCTCGCTGCTGGTGCAAACTCACTGCATTTATCAGAAAATTGTTCGTCAATTCCATATTCGCTGCATTCGCATCATTCTGAAGAGGCCAAAGACAGTACTCAATCGAGTGCTTCGTCTGTCTTACAGCGACCCGACCAGAGTGGGTAAACTACTGCCATCTTCCGGAGCGGTGATGGTATAGCACACATCCCACCTTCATTGTCAACGTTGTATGGGCCGCACTGACAATCTCAGACAGTCAGTCAGACACTTTCCGACCGATATATGATGTAGGGGAGTGGATTGAATGCTGCTCTAACCCCCTGCAACTCATGATTTGGTGTTGTCTAACAAGTTTCTGTAGTCATCCACTGGCGGTGCTCAATTTTACTACGGTGCCAATAAAGCTTCAGTTCAAGTACTCAAACGGAAAAGACCGAACAAATGATAGCAGCAATCAAGCACCAATCTCCAATGGCTGCTCATGAAGCCAACATATTGGCACCACTCCGCATGGAACTATGATCAGCTCCAGTACATCATGAGCCAATTAAGGCAATCAACTCTGGTCCTACCAAGTGCCCAATAAAGAAAAGTACTTACAAGTCCTATTCCTGGTATTCAATAATAAAATGGGAGAAGAAAGGAAGTTGTTTGGGTCATCAAAGGACTGTCCTGGTATAATAATTTTATAGGCGCCTGCGACATTTTAAGAGGGCTTGGTGCTTCTAGAGTAATTTTCACGAGGTTTTAAGAGGGCTCGGTACTTCCTAGAGTGATTTCAGGCGCCTATGAGAGTACAAGAGGCTCGGTGCCTCTATCCTGCTGCACCTGGGATTACGAAGGCTATCGTCAATGCGGTAAAGCCCAAAGAGAAGGAGGGAAACCGTGCGGGCACGTGAAAAGCTATTTGATCAGCGACAAGTAAGATAGTCAACCATGAAGCATCTCCTCTTTCTCACATACGCGCCCACAAACATACAAGAGTTGTTCTGTTTCTTTAGTTGAAAGAAGTTTTTCTTCTGAATTTTTTTGTTCCCCTCGTATACCATTTTTTCTGTGAGAGGAGGGCCTTGGGGTTGTATAGCACCATGCCAATCATCTTTCCCCCAACCGGCTCCTTACATTTAGGCGTACTTTCTCTCTACTGTCTTTTTCTTAACCTTCCTTTTCTTTTTGTCTCCTGGAGTGAGGAAAAGTAACCTTCCTTCCATCACGGAGAAACTAGCAATTTCGGTGATTAGAATCACAGCAGAGCCAGAATCCAACCGAAACAAGTGATTCGGTCTTCCATGTCGTAAGCCAGAAGGCAAACGCAACTTATGCATTATGTGTCCATGACTTCACAAATCTTGCAGAAAAGCCAACTGCTCCATCATGGTAATTTCATGAACGACAATGCCACCTAAGAATCACGCATCCTTCTGAGTCTTTCCTTCTTTTTTGGTAGATGAGATGGAGTTGAGATGTGCGTAGAGTCCACAGGACAAGATGGATTGTAACTCAAGTTCAAGCCGAGCATCTAAGTTGTCAATTTTCAGATGTAAGAGGTGGGGGAGAGCGTGACTGGCATCGGTAAGTGGGCCGTGGTTCCACTTTAGACTCCTATTGACAGGAGGAGTGAATGAGTTGGCTGATCTTAACCAAAGGCATCGCGGGTTCGTTTCCCCATGACCACCTTGCTTTAAGAAAGAAATAAATGAGAAAAGTATCTGAGATATGACGGGCAGATTCATAGCCTCCAAGGGAAGATCTTCAGGGACGTTGGTGAGTCTCACATCTTCAAAAGTAAAGGTGAACGGATGTGGCAGTGGTTAAAGGAGTTCACAAGAACCAGGTTTTTGTCTTCGACGTGAGCTCTCTCTCTCTCCCTTCCTCTCTCTCTGCTGCATCGATGCTAAAAAGGAAGAAAGAAACTGGTAATGAATCTCGTGCTCCCCACCGTTTTCTTTTTTGAAGTTAATCAAGATGCATACTTTTTGACCAAAAGAAATTATGCGTCGCAATCGAAATCTTTTTCCTTCCACAGGATACATGCTGAAAGTGGTTCGGAGATCAACCACAGAATGGCACGGCGAACACCATCCATTCATCTTGAAGAACGATCACTAGCCACTTCACAAATTTGTGTATGAAGCAGAGGATCGGCTTTCTGGTGGGACGCTGCCTATTTGGTGCCTGAAGTTGCACTAGTCTCTGGTGGGCAAATGATGACGCTGCAGAGTTCCAAATCTGTGAGGTTAGTTTTCATCCATTCCCCTGCATTATACTTCTAAGTTCTAACCTTCATAGGATGAATTGAATTCATGGTTTGGTTAGTTGCTACCTTCAAGAAATAGAAAAATGAAACAGTATGGGCATCTTATTCGGTTTTGTACATATGCAGTTTAAATTCATGGTAAGAATTTGTTGGTCGATGTTTCATAGAATCACATATTTGGAATGGTCGATCAACATGTGAAGTTCACGATATCTCAATAGTTCTAATCTTCGGTGTCAAAGGTAGCAGAAGTGCATTGAGAAGAATACAAAATCAAATATAAAGCCGCTGGTTGTTTACAGACGGAAGGAAATTTGTCAAACTTTTCAGCCACAACAAAATTACAGTGTAAGAGAAAATACATTTTAAGGAATTAAAAACGAATCAAGTGGAAATTTGAACTCTTGGGCTCTCCTTGCTTTCTACGAGCATGGTTTTCACTTGTTAAAAACATCAATTTGCATACAGAAGTTCAAAAGCAGTATAACTACAAAGATTACGAAAAGGAATTCTGATATTCGTGAATAGCTACACCGGCGATATGATTCAAGTTTTCCATGTTTTCTGATGTCAAATTTCATTGTTTGCCGTTTCTCACGCAAAAAACTTAACAGATGTAGAAAAGTACACGGCTTTCCTATGTTACACAGGTAAGGCAAAATCTGCCGGTTAGTTTCACCGTTAAGACATCTGTTTTTGATAGTTTAACCCGTCAAGTATTGACCATTACTCTTCCTTCCCAAATGAGGAGAAACCGAGTCGTTCCCTTGGAATGTTAAGGAGGAATATATAAGACGGTGGTGCATTCCATGTTTGCTCGTTTTTAAGTTTCCTTGTCCCAAAATACATGAATTTTGCGCGGAAGATTTGTACACTATATGCTAGTCTTCAAATTGGATCTCGCATTGAGGATTAGTCTTTCTTTCAGGTTTCAGGATGATCCTGAAGTGGCTGATTTGACAAGATGTAAATCAGATAGCATGGTTAAGCTGACATTCAGAATAGATGGGACTCAAATACCAGTATCATGTCCTAAGAAGGTCGATCAGCAAGTTCCTAAAATCAGCGATCAGCAAGGTCTCAAAAGCTCGGGGAAGTCATTAAAATCAAAAGTTCTTTCCCGGGTGTTTTCTGAGGATTACGAAAGAGTAAAAAGAAAAATATTGGATCCTAGAGGCACTCTCCTGCAACGTTGGAATAAAGTTTTTCTAGTGGCCTGTTTAATTTCTCTTTTTGTGGATCCCCTCTTCTTCTACTTACCTGGCACTGAAGGAGCATGTATAGAAATTGATACGGCCCTTGAGATTGTCCTCACCATTGTGCGTTCAATAGCAGATATGTTTTATGTGATTCATATTTTTATTCGCTTCCGGACAGCATATATTGCCCCTTCCTCTCGTGTATTTGGAAGAGGTGAACTTGTCATCGAGCCATCCAAAATTGCATCGAGGTATCTACAAAAGGAATTCTGGGTTGATCTGATTGCTGCATTACCACTTCCTCAGGTAAATCCCCGAGCTGCTACATGTTTCTGTTTATCTAAGCAACGATCATTTTGCCAGTTAATGCATTGCTTGGAATCTCCTTGCTTGACAGAGACTTTGCTCACGTAAAAAAGGGAGGCTTTTAACGATGTCAAATTGACCCTCTTCTTGTGTCATCTTCAGATCTACTCACAAAAGATGTATGACGCAATTGTGTGCACGTATCATGATAGAGGTTTCTGTTGTTACCATTTAAAATTTGATGGTAGGCATGAGCTGTAACAATCATAGACCGTATAGTTCTGAAATTAGACTGTTGAATAAACAAAAATTTGCAACAATCCTCAACGAACTAATTATCTGGAATGATAAATGTAAGTCCCATAAATCCAGAAAACTGCACCCTCAATATCTAACACCTCTCATAACACATTACTCGCAATAAATTCAGAAAAACTTCCAGCATAATTATGAAAAGAAGAATCCTGCAACAATGACCACTATACCAAGTTAAGTAGAGGTTAGGAGCATTCTATTCTATTTCTCTATAGAAAATCTTGCTCAATACCTGTAATATGTTGGCAATATAACAAATGCTAAATTTGGTAACTACACAGAAACCTCCAGAAGATTAAAAAGATAAAATTACATTTGAATGCTAGTTTATTTACTCTTGATAACTGACAATTAGGTTTTTACTAGTACAGGAATTTCTTTGCCTGAGATAAACTATTCACCTTATTATATTTGAATGTCACTATGGAATCAAATAGAGCATCTTTTATGGAAACCTGTTGTTATTACTTGTGATTGAAATCCCAGTATCGATCAATTTTGATTTTCACAACTAATAAATGTTTTTGCAGCTTCTCTTACATCAATAAATTCCACAAATACCTTGACCACAGAAATCATATTGCTGATCGATGCTAGAGCTAGTCCATTAATTAGCTAGCTGTATCCTGACTAAATTCATCACAATATATCTAACTTCTATCCTTTCAATTATTTTTTGCCTTACCACTTGTATCAGTTCTTACATATCTCTTTATCCTTCCAGGTTTTGATATGGGTTGCAATACCCAGTTCAAACGGTTCCACACTGGCTAATACAAAGAATGTACTTCGCTTCATTATCATATTTCAATATCTTCCAAGGCTATTCTTGATTGTTCCACTATCGTCTCAAATTGTGAAGACAACTGGAGTTGTGACCGAGACAGCATGGGCTGGTGCTGCCTATAATTTGATGTTATACATGCTTGCAAGCCATGTAAGAATTTCATTTAAAATTCTTTTATTGCTGTCATCCATCAATGAGTTCTAGCCCTGATACTTTAGGTTTAGAGGACTTCATATCATAGTTTGAATGTATATATAGTTTTTGTCTTTAACTACTTAAGCTAGAAATGTTTTATTTTGATTGAAAATTTGATAGCTTCTAATGAAACTGTTACATCTATTCCTGCTGTTAATGGAGCGTAGAGGCACTTTTGGACCCTTAAATTTTAATATTATATCCATCAAAAGCAGTTAAGTTGATTAGAAAGGGTTAACTTCCTAAGCTCTCAGCATCATTGTACCACTAAATTCATTATCATTAAAGAAGAAGAGTCATATGCTACTTCTTCGGCTGGCATGTATCATTCCTCAATTTGTATTCTGCAGACCATGTAAAGATGGCAGATCCTTGTTTGTGTATCTGGCTGTCTGTTACATATCTTCTTTCTATATCTGATAATCTGTTACTAGCTTTTGTAATGTATTTGAAGAAGCATAAGATGGCAGCAATTTTCCATCTTATTGGTAAACATAAAAGCCACAAGTTTGCAAGTCTTTTGTTATAGAAAAACTGCAAATGGAATAGATTGCATACTCTTTGAAGGTTAGAACACATCAGCTAATATATGTTCTTTTCATGTGATGAGATCTAACTTCTAAGCCAACTTCATTTGTTTGAACTTGTGATCTTACTTCCTGAAACAATAGTCGATCTTTATCATTTGATAAAAGAAAATCATGGTGCTCTATTTTTTTAGTGCTTCAGACTTAGGACATACACCATAGTGGAAGTACCCACTGTCTGTTTTACAACATAACAGATTTGAAAAATGCCCACAACATCGTGCGATCAAAATGTATAAATCGATTGCTGGTGATTCCCATAGAGCAGGTTCTGTTGGCCAAAAAGAAAGTCAAACAACAAAAGGGCTAATCCTTAGAGATCTCGCTATCTTTAATATTGACTAATCTCAATGACATAAAATAAGAGCACCTCCATTTTTGGCATCCAAAAGCATACATCTTTAATGCAAAGTTAAAATGAAGATGATGAAACTTCTCTCAAATATTGTGCAAGACCTATTCAAAAGCCATCATGAGAAGGACTTCTTTTCTTCAGTGATGATGAGAGTTTTCTTCTTCACCATCAAGAAGTAACTTAAATCTTCAAACTCACTTTCCTCATGCTTAGTTTTCTTTTATAAAGAGCATTTTTAGATATTAAAGAACTGATTTTCTTCAAAAAATGCCTTATAAATCTCTTCTATGTCAGAACATATAGATACCAGAAACTGGGATTAATTTCCAACATTTTCAAGATTCTTCAAACTGGATGCTACTGGATTCTTTGTATCCAGAAAAGTTGAATGTGGATATTTGTTTTAAACAATAACATGTAACGTCAAATTTATGATGCAAAGCTCAAGTAGATTCGATGTTTCTTTGATCGGAACGATGACTCTCACAGGTGCTAGGAGCCTCTTGGTACCTCCTTGCAATCGAGCGTGATGTGTCATGCTGGGAAAAAGTATGCAACGCTCAGGGCCCATGCCAGTACAGATTCTTGGACTGCCGAAGGATGGACAAGAGCATGGAGGCTCTCAGACAGTCATGGGTTCAATCAAGTAAGGTTACGCTGCTATGCAGTCCCAATAGTAACTTTTATGAGTATGGAATCTATGGAGATGCGTTAAACTCAGGAGCAACATCTTCAAAGTTTTTCAACAAGTACTTCTATTGCCTGTGGTGGGGACTGCAAAATCTCAGGTCAGCTCCACATACCTTTAAGAAAATAAAATCTTTTTGATGTCTCATTATCTGCAATGCTTCCCAAGTCGAAGGCTTCTATAACCTGTGCAGCTGTTTGGGACAAAACCTTCAGACAAGCACTTTCGTGGGAGAGATCAGCTTCGCGATTCTGATTGCTGTTCTTGGCCTTGTGCTGTTTGCCTTATTAATTGGGAACATGCAGGTGAGTCCCTTTCCTTGGAAAGAATGTATTAGAAATGCTAAATCTTCACTGCTCCTGGACGAAGGGAAACTTCAGTAAGAGGATAAGTTTTTTTTTTTTTTTTTTTTTTTTCATTTTAAAATTTTGCCATCAAAATTCCTTCAAAATAGTAATTACAAATTCCAAGAGATTGACGACCACTTGAAACTTGAAGGGACCTCTGGCCCATGAAATTGATATACATCCAGGGTCAAATTGAAATACCATTGTGAGAGACACCATGGTACGATCTTTATAATCTCAGAGAATGAGAGAAATAACTGCATGGTAGCCAGGGACTCCCGTCCGCACGAGGAATGTGTGGGTGTTGCATCTTTATTGTTGTTCGTTTTGTATTCATTTGCGAGACGACATGACGTGGTTATTACACTATATTTGTTTGGCATGCTGTACCACCAAACCCAGACGTACTTGCAGTCGACGACGGTGAGGCTGGAAGAGTGGAGGATCAAGAGAACGGACACGGAGGAGTGGATGAGGCACAGGCAGCTTCCCCCGGATTTAAAGCAATGCGTGAGGAAGTATGATCAGTACAAGTGGGTGGCAACCAGAGGGGTGGACGAGGAAGCCATCCTCAAGGGCCTCCCCGTCGATCTGCGCCGAGACATCAAGCGCCATCTCTGCCTCGACCTCGTTAGACGAGTAAGCGCTTCCCTCCTCCTCGCCTGTATATGTCTCCCTTGCTAAGCGCAGAACACCCTGCTATTACTACCAAATTCAGCCAGGTTTGGCTTGTTTCGGTACCATGAACGGTCGAAATCCAGAGACCCCTTCCCCTTGTTGGTTCCGCCTCCTGATGGTTTGTCGTTTGGAAGAACAGGTGCCGCTGTTTGACCAGATGGACGACCAGATGCTGGATGCGATCTGCGAGCGGCTGAAGCCCGCACTGTGCACCAACGGAACTTGCCTCGTCCGCGAGGGTGACCCCGTCAACGAGATGCTTTTCGTCATCCGGGGCCACCTGGACAGCTACACGACCAACGGCGGGCGCACCGGCTTCTTCAACTCCTGTAGGCTGGGCCCCGGCGATTTCTGCGGCGAGGAGCTGCTAACATGGGCGCTCGACCCGCGGCCCAGCGTCATCCTCCCGTCGTCTACACGGACGGTGAGGGCGCTGGTCGAGGTGGAGGCCTTCGCCCTCCGCGCCGACGACCTCAAATTTGTCGCCGCCCAGTTCCGCCGCCTCCACAGCAAGCAGCTGCAGCATACGTTCCGCTTCTACTCCCACCAGTGGCGCACCTGGGCCGCCTGCTTTATTCAGGCCGCATGGCGCCGATTCAAAAGGCACAGGGCCGTCGCCGAGCTCCAGCGCTTGGAGAGCCCCGGCTCCGCCGACTCCGACACCCCTAACCAGCCGGAGACTCCCGCCCTCGGCATCGCGGTCCGGGCCGCTGCCCGACTGGCGGCGAGCGCCAGGTGGAGTGCTGTGGCTTTCGGAGGTGGCGCGTCGGAATCCTCGTCAGGCGGTGTCGTTGCCGTCCAGAAGCCCAAGGATCCTGACTTTTCTGTGGAGGAAGAGGACGAATGACTTCGCATCCAACCTGCCTGCCTTCAAGTTCTTTTAAACGTTCGTCCTTTCTTTCTCTTCGTCTTCGTTGATGAAGACGCGGACCGACAAGCGACGGTTGGTGGCATTAGTGCAGTTCTTCTTACCCGATTGGGACTTGGTCTTAGTGGGTAGGAGTGTAAAGAAGAAGATATATAGTTGTTTTCTTTGGGGGAAAGTAGAAAACCAGATTGTACGTCTGGTAGTTCCACAAATGTCGACGTTGGATATCCTCTGGCGTTTTGTACTTTGGTCCAGAATCGTCGTGTTTTTCACATGCCCATGAATATAGAAGCCATAGTTATCCGGAGCTCAGCAACGCTGGATTTGTTTTTCATTCATATTCTGATATTTCACTTGAACTTCATGACCAATGGACCTACCAGTCGTCGAACATGCAGAAAGTAGTATCAGAATCATTCGATACTGATGTCGGTTTGTGCGTAATTTTTAGAAATTTGTGCCAAAGTTTTGAAGCTTAATTCCCTGCAAGTGCACTGTAGGACTCCGGCCTGTGTGAGTAGGTATGGATGAATTGGCGATGGGTGCCACAAGAAGGTACGGTGGTTCCAGTATTCCCAGCATATATATCTGCAGTCAGTACTTTTTCGCAAATCACCAATGCCTCCTTCCAAAGAGCCTTTTGTGCATCTACACAGGACATGCCTGGTGGATTTGGGGAGGTACACCCATGGAGTTTTACTAGCTGCTCGTTGGAGAGTTCAAGCCAGCAGTTCGTTTCAAGTTAGAATCGACATCATCAAAGCATGTCTCTCCACCACATTTCTTGCGTCAAAACCATCGACGCCCTCTAAGCTTTAATGGAAGATGACAGTGGAGGCAAAGATGACATTGAATGGTGTGGTTGAAACGCAGAAATGGAAGCCATTTCCAATCTTATCACCTCTCTAATCTGCACTGGCTTCTTCCAAATCTGTAAACTCGATCAGCGGGATGTTGGCATATTCCATCTCAATATGTCTCATCTCCCCATTCTGCTCTTGAAAAATGTTCCTAAAGGGGAAGCTACACGAACCTGAGAATAGACGAAGCACTTGTTTCTGCGTCCTTGCTTCATCGTTTGCTCATTTTTGCGTTCGTGTAACCTACATTTGTTACTTCCAGTGAATGACTACTACCTAACGTGTGATCCAAAATTGTTCACATCAGACGCGGTTGGTAAGGATTTCGAAGACAAAAGTATAGTGTGGTAAGAAAGCTTGTTTCACATTGACTATTACAGGAGCGTTTGTTCTCTAGTCAAGTGACTGGTGAGAAAAATAAATGTGGACCGTGTCCAACGCTGCGATGGCATAGCAGCACAGAATTGAAGACTAGATTACTAGATTAATTACGAATCTGGAACTTAGAATATGGTAGTGACTGTTAAAGTTTGGAATTCCCAGTCCTGCTGCTCTGCATCCTCAGCTTGTTCATCGTGTTGTCTTTGGGATGATGCTCGGGGTGTAGGCCAAGAATTACCTCTCAAGCGACGCACGATTAGGCATGCGCGGTGCTTGTATGGTTTCTAGTTATAGGAAAATTGCCGTCAATTACGGCGGCAAGAATGGAGAACTTGCGCCGATAAAATCAATTCACGCGCTCATGATCGAGATTCTTTACAATGTGATTGCATAAACATTGTGCTATTACCTCGGAAGTTTCTTTTTCCTCTTTTTTTTCTCTAAAAATTCAACAGTAGCAATGTAATCTGCATTGTCCAGACCTATAAATTAATAAGCGTCATGTTTGTGCTGCTGGCTGGAGGACAACCTTCCAGGTAGCAATATGGCGGAGATGGTGTCTGACTATATCGCCAGTTATCATGACAAAGTTGCAGTTTTGCCCACGCTAGCTGAAGTCACATATCAGATTTGAGGCGAGACCTACCCATATAGGAAATGGACGGACAGAGAAAAATCGTTCCTTTTCATACAACTGCTACGAAAGTCACGAATTGTCGGCAAAGGTAAGTTAACTTGGTCCAAGCAAGAAAGGAATTACAGGTGTTGAGCATGCAGCCATTGTAGAGTCAAGAGGGGAACTTTTGAAAAAAAAAAATACATTGAAAAAATTGAAGATTTTTAGTTCTGCCATGTGTAGTTTGGATTCGGGTTCAATTTGATCCCACTCGAATCCAAAAGTTGTACTGTTTGGCGTGTCCTCTAGCTCCAACCTCCTTTTTCAAACACTTTAAATGAAAAGAAGCCAACTGTCACAACAAACTGTCTGAGTCAAGAAACAAGGACAACTCAACCATATGGGTATACCTAAAAAACTACTTTTTAGTGGTACCAAATAAATGCATTAAAAACAGGCGAAGTGTCATTAGAAAGTTTTCTGACTGGCATGGCACAATGACAAAGGATTCAATACATTCTCTACCCTTAAAAAGGAGACTCACCCCACAAAAACCTTACCAATTAAAAACTAATGAGGTTGATGCATGAACTACCTCTTGCTGAGAACTAAGTTTTAATGGCGTGTCCAGCCGCATCATCCCTTCATAGAGTTAGGCACACCAACGACAACGAGCATTTCCCCCCTCAATCCTAAGGGCCTGTTTGGTTATATACTTGAATCCCGTGAAACTTTTTTATAAAAGTTTGTGGCTATCTTAATTATTTTTATATAAAAAAAAGTCTAACAATTAATTGCCTCAAGGGGCTTAGTATAACTGGTCGGGCAGGGAGCATGTTAATAAAGCATCACTTGTTCGATCTTCATGAGTGTTACTATCATGAATGGCAAAAGGTGACATCGAAACACTCAAGGTAAATGATGTACAATACCCACCTTTCATAACCTCCTGCTCACCTAGAAATTTAACAATTCATTAATAACTCATCAATTTTAGTGATAATTATATATTCACATGTTCAGATTTAAATTCAGATATCAATACAGATGAAGATAAGTTTATACCATATTCTAATCGGATATCTAAATTCACAATCTTAATCCCTACTAGATGCGACCTTTATTTTCAGATCCGAATCCGAATTCAAATGTTTAATGTACGACAGGCTCTGTACTGCATTATAATGCGTTGAAGATCAACTTTTTGAAAAATATATGGACACTGGATATAAGATATTTATTTGAATTTGAATCCAGCTACAAATATGAATCCAATCGGACATTTATTAAAATCAAACATGAATCGGATTACAATTGGGTGTCATCTCCTAGTCGGAATCCAATTTCTCAATTGGATGTTAACCCAAGTGAAGGCCGAAAGCCTTTTCCCCATCACCCCATGATCCAGGGCTGTTTTCAGTACCTCAAGAAAAGGCAATACTCAAAGAAATTCAATAAGAATTAAAATGATGACAATGAAAACCAAAATCAGTTCATTACTTTCCAAAGTATGATATACTCTAAATACCAAGTTTAGCTGTGTCCTTATACGATTAGGCCATGCTCATCACTAGTTAGCTTGAATCGACAGCTAAGTTCTCCAGCTAGCTATCTTTGGATATGAAACTCCAAATTGGATCATCACTGATATAATTTTGTTCCCAAAGATCGATCATCAGAAATCCAACTAGATTTGTAACCAAGCCAAAAGCCTCCATAATACCCCATTAATTATTCATTATACATTACCCCATTAATTTTATTCATTATTATTATATTATATGTATACATACATATATATAATATGCATATGTGTGTGTGTATATATGTGTAATGTAGCACACGCCAGTGTAGTGCATGTGAAAAATCTCATTTGCTTAGATCCAACGGAATGTAAATTTATAATAGACTAAAGGATGGAAGACATATTATGATATTCATGGCCGTATGTACTTTGTATTTTGCATTTACAAGAGCATTGGAGAAAGGTTTTTTCTGTATTTGAGTCACATTTTGTGAGAATGACAATTCTCTAGACTAAGCCTGGGCAATGGACCCGGGTACTTGACGGGTACCCGGTATCCTGCAGATCGGGCCTCGGCCCAAAAGAGCTGGCCTGAGTAGGCTCGATTCAACCCGATTATTTTGTTTTAATTTTTTTTAATTTTATTATTATATTTTATTATTTAAAATGTAATTTATATTCAAAAAATTTATTTTATATTTTAAAGAAAAATTATTTTAATCGGGCCAAGCCGGGCCCAAGTATCGGGTATCGGACCCGGGCCCAGACTCAAGTTTCCGTCATCGGGCTGAGCCGGCTTGATGCCCAGGTCTACTCTAGACCAATTGCTGTTCATCAATACAAATTTTGGTTAATCAGATAAGAAATTTGACTTAATGTAAGTCTACAAAGAAACTAATAAATTAATTTAAGTTTCTAGTGTTTTGTGATTCAAGGTTTAAAGCCATCCTTATTTGTTTATGCCTATTATTTTTGGTCTACCAAAAGGAAGCGGATTGTTTGTGGAGTTTCAATATTAATATGGAGTTTCAATATATAGGTTGATTTTTCTTTTCTTTTTTTCTATTCATACGTTCCACTAATTTTAAACTAATGATAATGGTCGATGTGAGGGGAAAAATGAGAAAATTTGTATGAGCGGGGAAGTTATGGGAAGTTATGACGCGATGGGGTGTAGGAGGAAAGTGAAAGTAAAAGAAAATTAGAAAAAAAAATACAAAAAAAATGTGACTTATATTTGAACAAATAATAAGTTCCCACCCACCTTTGAAAAGTTAACAAATAGTTGCCTAACAAATTCTTTCACATATTTATATGTTTATCTCCATCATAAAAGTAATCTTGTTCATAGTACAATACAATCATTTTTGGTGTAAATATCACTCATTCAACTCCAAGAGCTTGTCGATGATCTACGTAAGAGTGACCTACGCAAACTGATAGTACACATAACGAAGGCCTACTATGCTCGAGTTGAATGGGTTGACCTTCACCATAGGCACATTGTATAGATGTGCATAAAGCCTTTCATGAACTCTCTCATTCAGGGTCTATTTGCAATGGTATTCAATATCATTTTTTGTCGACTAAGAGAAGAGTTGTCGTGATTACTGACAGAAGCCTCAAATGGCGGATTCAGTCGTTGATTTTTGTGGTGGCAGCATTGTTTTATGTTAGAATCATCATTCTGTATTCACTTGTATGGCTAATTCCGAAGAGCTTGGGGTATGTGTTAGTTGAGTTCTTGGCATTCTTGAAGATGTTGGCCTGCATGATAGTTGTGGATGTCATTCTTGTTTAACTTATTGATGAAGAATCACTTGCAACGGTATACGGAACCACCACAACTTCATTTGAACTAAATAGAACCGCTAAAGGATCTGGTCAAAGTGGTGGCAATGACTCGATGACTTCATAGTCTGTGTTTATAGAGTTTGTGCATCATGAGAGCCAAGAGCTCCAAAGTAATGGCAACAACCCGACCACCAAAGAGCTTGTGACCGTAGAGTCTGTGCTTAAAGAGAAAGATGAGCTCCAAAGTGGTGGCAATGACCCGAGCACTTCAGAGTTTGTGTTTGTATAGTCTGTGTCTGATAAGAGCAAGTGGCTCCAAAGTGATGGCAATGACCCAACTACTTGAGAGTTTGTGTTTGTAGAGTCTACGTTCGATGAGAGTCAAGAGCTTTAAAGTGGTGGCAATGACATGACCACTTCATAGTTTGTGCCTGTAGAACCTGTGTTTGATGATAGTTAAGGACTCCAAAATGTTAGCAACGACCCAACCACTTCAGCATTTGTGTCTATAGAGCCCGTGTTTGATGAGAGCCAAGGAGAAGAGTTGTCGTGGTTACTGACGGAAGCCTCAAACGGTGGATTGAGTCGTTGATTTTTGTAGTGGCAGCATTGTTCTATGTTATAATCATCATTCTGTGTTCACTTGTCTAACTAATTCCGAAGAGCTTGGGGTATGTGTTAGTTTAGTTTTTGGCATTCTTGAAGATGTTGACCAGCATGATAGTTATGGTTGTCGTTCTTGTTTAACTTATTGTTGAAGAATCACTTGCAACAGTATCGGAACCACCATAGCTTCATTTGAACTAAATAGAACCGCTAAAGGATCTGGTCAAAGTGGTGGCAATGACTCGACAACTTCAGAGTCTGTGTTTATAGAGTTTGTGCCTCATGAGAGCGAAGAGCCCCAAAGTAACGCAACGACCCGACCACCAAAGAGCTTGTGACCGTAGAGTTTGTGCTTAATGAGAAAGAGGAGCTCCAAAGTGATGGCATAATGAGAAAGAGGAGCTCCAAAGTGATGGCAATGACCCGAGCACTTCAGAGTTTGTGTTTGTAGCGTCTATGTCTGATGAGAGCAAGTGGCTCGAAAGTGATGGTAGACCCAACTACTTGAGAGTTTGTGTTTGTAGAGTCTACGTCCGATGAGAGTCAAGAGCTTCAAAGTGGTGGCAATGACCCGACCACTTCATAGTTTGTGCATGTAGAGCATGTGTTTGATGAGAGTTTAGAACTCCAAAGTGTTGGCAACGACCCAACCACTTCAGCGTTTGTGCCTGTAGAGCCCGTGAGCCAAGGAGAAGAGTTGTCGTGGTTGCTGACGGAAGCCTCAAATGGTGGATTCAGTCGTTGATTTTCATACTGGCAGCATTGTTTCATGTTAGAATCATTATTTTGTGTTCACTTGTCTAGCTAATTCCGAAGAGCTTGGGGTATGTGTTAGTTGAGTTCTTGGCATTCTTGAAGATGTTGGCCTCCATGATAGTTGTGGTTGTCGTTCTTGTTTAACTTATTGTTGAATAATCACTTTCAACGGTATACGGAACCACCACAGCTTCATTTGAACTAAGTAGAACCGTTAAAGTATCTGGTTAAAGTGGTGGCAATGACTCGACGACTTCAGTGTATGCCTCATTAGAATGAAGAGCTCCAAAGTAATGGCAATGACACGACCACCAAAGTGCTTGTGACCGTAGAGTCTGAGCATAATGAGAAAGAGGAGCTCCAAAGTAGTGGTAATGACTCGAGCACTTAAGAGTTTGAGTTTGTCGAGTCTGTGTTTGATGAGAGCAAGTGGCTCCAAAGTGATGGCAGTGACCCAACTACTTGAGAGTTTGTGTTTGTAGAGTCTACGTCCTATTAGAGTCAAGAGCTTCAAAGCGGTGGCAATGACCAGACCACTTCATAGTTTGTGCCTATAGAGCATGTGTTTGATGAGAGATAAGGACTCCAAAGTGTTGGCAATGTCCCAACCACTTCAGCATTTATGCCTGTAGAGCCCGTGTTTGATGAGAGCCAAGGAGAAGAGTTGCCGTGGTCATTGACGGAAGCCTCAAATGGCGGATTCAGTCATTGATTTTTGTAGTGACAACATTTTTCTATGTTAGAATCATCATTCTGTGTTCACTTATCTGGCTAATTCCGAAGAGCTTGGGGTATGTGTTAGTTGAGTTCTTGGCATTCTTGAAGATGTTGGCATGCATGGCAGTTGTGGTTGTCGTTCTTGTTTAACTTATCGTTAAAGAATCACTCGCAATGGTATACGGAACTACCACAACTTCATTTGAACTAAATAAAACTGCTAAAAAATTTGGTCAAAGTAGTGGCGATGACTCTGTGCCTCATGATAGCCAAGAGCTCCAAAGTAATGGCAACGACCTGACCACTTCAAAACTTGTGACTGTGGAGTTTGTGCTTGATTAGAAAAAGGAGCTCCAAAGTGGTGGTAACGACCCGACCACTTCAAAGTTTGTGTTTGTAAAGTCTGTGTTTGATGAGAGCAAGATATTCCAAAGTAGTGTCGTTGACCCGACCACTTGAGAGTTTGTATTTGTAGACTTTGTGTTTGATGAGAGCAAGTGGCTCCAAAGTGATGGCAATGACCCAACTGCTTGAGAGTTTGTGTTTTTAGAGTCTACGTCCGATGAAAGTCAAGAACTTCAAAGTAGTGGCAATGAACTGACCACTTCATAGTTTGTGCCTATAGAACCTATGTCTGATGAGAGTTAAGGACTCCAAAGTCTTGGCAACGACCCAACCACTTCAGCGTTTGTGCCTATAGAGCCTGTGTTTGATGAGAGCCAAGGAGAAGAGTTGTCGTGATTACTTACGGAAGCCTCAAATGGCGGATTCAGTCGTTGATTTTTGTGGTAGCAACATTGTTCTATGTTAGAATCATCATTCTATGTTCACTTGTCTGGTTAATTCCGTAGAGCTTGGGGTATGTGTTAGTTGAGTTATTGGCATTATTGAAGGTGTTGACCTACATGATAGTTGTAATTGTCGTTCTTGTTTAACTTATTGTTGAAGAATCACTTGCAACGGTATACGGAACCACCACATCTTCATCTGAACTAAATAGAACCGCTAAAGGATCTGGTCAAAGTGGTGGCAATGACTCCACGACTTCAGAGTCTTTGTTTATAAATTTTGTACCTGATGAGAGCCAAGAGCTCCAAAGTAATCGCAACGAGCCGACCACCAAAGAGCTTGTGACCATAGAGTCTGTGCTTAATGAGAAAGATGAGCTCCAAAGTGATGGCAATGACCCGAGCACTTCTGAGTTTGTGTTTGTAGAGTCTGTGTCTGATGAGAGCAAGTGGCTCCAAAGTGATGGCAATGACCCAACTACTTGAGAGTTTGTGTTTGTAGACTCTACGTCCGATGAGAGTCAAGGGCTTCAAAGTGGGGGCAATGACCCGACCACTTCATAGTTTGTGCCTGTAGAGGCTGTGTTTGATGAGAGTTAAGGACTCCAAAGTGTTGACAACGACCCAACCACTTCAGCGTTTGTGCCTGTAGAGCCCGTGTTTGATGAGAGCCAAGGAGAAGAGTTGTCGGGGTCACTAACTAAAGTCTCAAATGGCGGATTTAGGCGTTGATTTTTGTGGTGGCAACATTGTTCTATGTTAGAATCATCATTCTGTGTTCACTTGTCTAGCTAATTTCGAAGAGTTTAGGGTATGTGTTAGTTGAGTTCTTGGCATTCTTGAAGATGTTGGCCTGCACGATAGTTGTGGTTGTTGTTCTTGTTTAACTTATTGTTGAAGAATCACTGTAACGGTATACGGAACCACCACAACTTGATTTGAAGTAAATAGAACCGCTAAAGGATCTGGTCAAAGTGGTGGCAATGACTCGACGACTTCAGAGTTTGTGTTTATAGAGTCTGTGCCTCATGAGAGCCAAGAGCTCCAAAGTAATGGCAACGACCCGACCACCAAAGAGCTTGTGACCGTAGAGTCTGTGCTTAATGAGAAAGAGGAGCTCCAAAGTGGTGGCAATGACTCGAGCAATTCAGAGTTTGTGTTTGTAGAGTTTGTGTCTGATGAGAGTAAGTGGCTCCAAAGTGATGGGAGTGACCCAACTACTTGAGAGTTCGTGTTTGTAGAGTCTACATCCGACGAGAGTCAAGAGCTTCAAAGTGGTCGTAATGACCCGACCACTTTATAGTTTGTGCCTGTAGAGACTGTGTTTGATGAGAGTTAAGGACTCCAAAGTGTTGGCAACGACCCAACCACTTCCGCGTTTGTGCCTATAGAGCCTGTGTTTGATGAGAGCCAAGAGCTCTAAAGTAGTAGCAATGACCCAACCAGTTCAAAGTTTGTATCTATAGAGTGTGTTTGATGAGAGTCAGATGCTCTAGCACTTTATTTGTTGCTAAACGCTCATGTACAATTTTAAAGATATGTAGTTTTCGAACATTTAAAAATATTATATTTAAAAGAGCAGTACAAATTATTTGTTTCATTTCAGTTGTTGTTTTTGAATTGGACTTGATTGTTGGTGAAAAGCATTTAACTGTTCTCCTATGTAACCAATAATAAAAGCAGATACATCTTTTTGTATCGTCCTCTTTAATTGAAAAATTGGTAAATGAGAGCCTTTAATATTGTAAATTAGTGCAAAGAAGCATTTCCACTTAAAATGGGAGATTTTGTAATTTTGGGTTTCAGGTTTCGTATAGATTTGGTTTTAGTTTAAGAAAATAGATAGGATCGGTGCTTGTTTTTGGACTTGGTACGTACTTTCTTACGAACAGTTTCACATTTGACAATGAGTTTGTAGTTGTAGACGAGCTCGTATCAAACACAGACTCTACTGACACAATATTGGATGTGGTGAGGTCATTGCCACTACTTTGTGGTGAGGTCATTGCCACTACTCTCATCAGACACAAACTCTGCAGTGGTCGGATAATTGCCACCACTTTGGAGCTCTTGGCTTCTACTAAACACAAACTCTGAAGTTGTCGGTTAATCCGCTATTGTTATGTGTTACTTTGTAATTCTTTCTTATATTTTTGTACAATATATCATGAACTCTGAAACTTTATAACAGCCATTTGCTTTCTTTAGATGGTGTTGGATGTTGCAGGTGTGGTCAATGTCGTTAATATTTGTATAATGAACATTTTTCTTGCGGCATTCGTTAATTGTGGCGTTCTAGTGATTTGCCTTTGTCTCCATTGCAGCCAACAATTTTCACTTCAATTAATGTACTTCAATGGTACGTCCACCGTTCGTGATGCTCTCCTAGTGCGCTACATTTGGTAGAGAGTGAGTGAAATCATGAGTATCAATATTATTGGATTGAAGTTGAGAATATTTCTTTTCTGGTATCAAGAGATGCAGTTGAATGATTGCAGCTTTTACATAGTTTCGACCTTTGGACTCGAAGTGTAAACTTCTTCTTTGCACTGCTAATAATACTTCAGAGTTCTTTTCCATATGCAGGACATGAGGTGTTGAGCAGCACCAAAGCCATCACAAGAGTAATCTTGTTCACAGTACAATCATTCTTTGTGTAAATATCACTCATTCAACTCCAAGAGCTTGTCGATGATCTACGCAAACTGATAGGAAACATAACGAAGCTCGAGTTGAATTGGTTGACCCTCACCATAGACACATTGTATAGATGTGCATAAAGTCTTCCATGAACTCTCTCTTTCAAGGGCTATTTGCATTGGTATTCAACATCATTCTTTTGTGGATTAAGAGAAGAGCTGCCGTGGTTATTGACGGAAGCCTCAAATGACGGATTCTGGCATTGATTTTTGTGGTGGCAGCATTGTTCTATGTTAGAATCATCATTCTGTGTTTACTTGTCTATCTAATTCTGAAGAGCTTGGGGTATGTGTTAGTTGAGTTCTTGGCATTCTTGAAGATGTTAGCATGCATGATAGTTGTGGTTGTCGTTCTCGTTTAACTTATCGTTAAAGAATCACTTTCTTACATTTTTGTACAAAATATTATGGATTCTAAAACTTTTTAACAGCCATTTGCGTTGGATGTTGCATTTTCTTGCATCATTCATCTATTGTGGGGTTATAGTGATTTGCCTTCGTCTCCATTACAGCCAACAATTTTCGCATCAATTAACGTACTTCAATGGTCCATCTACGCGTCGTGATGCTCTCCTAGTGTGCTATATTTGATAGAGAATGAGCGAAATCTTGAGTACCAATATAACTATGTTGAAGTTGAGAATATTTTTTTTCTGGGATCAAGAGATGTGGTTGAATGCATGTAGCTTCTACATAGTTTTGACCTTGGGACTTTCAGTGTCAAGCTTCTTCTTAGCGCTGCTAATAATACTTTAGAGTTCTTTTCCATATACAGGACATGAGGTGTTGAGCAACACCAAAGCCATCACAAGAGTGATCTTGTACACACTGTCATCATTCTTGTGCAAATATCACTCATTCTACGCCAAGAGTTTGTCCATGATCTACGTAAGAGTGATTTTCACAAACTGACATGATACATAACGAAAGCCTACTACGCTCGAGTTGAATGGTTTGACCCTCACCATAGACACATTGTATTGATGTGCATATACCCTTTTATGAACTCTCTCTTTCAAGGACTATTTGCATTGGTATTCAACATCATTCTTTCGTGAACTAGGAGAAGAGTTGTCGTGGTTACTGATGGAAGCCTCAAATGACGGATTCAGGCATTGATTTTTGTGGTGGTAGTATTGTTCTATGTTAGAATAATCATTCTATGTTCACTTGTTTGGCTAATTCTGAAGAGCTTGGGGTATGTGTTAGTTGAGTTCTTGGCATTCTTGACGATGTTGGCCTGCATAATAGTTGTGGTTGTCGTTCTTGTTTAACTTATCATTGAAGAATCACTTGCAACGGTATACGGAACCACCACAGCTTAAATTGAACTAAATAAAACCGCTATAGGATCTAGTCAAAGTGATGGCAATTACTTGACAACAAGTCTGTGTTTGTAGTGTCTGTGTCTCATGAGAACCAAGAGCTCCAAAGTAATGGCAATGACCCGACCACCTCAGAGCTTGTGACTGTAGAGTTTGTGCCTAATGATAAAGAGGAGCCCCAAAGTGGTGGCAATGACCCGAGCACTTCAGAGTATATGTTTGTAAAGTCTGTGTCTAATGAGAGCAAGGGGTTCCACCGAGTGGTGGCAATGACCCGACCACTTGAGAGTTTGTTTTTGTATAGTCTACGTCCGATGAGAATCAAGAGCTTCAAAGTGGTGGCAGTGATCAGACCACTTCATAGTTTGTGCCTGTAAAGCTTGTGTTTGAATAGAGTTAAGGAATCCAAAATGTTGGCAGTGACCCAACCACATCAGCCTTTGTGCCTGTAGAGCCCATGTTTGATGAGAGTCAAGAGCTCCAAAGTAGTGGCAATGACCCAACCATTTCAAAGTTTGTGTCTATAGAATGTGTTTGATGAGTGACAGAAGCTCTAGCACTTTATTTGTTGCTAAATACTCATGTACAATTTTATAGCTTTGTAGTCTTTGAACATTTAAAAATATTGCATTTAAAAGAGCAGTACAAATTATTTGTTTCATTTCAATTGTTGTTTTTGAATTGGACTTGATTGTTAGTGAAAAGATTTTAACTGTTCTCCTATGTAACCAATAATAAAAGCATATACATCTTTTTGGATCATCCTTTAATTAAAAAATTGGTAAATAACAATCTTTAATATGATAAATTAGTGCAAAGCATGTTTGTGGGAGTTTCCTCTAAAAGTGGGAGGTATGATTTTGCAATTTCGAGATTCAGGTTCTATGTAGATTGTGTTCTATTTTATGAAAATGGACAAGATCGGTGCTTGTGTTTTAACTTGGCACATACCTTCTAACGAACAGTTTCATGTTTGACAATGAGTCTATAGTTGTAGACGAGCTCATATCAAACACAGACTCTACAGACACGATCTCAGCAGTGGTCAGGTCATTGCCACTACTTTGTTGCTTCTAGCTCTCATCAGCACAAACTCTGAAGTGGTCGGATCATTGCCACTATTTTGGAGCTCTTGGCTCCCACTAGACACAAACTCTGAAGTTGTTGGTTAATCCGCTATTGTTAGGTGTTACTCTGTAATTTTTTCTTACATTTGTGCATGTACTTTGAAACTTTATAATAGCCATTTGCTTTCTAGAGATGGCATTGGATGTCGCACGTGTGGTCGATGTCGTTAAGATTTGTGTAATGAGCATTTTTCTTGCGGCATTCGTCAATTGTGGCGTTCTAGTGATTCGCCTTCGTCTCCATTGCAGCCAACAATTTTTGCATCAATTAATGTACGTCAAAGGTATTTAGTGCTCTACATTTGGTAGAGAAAGAGTGAAATCTTGAGTACCAATATAACTGTATTTAAGTTGAGAATATTTCTTTTCTAGTATCAAGAGATGCAGTTGAATGCTTGCAGCTTCTACATTGTTTTGACCTTTGGACTCGCAGTGCCAAATTTCTTCTTAGCGCTGTTAATAATACTTCATAGTTCTTTTCCATATGCTGGACATGAGGTGTTGAGCAACACCAAAGCCATCACAAGAGTAATCTTGTTCACACTACAATCATTCTTGGTGTAAATATCACACTTTCAACTCCAAGAGCTTGTCCATGATCTACATAAGAGTGATATACGCAAACTAATAGGATACATAACGAAGGCCTACTACGCTCGATTTGAATGGGTTGACCCTCACCGTAGACACATTGTATTGACGTGCATAAACCCTTTCATGAACTATCTCTTTCAAGGGCTATTTGCATTGGTATTCAACATCATTCTTTTGCAGACTAGGAGAAGAGTTGTCGTGGTTACTGACAGAAGCCTCAAATGGAGGATTCAGTTGTTGATTTTTGTGGTGGCAGCATTGTTCCATGTTAGAATCATCATTATGTGTTCACTTGTCTCACTAATTCTGAAGAGCTTGGGGTATGTGTTAGTTGAGTTATTGGCATTCTTGGCGATGTTGGCCTACATGATAGTTGTGGTTGTCGTTTTTGTTGAACTTATCGTTGAATAATCACTTGCAACGGTATACCAAACCACCACAGCTTAACTTGAACTAAATAGAAAACTGCTACAGGATATGGTCAAAGTGGGGGCAATGACTCGATGACTTCAGAGTCTGTGTTTGTATTGTCTGTGCCTCATGAGAGCCAAGATCTCCTAAGTAATGGCAACTACCCGACCACCTTAGAGCTTGTGACTGTAGAGTCTGTGCTTAATGAGAAAGAGGAGCTCCAATGTGGGGGCAATGAGACGAGCACTTTAGAGTTTGTGTTTGTAGAGTCTGTATTTGATGAGAGAAAGGGACTCCACGGTGGTGGCAATAACCCGACCACTTGAGAGTTTGTGTTTGTAGAGTCTACGTTCGATGAGAGTCAAGAGATTCAAAGTGGTAGCAGCTACCAGACCACTTCAGAGTTTGTCCTTGTAGAGCCTGTGTTTGATGAGAGTCAAAGGCTCCAAAGTGTTGGCAACGACCCAACCACTTCAACGTTTGTGTCTGTAGAGCCCATGTTTGATGAGAGCCAAGAGTTCCAAAGTAGTGGCAATGACCCAACCACTTCAAAGTTTGTGTCTATAAAGTGTGTTTGATGAGAGACAATAGCACTTTATTCGTTGCTAATTGCTCATGTACAATTTTATAGCTATGTAGTCTTCGAACATTTGAAAATATTGTATTTAAAAAAACAGTACAAATTATTTGTTTCATTTCAGTTGTTGTTTTTGCATTGGACTTGATTATTGGTGAAAAGCATTTAATTGTTCTCCTATGTAACCAATAATAAAAGCAGATACATTCTTTTGGACCATCCCCTTTAATTGAAAAATTGGTAAATAACAGCCTTTAATATGGTAAATTAGTGCAAAGGAACATGCTTGTGGGAATTTTCTCTTAAAATAAGAGGTATGATTTTGCAATTTCGGGTTTTAAGTTCCGTGTATATTTGGTTCTAGTTTACGAAAATGGACACGATCAGTGCGTGCTTGTGTTTGGACTTGGCACATACCTTCTAACGAGTAGTTTCATGTTTGACAATGACTCCGCAGTTGTAGACGAGCTCGTATCAAACACAGACTCTACAGACACAATCTTGGAAGTGGTCAGGTCATTGCCACTACTTTATTGCTTCTAGCTCTCATCAGACACAAACTCTAAAGTGGTCGGATCATTGCCACCACGGGCGGAGGGAGGGGGGGCCCGCCTGGGCCCTGGCCAGGGTGAGCATAGGGAAAAAAATTATATTTAAAAAATCTATTTTTTTTTTGTTTGGCCCGACCAGTTGCTCCTCTTGGCCTGACCTATCGCTCCTCTTGGTCTGACCCGTAGATTGTTTGGCCTGCCCCTGATTGCCACCACTTTGGAGCTCTTGGCTCCCACTAGACGCAAACTCTGAAGTTGTCGGTTAATCTGGTATTGTTAGGTGTTACTCTGTAATTTTTTCTTACATTTTTGTACAATATATGATGGACTCTGAAACTTTATAACGGCCATTTGCTTTCTTCATATGGTGTTGGTTGTTGTACGAGTGGTCGATGTCATTAATATTTGTGTAATGAGCATTTTTCTTAGGTCATTTCGTCAATTGTGGCGTTCTAGTGATTCACCTTCGTCTCCAATGCAACCAACAATTTTCGCATCAATTAATGTACTTCAAAGATACGTCTATTTTTCGTGATGCTCCCATAGTGCTCTACATTTGGTAGAGAATGAGTGAAATATTGAGTACCAATATAACTGTATTGAAGTTGAGAATATTTCTTTTCTAGCATCAAGAGATGCAGTTGAATGCTTGCAGCTTCTACATAGTTTCGACCTTTGGACTCGTAGTGCCAAACTTTTTCTTAGCGCTGCTAATAATACTTCACAATTCTTTTCCATATGCAGGACATGAGGTGTTGTGCAACACCAAAGCCATCACAAAAGTAATCTTGTTCACACTACAATTATTTTTGGTGTAAATATCACTCATTCAACTCCAAGAGTTTGTCCATGATCTACGTAAAAGTGATCTACGCAAACTGATATGATACATAATGAAGGCTTACTATGCTCGAGTTGAATAGGTTGACCCTCACCATAGACACATTGTATTGACGTGCATAAACTCATTCATGAACTCTCTCTTTCAGGGGCTATTTGCATTGGTATTTAACATCATTCTTTTGCGGACTAGGAGAAGAGTTGCCGTGGTTACTGACGGAAGCCTCAAATAGCGGATTCAGACGTTGATTTTTGTGGTGACAGAATTGTTCTACGTTAGAATCATCATTTTGTGTTCACTTGTCTTACTAATTTCGAAGAGTTTGGGGTGTGTGTTAGTTGAGTTTTTGGCATTCTTGGCGATGTTGGCCAGCATGATAGTTTTGGTTGTCGTTCTTGTTTAACTTATCGTTGAAGAATCACTTGCAATAGTATACGGAACCACCATAACTTCATTTGAACTAAATAGAACTGCTAAAGGATATGGTCAAAGTGGTGGCAATGACTCGACGACTTCAGAGTCTGTGTTTGTAGAGACTGTGCCTCATAAGAGCCAAGAGCTCCAAAGTAATGGCAATGACCCGACCACCTCAGAACTTTGTAGAGTTTGTCATTGATGATAAACAGGAGATCCAAAGTGGTGGCAACGACCCGACCTCTTCAAAGTTTTTGTTTGTAAAGTTGGTGTTTGATAAGAGCAAGGAGCTCCAAAGTGGTGGCGATGACCTGACCACTTGAGAGTTTGTGTTTGTAGAGTCTATGTCCGATGAGAGTCAAGAGCTTCAAAATGGTCGCAATGACCCGACCATTTCATAGTTTGTGCCTGTAGAGTTTGTGTTTGATGAGAGTCAAGGGCTCCAAATTGTTGGCAATGACCCAACCACTTCACCGTTTGTGTCTATAGAGCCCATGTTTGATGAGAGTCAAGAGCTCTAAAGTAGTGGCAATGACCCAACCACTTCAAAGTTTGTGTCTATAGAGTGTGTTTGATGAGAGACAGAAGCTCTAGCACTTTATTTGTTGTTAAATGCTCATGTACAACTTTATAGTTATGTAGTCTTCAAACATTTGAAAATATTACATTTAAAAGAGTAGTAGAAATTATTTGTATCATTTCAGTTGTTGTTTTTTAATTGGACTTGATTGTTGGTGAAAAGCATTTACGTGTTCTCCTATGTAACCAATAATAAAAGTAGATACACCTTTTTGGACCATCCCCTTTAATAGAAAAAATGGTGAATAACAACCTTTAATATGGTAAATTAGTGCAAAGAAGCATGTTTGTGGGAGTTTCCTCCTAAAATGGGAGGTATGATTTTATAATCTTGGGTTTCAAGTTCCGTGTACATTTGGTTCTAGTTTATGGAAATGGACAGGATCAGTGCTTGTGTTTGGACTTGGCACATACCTTCTAACGAACTGTTTCATGTTTGGCAAGTTGTTATTAGTTGTAGATGAGCTCGTATCAAACACAAATTCTACAGACACAATCTCGAATGTAGTCTTCAAACATTTGAAAATATTACATTTAAAAGAGTAGTAGAAATTATTTGTATCATTTCAGTTGTTGTTTTTGAATTGGACTTGATTGTTGGTGAAACGCATTTACGTGTTCTCCCATGTAACCAATAATAAAAGTAGATACACCTTTTTGGACCATCCCCTTTAATAGAAAAAATGGTGAATAACAACCTTTAATATGGTAAATTAGTGCAAAGAAGCATGTTTGTGGGAGTTTCCTCCTAAAATGGGAGGTATGATTTTATAATCTTGGGTTTCAAGTTCCGTGTACATTTGGTTCTAGTTTATAGAAATGGACAGGATCAGTGCTTGTGTTTGGACTTGGCACATACCTTCTAACGAACTGTTTCATGTTTGGCAAGTTGTTATTAGTTGTAGATGAGCTCGTATCAAACACAAATTCTACAGATACAATCTCGAATGTAGTCTTCAAACATTTGAAAATATTACATTTAAAAGAGTAGTAGAAATTATTTGTATCATTTCAGTTGTTGTTTTTGAATTGGACTTGATTGTTGGTGAAACGCATTTACGTGTTCTCCCATGTAACCAATAATAAAAGTAGATACACCTTTTTGGACCATCCCCTTTAATAGAAAAAATGGTGAATAACAACCTTTAATATGGTAAATTAGTGCAAAGAAGCATGTTTGTGGGAGTTTCATCCTAAAATGGGAGGTATGATTTTATAATCTTGGGTTTCAAGTTCCGTGTACATTTGGTTCTAGTTTATCGAAATGGACAGGATCAGTGCTTGTGTTTGGACTTGGCACATACCTTCTAACGAACTGTTTCATGTTTGGCAAGTTGTTATTAGTTGTAGATGAGCTCGTATCAAACACAAATTCTACAGACACAATCTCGAAAGTGATCAGGTCATTGCCACTACTTTGTTGCTTCTAGCTCTCATAAGACACAAACCCTGAAGTGGTCAGATCATTGCCACTACTTTGGAGTTTTCGGCTCCCAATAGACACAAACTCTGAAGTTGTCGGTTAATCCACTATTGTTAGGTGTTACTCTATAATTCCTTTTTACATTTTTGTACAATATATCATGGACTCTGAAACTTTATAACAGCCATTTGCTTTCTTTAGACGGCGTTGGATGTTGCAGGTGTGGTCGATGTCGTCAAGATTTGTGTAATGAGCATTTTTCTTGTGGCATTCGTCTGTTGTAGTGTTCTAAATAAGACTTGTGATGCAGTCCTATTTAGAGAAATATGTTAGGTAGAGTTTGTTAAACTCTGTTTGGCAGCAGGTTTCTGGTGAGTCATTGAATCATTGAAGCAGGTGATATTTAGTATCCTAGGTTGTATCTTCTGTAAAAGAACACGTTATGTCTGATCTGTAACTCTTAGTGGGACCCACATGCATGTTCTTAAACTACTTGATTCGAGCAATTAACCTCTCATTGTTTGGGGTTTGAATTATGCATCCTTACCTAAGCACCCAATGTAGTGAAGGTTTTTCTTGCTTGTTTCCTTGGAGGTCGTTTGGCAACAAGGACATTATGTGAGTACCCGATATTCTGCCTGAGAGATTTAAGTAGACTTATGGAACACTAGAACTAGCATCCCATGATTAATTTGCCCTCATCTTTTGGGTAGAATCATTGGACATTAACAAGTGTTCCTGCCGCTAAATGACCTTTTGAAGTGCCTCTTTTATATGTTAATGAAGCTACACAAAATAGCATGTCATGTTAGGCATGCCTTTGATAGAGGTGATGAGTTTCCCCTGCAATAGTTACCAATGTCCAAGTACTATTTGCAGCCAATTAGCCTCCAGGCAAAGCTTAACTATGGAAATCTTCTCAAGGATAATTAGTTATCATGGTTCTTATGTCTCTTCTTAAACTTGCATGAGAGCCCTTTTTGCTTTTATTATTTCTTTCTTTATTTGAAAGAATTATGCTGCATTACAGTGGCAGAGATACATGGGAGCTGGTGTGGACTATTCCCCACACCAGTTCATCAAAAATTTCATTTTAAAAATTCTTAACTACACTGCTATGATTAAAGGGGGGTGCTCATATCAGGACTTTGCTGGTGACTGGCGCCCCTCTCAACCAAAAAATCCCAAATCTGCCACTGCTAGGTTGCATGTGTCATTATTCTTATTGAATATATGAGCTCTTTAACATGCATGTAGGACTCTTTAACACTAATTTTTTCTAGTTCATGGAGATATTTGATTTTGAGGTATGATTTGGTTTGTGAATTGCATCGCATGTATCATTTATGTTGCATGCAAATGTGCATCAATTATTAGCATAAGCATATATAACTTCAAAAAAAAAAAAAAAACTTTTGTGGCTTTAAGCAGTTAGTTAGATGTAAACGTTACATGGACATGCACATGCATGCACACTTAACCACGTAGATGCTTTATTATTCTATTCATCTACTTATTGGTTCTTTGTTAGGCATGCAACATTATAACGGTAGCAAGGCCTTTGTATTTTGTACGTTTATATGCATAGTCACAAAAAAGTTTTTTTTTAAAAAACCCAAAAAAATGCGATAAATTAAATTGTCATTTAAAATTTTAGAAAACACAATTTTTTAAAAAACTTAAAAAAACGCATTTTAACTTGTTTTTTCGATTTTTTACTTTTTATTTTTTAATATCTTTTGACGTTTGTATTATTATTTTCTCGTTTTATTTTATGTTCCTTTTTTTTTTTTAAATTTTACCGTGTTTCTCTCATTTTTTTCATTTTTTTAAGCTGGATTATACTCGAGAAAAACCTTACGGTTTAAAACTCTAAAACGTTATTTGTGACTATGCTTCTAACAAATGAATCAAACCCTTTTTCTTTTGTCATTATGTGTAAATTTAACTATATTAGCTTCTTGGTAAATACATAAAGAGCTGGGCGTTTTGTATAATTTTTTCTTTAACAACATTTATCAAAATATAATTTATCACCCAGTCTGAATCGGTTGTAAATTGGCTAAGAATTATATAAAAAGTCAATTTAAAAAACAAAATGAAAATTTGTATAAATAATAAATAAAATAAAATAACTATGGAATTATTTTTAAGAATGGTTAAAAATTGACACGTGGTATCGGTTTCCCACCGATAACATTCTTTTAAAGCTTAAACATTATTAATTGTAAGGATCAAAGAAAAGTTTCCTCCCTTGACCAAATCTTGTGACCATGTGTTGAAGATGTGACCAAAATGCTTCTGCTAATTAAATTAAAACGGTCTTTTTGTCAAAATAGAGTTAAAAAGTAATTTCTTTTGTAAACTTTCTGAGGTATTCATGTGGCAAAAGGGGAAAATATATCATATCGGTCCGGCCCACGTTAGCCCGACGGGGTTCGGTAGGCCCGTTAAAATTTATTTTTTTAATTTTATTAATAAAGTATATTTTATTATTAAAAATATATTATATATATAATTTATTTTACATTTAAAAATAGTTTTTTTAATCGGGCCGCGCTGGTTCCAGGCTCGGGTTTCGAGCATCAAATCCAAGTTTTGGACATCAAGCTGACCCAGACCCGGTTCTTATCGAGCTAGGCCGATGCCGGAGCCTAATTATATATCATCACTTAAGATGAGAGGGGTTGAAAGGTGCCCCCTCCCTTTTGATGACAAGTGTACAGAGAAGTGAGTCGCATGTGCGCCTGGTGCATGCAACACATATACACAATATATAAATATATATATATATATATATATATAATATATATTTTTGAGTTTTTTACTTTTTTTCGATTTCTTTTTACATCTTTATAAAAGGTTTCCTTCTTATATTGAGTAAAGACATTTTTGTCATTAACCCATAATGGCCCATCAAATTTTTGTGCACAGTACAACGTACATAACTAGCTTTGATAAACAATGCGCGGTACAGTTTTACGTCTATGCTGAGAAAAATCAAAGGATCCTGATGATCGTTTGGTAGAATTTTGTGAATAAACCCTGCCTTAAGGTGATTTTAATCAAGGAATGATAGTCAAAGGTAATTTTAAAATCTAGATGCCTTAATGAAGATTGGTCGACAAAGTTTATTAGTGGTAGCATAACAGGCAATTGTATTTGTTCAACTATCATTTTGCTGTATTTAACATTCAATTTTAAAACCAAGTTTTTGTTTTCTATTGTCATCCAAGCAGAGAAATCAGGTTTACACAAAACCCGATTTTAAGAAGGTGTCATCCCAACACCCTTTTAAGGGCTGTTTGATGGACTAGAGATATGGAACGAGAAATAAGATCATGGAAACTTATTTCCAGGAAAATGGAATGAGAAATTTCCTTCCCATTCCATTTTTGCCGAGTGTGTGATAGGATTGGAAGATGTTCCCTATAAACATTCTTCTTGGCTTGACAGCATGGGATGGAGTTGGAGAGGAAGAAGGTAAAAGCAACAAAGGTAAAGAAACAAACATTCTCTATGCAACTTCCAATGCAATTTGTCACATAAATGCGTTACTTTTTTTAATAAAACTTTAAAAAAATGCTATAAATTAAATGACATTTAAAACTTAGAAAAACACATTTTTTTTTAAACAATGTTAACAACAAAAAAGCGTGTTTTTAATGTGTTTTTTCACTTTTTTTCATTTTTTTATTTTTTTAATGCCAAACGTTTTTTTAATTTTTTATTTTGTACTTGTTGCAAATATAATGTTATCAGTTTCTCACTTATTTTATTTTTCTCCTACTTTTAGTTTTTTAAAAATTTACCATATTTTTGAGTAGCAAAGAGGAGTTTAGAATATAAGCAAATTGAAATTTAGCACATGTTTTTGTTATGCCTTTAAAATTAAGAGTTTTTTAATTATTTAATTGAATAGAAATTGCAAGTTAAAGTTTTGATTTTTTTTAATTTAAAATATTGTAAATATGTCAAAAAATTAAAGGGACTTGAATTGGTTGGAAAAGAATAATAATATTATTAAATGCTATGAAAAGCGTAAAATAAGCCGTAAGCGAATCTACCAATGCACAGTTTCCTGGTGGAATCGATTCGAATCGGACTACGAGCATTTAT
The DNA here is from genome assembly GCF_008831285.2 of Nymphaea colorata. Classification (NCBI taxonomy): domain Eukaryota; kingdom Viridiplantae; phylum Streptophyta; class Magnoliopsida; order Nymphaeales; family Nymphaeaceae; genus Nymphaea; species Nymphaea colorata. The sequence continues at coordinate 2,794,367 of NC_045138.2, read as the reverse complement.
CCCACGATTCGGATCCCCATAGGAATTCGATCGCATCGGTTTGGATGACCGAAAATTTGCACGTATCGCTGCGGGTTCCTTCAGGAATTTGATCGTACCAGTTCGGATGCCCATGGGAATTTGTTCGTATCGGTTCCGGGGCTATAAAAGCAGGTTACGCCCGTTGCTTTCAATTTACTTTTGTGCGTTCTCGTTTCGAGTTCCCATTTCGCGCGAAAATTAGGCTTGTCCCGTTCCCGTTGAGGGGTCGAAGCGAATCTCGTGAGATCGAAATCGAAGTCATGGACGCCAAGGAACTCTCCTCTCTCCCCGAGGACGCTGAAGAAGAGTCGCCGCCGAACCCTCCTCCGTCGGCCTTCTCTTCAGTCCCCGATCGTCCGCCGATTCAGTACGATCTTTCCCTTTTTCTTTTATTTTTTGCGTTTGACTTCCTTTCGTTTGCGTGGTTTCATTTCGTCGAACGTCGGAGGTTACAGGAGAAGTCTCCAATTCGTGATCATTGTCCTTGAATCGTTTTCCAGATTAGAATTATCTCTGATTTTGGAGTTACGATGTAGTCAGTTTTCTGTTCTTTTCCTGCATACTTCGAGAAGAAAGGAGAAGAAGAGAAAGGTTGATGTTTGATACCTTTGGATCGGCTATTGAATGTCGTTTGTGTGATCCCTGAGCTTCCACTGTTCAGTATGCTTTTGATTGCCGTCGTTGGACTTTCATGTTTGAGCTTGTGGAATCGCTGAAGCTACAGAAGAAAACTCTCGCAAATTGGTTAAATTAACTAATTTCGATTATCAAGAAGTGAAAAGTAACGTAGGTGCATCATTATTGTCGTCATTGTCATCAGCAGCTTTGGCACCATCGTGATCATCAGTTTCATTTGTCATCATCATCATCAATATGCTTGTCATAATTGTTTTGATTAAGAAGTTCAGGTCAACCTTAGCCATCGTTTGGAGAAGGCTGAACTTGAACGGATCATCTGCGTCATTGCCATTTCATAAAATGCTTCCAATGCTGGAGCAACAGAGGGGAGAAATGCAGTTGATATGTATATGGAAGAAAAAATGCAAAACAGACATACTGTAAAACCTAAATTCACTTGCCATGGACAGATCCAAAATGTCTTTCTTTTATTACAGTTAATTCCAGGGACTTCTTGAGGGGATCAAAATCCTTCCTCGCTACCTTGTCTCTCAGCAAGGATTGAATATTCAAGATATTATTTGTCTTCTTCACATGTAGAACCATGTAACCATGTTGCTCCTTCACATTTTTTCCCTGCTTAATTGAATATTTTGTTTAAGCAACTTGCTTCTCCCATGTTACACAAAATTTTACTTTGTTTCACCAAAAAGTAGTTTGCAAGTATCTCATACCAATATCCTTATATGACTGGTGCAAATTTTAATTGTAGGAAACAGGATTAAATAAAAAAGGAATGGGACAACTTCTGTGTACTTAAGCCAAAATTGTTGTTGATCAACTTTTCTCTCTTAGAAATTATGTTTGTTAATGGTTTATTTATCTTGTTGTGTTGTGAATATAGAACTCCACTTCAAAAGTATGGACCGCTGGAATGGTCGGGGTATTTTGACAAAGAGGAAGATGTTACTATTCCTGGAACAACAGATGTAAGTAGCCAATAGTCCTAGTGATTGTTTGATGTAAAGCTCTGAATCAAACAACACATTTTTAATCTAATTTCATTTCCAGGTCTTCCATGTATATTCTGCTGGATCCGATGGACCTGTTGTTTTTTGTATTCATGGGGGTGGATATACTGGGTAATGATGTTTTTCTGCTTTCATTGCTTTCCTTTGTCAAATATCTAGTGCTTTAATTACCTGCATTTATATTCAAATAACATTTGTTCCTGAGTGATGACATTGCTCCTGTTTGTGTACTCTGCCGTGTAGTACCATTCAGACATGTGGATCTCCAAAGCAAGTCTCTCATTTTGATCATGTATACTGTCTTAAGTGCTCAACAATTCAAAAGCTCGAAAAAGTAAATTTGCCACCTTAGTGGTGCTGCATTCCACAAGAATGCCAGTCAAGCAAACTAACAAATGCTCTTTGATGTTAGCTAGCCCTACATATGAAACTACAAACAAGCAAACTGATTTTTCAAAAAAGTTGATTGATCAGAGTTGGGTTGATTTGGTTTCTTTTCTCTTTATTCTGATGTCGTACTATAATTCTGCTTGCCAGGCTTTCCTTTGCCTTGTCTGCAAGTCAGATCAAGAAGAATGCTCGGGTTGTAGCCATGGATCTTAGAGGACATGGGAAGTCATTCACCGAAAATGACTGGGACTTATCTATAGAGGTGATTATCTATCTTCTACTTGCCAACATCCTTCAACAATAAATTACTGATCATGGCTATTTTTGGCAGACCCTTTGCTCTGATGTGGTGAGTGTTTTGAAGGTGTTGTATGGTGATTCATTTCCTGCAATTGTGCTGGTTGGACACAGGTTCGTCCTCTTTACTACGTGTTGTGGCTATCAACATACCAATTTGCTATAAATCAGACTTGAGGAACTAGGGAGAAAATAGTCATGATAATGTTTTGATATGCTTGTATCTTTTATATTCCTTATTTTTTTTTTACATTCATTTCCTTGTTAAAGAAATCTAATAAATTGGGACAGTCTCACATGAGGTCTGTAATGGTTGGATGAATAGAAGAAGTCCAAGGGAAGTACGGCAATGAAAAAGTTCCATTCTCCTAGTAAAAGGGGACGGTTCCAGTGATTAAAGCTTCACCACGTTGACTCTGTGACGTGGTTCTCAACATGGCCAAAGAAATAGAAAAACCAGGAACTAACAAGATCTGGCCATGTTATCCGAGTTTCAGCTGGGTCAGCTGAGCTTTGGTGAGTCAACAGAGTTACTAGTTGGTTTTATTATGTCACTCCATATATACAATGTTAAGTGTGTATGTTACACAGATAAACTTTGGAAATTGTATATATATATATATACATATATATATATATAGCTGGATTATGTATATTGTAGCAAACAGGTTAATAAAATTTGCAGTTTATACTTTATATAAGCATACACATTATTATACATATTATGTATAATATATCAACGATATCATAAATGAAAAACACCATTACCATGCAAAAAGTGAAGTCTTCAAAACTAGGCCAAGTCACCGAGTTGACTTGAGATTCAAGTCAAAGTCCTGAGTACTGGCTTTCAAACCATGTGTTCCAGTAGTAATCTGAGCAAGCAGGATATGCTTCTATTGGTTAGAGAGCATTTGTTATTGATTTCCTTCTGGGGTTCCCTGAATTTCTGTTTTTATTATAGGCATAGAGAACTTCAGACAATTTTTTCAAAATAACTTTATTAGCTACCTACTAAGGTTCAGCAAAGGTCTAGCAAATCATGTTTTTGGAAGATGACTTTAAGAAAATGATTATCTTGATAGCTTGCCTTAAAAAAATAGCTTGTTAATTATACTGAAGCCAGGTAGTGCCCATATGAGGTGATTCATGTATTATAAGCTTTGGTGATGATAATGTCTTTTTTGGACACAATTCAAGTATAACTTTATGATGATTACAGAAATTTCATTTTCTCACAAATTTTGTCGGATAGACTCACATCAGAAACTTATAAACTCTACTCTTGCAATAATGTCTTTAGGAAATGGCAAAAAAAGGTACATTTTTTAGAGGACGGGGATCGAACATTTAAGTGCTTTTCATTACCAAGTTGTGTCAAAATTTCCCTTGGAAAACCAGTGACTGACAAAGGCAGTATTTTATAAGTTCTGGAAAGTCTCATTTGCTATAGTGGTTCTCTTGAATATTTGTTTGTTTACACACGTGTGAATGTGCTTATGAGATCTATGAAGCATGAAGAAAGTTCTTATGGGTATTCATTAAGTTTATGTTTTGTTTCATCTGAGTCATGATGTGTTCTCTTCAGTGAAAAGTATGATGTCGCCATCTAAGTTTAGTTATCTTCTAACCCTGGCTTCAACAAGTTATGCCCTGTAATCACAATCCTTCTTGCTGACCAAATGAGAAAATAACATGCTTTATGTTCATGCTGACACTTATTCGTTCCTTTATATAATAAGTATATCCTTCCCGCAAAAGTGAGTATGAAACAAAGGCTGATATTAATTTCTTGAGATTTGATTGCAGCATGGGAGGATCTGTTGCTGTGCATTTGTCGGCGAAGAAAATGATTTCAAATTTGCAAGGATTAGTTGTGGTTGACGTGGTAGAGGTTTGTGTTTCCAGTTTTATGACAATTAAATAGTTACATTTACAGTTTGCTTCATCGCTTACATAATCTCAAAAATGCAGGGGACTGCAATGGCATCTTTGATCCATATGCAGAAAATTCTTTCAAATAGGCCACAGCATTTTCGTACAATTGAAAAAGCAGTATGTACAGTTCATAATACTCCATAGTCCATTCCTTCGTTGCTTTTTCCAATATTTTTCTTTTTGTGAAGCTGCCTATTGCATTTGTCTAGTTGAGAGGGCTTTGTTTCATCTTTCTGGTTTTTTCGAGAGAATTTAGTTTTTTGAGCACTCTTAGATCAAAGATTTTGTTTTATTGTCTGTTTTCACCAATTGTTGTCATAGATTGAATGGAGCGTCAGAGGAGGCTCTTTGAGGAATATCGAGTCTGCTCGTATTTCAGTTCCATCAACTTTAACTTATAATGAAGCAAAAAACTGGTATCATGTGTATTTCTGTACTTTGCTTTCTTCTTTATAATTGTCATGTTGTGTTTCCATTATATGTCTACCTATAGGTGAGAAGTTGTATCCCTAAATTTGAAGGTATGTTGCAGTTACACATATCGGACACCTCTAGAAGAAACTGAGAAATACTGGAAAGGCTGGTAAGGCAGGATCATCTTTTTTGTTCTTCCTTGAGACTTACTACATCTGTTACCATGACTTATAAGATACTTGCTTTTCATATGGATTCTTTTCTCAAATAATGAAATAGGAAATTTAGTCATTGAAATGTTGTTTTCTGTTGATTATGTTGCTGAAGGATTTTGATATTGGGATGCCTAGAATTGCTGGACATGTCACATGGGTGTGGGTACAGGTTCAGTTCAATTTTGAAAAACTGGGTTGCTGGGCCGATCCATCTGTATCTCTATATAAATATATTTTTATTATGTATTTATATATTATGTATGCTTTCAAATATAAATAATACTAAAATATGTTTTACCATATCCAATACCTTCGCCAATTGCAGCCATGTCGATATGATTGTGTCACCCATTTTTGTGTGAGTGCTAATTTTTCTTGTCAAAAAAAGAGTTTTTTTTTCCGAGAGATGGTTTTTTGAATGGTTTATTTCATTTGTATTTGAAATAGTGCCTGCAGATTTGACATAATTTTGCTTCAAAAATTGCACACCTTAGTGGCAGCTTTTTTGCAGGATGTTTTTCATTCTGTATGATTTTCCACAATATCAGGCATGTAATATGGATGTGCACTTAAAAGGCAGAAACATCCTCACAACCTATTTAGGCATGGGTGTTGTTCAAACAAAATAGAGTCTAGTGGAGTCAATGAAAAGACTATTTTCAAATTTGTCCAGAAAAAGGTAATCAAATTAGATAGCTCTCTTATTTTTTCCAGTTTCCTCCTTTTCTTCTTTTTCATCATTTTTCTTCTTCCTCCTGTTTTTTCTTTCTTTTCTTCTTTGTCCTCCTCCTCCTCCTGCTTTTCTTCTATGCTTCTGAGTGTGTTGAAGCCTATAACTCTAAGGTTTAAACTTAGCCATTTGAGGCCCAATGTGGTGTAGATAATACGCTATATATAGATAAACTTTAAAGGTAGTGCTAGCCGCCAAGGTCTGTGACTTTGACTAGGAATAACACTATTATTGAAAATTTTGAACCTGGGGAGTCAATCTTTCTGGGTATCATAACTGAGTGAAAAGCTTTATATGGGTGAGTTAGCACTTGTATGTTCATCTTGTTCCAGGTTCCTGTGGTCTTGTCAGTTTCAACAATCATTATCTGGGTTGGCGTTTTTTCCCTCTTGTTAGATGTCAGCTTCTATGGGATGACAAATTGGTGTGTTTCATACTTCCTCCTCTTTTAGAACCTCAGTTCATTTGGAAACTTCTTTCTTCCAAAATCAGTGACCTACTATATAGCTGGAAATTCGGTAGTGGCTATGTCTTAAAATATGTTTCTTGATTTTGTGCTACAAGAGCTTCTTTCTATGGCATTACAATTTATGAGTTTTTTTTCATCATCATTATCCCATTGAAATTGCCTTAACAGGTGAGTATGTCTTCTGGAAGTCCAACAAAGATGAGCATTGTGATAATGTTGTACTTCTTTGGGATCTTGCTTTTCTGTCTATGACCATGCCAATGTCTTGTATGATGATTGTTACTGTTACTACTCTCTCATGTTGAAGCTCATGATAGAGAAAGAGCAACTGGTGTGAACAATAGATCTACCTTCCAAAAATCCTGCAATTTTGGTGAATCTCTATCTATAACAGGTAGAGATAAACATTCTAAAGTTGAGAGACCAAATGTAACTAACGTCCCAAAAATCAGGGACTTGATTAAGAAAGATGAGTACACGATATGTAATGCAAGTCCTAATATAAGGGAACATGCACCTCTCAAAGTTCATTAAGAGAGTGCAGAGTCGTGGATGTAGGCTTCGGCTGAACCACGTTAAACACTTTTTCTTCTTTCTCCCTTCTTTTCTTGCGTTTACATCTCACTCGCTGAATTTTGTGGCATGTATTGCTAATTAAAAGAGAGTCCCTTCCATGTAGCGTTCTCTTTGCATGTTTTCCCATTTGTGTTGCATATCTGGATGCGCATGCATACTTGAAAGCATCTTATTCTCTGCAACAGGTACGAAGGGCTTTCAGACAAGTTTCTTTCATGTCCAGTGCCAAAGCTGTTATTGCTGGCAGGAACCGACAGATTGGATAAGTTAAATTTCTGTCTTCTTCTCTTTAGTTTGAGTGGATATATTTTTAAACACCTGCTACTTCTTTGTGGATGCAAACTGTAAAAGAATGAACAGTTGAAAGTTATGTGGATATATTGTTAGACACCTGCTACGTCTTTATGGATACAAACTTTACATGAATGAATAATTAAAATGTGCACACACAGAAAAATCTATTATCTGTTAAGAAGGTGGTTGTGTAATCTTTTGCTTTCTTCATGGTCTTGATTGTATATTTATATATGGTTCCTTCTTGCATTAGGGGCATTTTTCTATCTTGATGTGGGTGTCAAGGATTGGGTTGGGATGGAGGGGAAAATGGTTGTGACATAGAGATAGAGAGAATTTATACATTTTTCAGAAAATTATAAAAGAATGCTCATTGTTTGACCTATTTACAGTTTACACATACATGCAGAACCTTTGTGACTTAATCTCTAGAAACTTCCTTTGCTGTCAGTGCTCAACCAAAAGATTCCATATCCAACTATCCGTAGTAATGAATGGCTAATTGCATTGAACCATTTCCAATGAAAATTAAGACACGGGTTCCATTTTCATTGCCTTAGCTGATTCCATGGATGCAATGTTGTTTGATCTAAGTAAACTGTTTTTCGAACCACTAACATGTCAAGTCATTATGCTGAAGGGTTAAAGAAAAAGTTATTGCTTAGCTTACTGCATCCATTGGTACTTTCTTCCTTTCCCCCCCTTTTTCATGTCATTAGAAAAAAATATATATATATTGGGGCCTCTTGTAGGTGGTCATTTTCTGGTGACTATCTTTGATTTGAGTCCCATGATACATGAATTTTTTTCACCTGGTAGCCTGATGTCAATTAGCATGGAGGAGTTATGGATGCAGCGGGCGATGGAAGAAAAACGCACCTTCCTTGCAGCAGATGGGAGGCCTTCCTCTTCCTTTTCTTCTTCTTCTTCTTCTTTGTTTTTTTTTTTCTCCTTTGCTCTTCCTTGCTTGAGGCCTTCTTCTTCTGTTTCTTCTTCCAGACGTGGGTCCTCATGAAGGGGTATTGTGGGCAAAAAAAAAAAACTCTTCCTCTTCCCTTTCTTTCTTTTCCTTCTCAATCCCTCCAATTTTGGAGGGATTGGATTTACACTACACTATCCTTCCCTTTCTGTCCCTTTCCTTTCCCTTCCCTCACAGCCAAACAAACTTTCTCCTTTTTCCTCCTTTCTAATTAGCCAACCAAACAAAGGAGGGATTGCTCAATTCCTTCCTTTCCCTCCCTTTTCCTCCAACCAAACAAGCCGTTAGAGGCGCCAAAGGCTTTCTGTTACTGGCGTCAATGCAGTAGGCTTGTCCAGGGTCCAACATGTCGTATAGTAAAGTTAAATGAGTTGCCTTGGTTCAACATTTTAACAATGGAAAGCTGAAGGATCTGAAACAGTAAACTAGATCTTTTCTAGGAAAGTAACTGCAGATATTCCTCTTTATTGTGTTCGAATTTTAACAATCTAAAAGTGACATTCTGTTCCAAAAGATTGAAGTTGGTTATGATCGAAGATTTCTTACCCACTAATTGTCTTTCTGGTTCAAGTTTCTCCTCTACTGAACAACTCACATGATTTACTCAAGCTGACATTCTTGCTTCTGCTTTGTCCACACCTGCTTGCATGGATGCTTCACTCTAAGGCAGAATGCTTCCACATTATTCAAATCTCTTTCTATCAACTATTTTCCCTTGCTACCAATCTGCAAGGAAGTCGTTACTTGGCATTATTCGCAAACACAGGCCTCCTATTCATTGAAATAGTAGAAAGTAAATTAATTATGTACTTATGTGCAGAATCTTAACCATTGGCCAGATGCAAGGGAAGTTTCAAATGGTTGTCGTGCGGTATACTGGACATGCAATTCAGGTTCGTACTGCAAAGGACCTTACCAATTTTGAGATTGTTGTTTCTGAGTACTGGTTTATAAGATTTAATATCTGCAGGAAGATGCTCATGATGAATTTGCTTCTCTTGTGCTCAACTTCATTTCTCGTAATCGCATTGGTCCTTGTGGTGTTGAGGTACATTTTTTTATCCTTTTAAGATTAAGGTTACAAAACCTATTGTCATACTTTGAGTTCTTGATATTACTGTTGCACAACCTATTTCCATACTCTTGTGTTATGTTTCTTGTAAACCTATTGATGCAATATAATTAAGATGAAGGAATCTTAGTCCAACTGCACTCACAACTAACCTAAAACTAAACTTAAACTAACTAAAACTCAAGCAAATATCTAACGAACAAGAAGAACTGAGAAAACTAGGAAAACTAACCAAAACAACTTGCTTTTCATTTCTTTCAACTGAATGACTGTGTTACAAAATGACCCACGTCCCTTTATATAGAGAAAGTGATGGATTGTGGTTCTGGATCCGTTTAACAAGTACCAAAAATCTAAATAGATCCAATTACATGATTTGATTATGCTTCCATCTTGCATCAGACTCCCCTAGTTGAAGAAGGGTCACCCTTGACGAGTTTAAATCTTTCATTCTGCCAAAATGATTCTTCACCTTGGAGAGTTTGGACAAAGTTTGGATCTGCTAAACAAAAGGTTTCACCGCTCAGATGTTAAAGTGGTGTCTGCTTCTAATGATGATCAAGGTGGTGGCTTCGACGGTGGCTTAATAGAAGGAACCCGAGCTTGGACATGATTTATGGGCATTCCCAAATCATATCCAGTCTTAAATGATGGAACGAACTGGTTTGGATCTAGATTCAAACCTTTATACCCGTGAATCAGGCGATACGGGTCTGAACCAGATCCAAATCCCGGTTCAGGTTGAACCGGTCCCAAAAGGGACCGACCCAAGCCCTCGAGCGGTAGCTCGAGGTGCCGCTCGAGTTTCCCTCTTTCTGCCTCAAACAGAGGTGGAAGGGGCAAACCAGAGGGCGGAATCAGGGCACCCACCGCCGCCCAACCATCCCGTCTGAGGGCAGAAGGCAGCTATCAGCGGGCGACGATTCCATGGGCGGAGCTGGTTTGGATGGCGGGGCCACCAGGTCTCTCACACGAGCAGGCGGAAAGGTGAAGGTTCTGCTACTGTCGACTGCGTTTTCCGCACTTCCTCCGGTTGGGAACCGAGTCCCCATCATCTCCCATGCCACCGGCCGCCCACCCACGGCGACGGCAAGGCTGGCTGCTGGTGGCGTAGGCTGTTGAGTTAAAGGAAGGTTTGCCATTGCATTCCAGCATACTGACGACCGACAGTTGTCTCCAACACCCTCTGCCCCCAAATCGAGCATGGATCAACAACTTTCTAGCTGTTAATCTTCACACTAGTCGAAGAAATGGTTGCCGGACTCCTCACCTCCAGTCAACCTGCGGCTGTAGATTCCGTTTGTCGATGGAAAGAAGACAAAGCAGCTGGTTCTCCTCTTCTTTTAGGCGAACGCAGGGGGACTCTGATGGTGTCTGCAACAGCAAGTCCATGAACGATTTGCACGTTCTGCAGAGCCGGACGGAACATTTCTCTAAATTCTTCCATTAATCTATCGAGAGAGGCTTCCAATCCATCCACTTTTCTTGTAAAAGCAGCAACTTATTGTCTTAAACAAGATAAATCAGATTCCTGCCTTGCTACTGTCGGCAGCAAGATTTGGTCTTTCATGTTTGTAAAATCCTCGCTCTGATACCAAATTCATGTAATATAATTAAGATTAAGGAATCTTAATCCAACTGCACTCAAAACTAACCTAAAACTAAACTTAAACTAACTAAAACTCAAGCAAATATCTAACGAACAAGAAGAACATAGAAAACTAGGAAAACTAACCAAAACAGCTTGCTTTTCATTTCTTTCAACTGAATGACTGTGTTACAAAATGACCCATGTCCCTTTATATAGAGAAAGTGATGGATTGCGGATCTGGATCCGTTTAACAAGTACCAAAAGTCTAACTAGATCCAATTACATGATTTGATTATGCTTCCATCTTGCATCACCTATGAAAGAAAGACGAACCTTGACAGCAATGGCTGGAACTTTACACATGAATTTTTCCAGATTATATATATATATATATATATATATATATATATATAGCAGCATACTAGTTTCGGTAATTTGTAATCGCTCCTAGAAAATATTGTAGAGCTTTAACATGTAAAGAGGTAGAAGGGGACATGTTATAATCTTTATATGTAATTTGTTTTGAGATTGGGTGTATTTTGTTAAAGTTACTTTTCTATCTGAGAGCTTTTTATGACTATCCTGATAACATAAATAGAGGTGCGAGTTGGATCCTGAGTACCAGTTCTCTCTCCATGTGTTTGGTTACTCGAGAAAGCAAATTAACATAATGCTAAATGGTAGATCAGTCGTTGACTCGTTGCTTGACTGAAATTGCTTTGTCATAGGGGGCTTTCACTTTGACTTTTATTATGAACTGGTGCCAACATCAGGTTCCAGATTTGATGGCAAATTGGGGAACTGTTGGAACTTTTATCATACTTTATCATTATTACTGTTACATTGTTGCTACCGTTACATGGTTTGTTTTTCCCTTATCTTCCTTTCAAGTCATTAGCTGCTTTATACGAGTTCTTTGTAGCCCTACGAATTTACTTAAAGTCTTTAGTTGGCCTTTTGTAGATCCCGGGTCTTAGACGACCCCTTAAATGAAGCGTCAGCTCCTTATACAGACAGTGCTCCCAACTAGTTACCTGTTTAAGATCGGAACTGAATATGTGGAGACATTGATCGTGCTGGCAGAAGACGTTGTGGATTACTTGCTTTTTTTTTGTGTGTGTGAAGGAATGATCTGTCCACTGCCTGTTTAATCTCGTTGTTACAGAAGAAACGGTACAGATTTTGGTCTTGGAAGTTGGAACTGAATGTGTTATAACCTTTTTTGATGCGATACATAACGTATACTCTGGCTTACAGTGAGGATTTAACACTATCCTGTTGTCATATCCTGGTCGAACCGTCATTCTTTCTTAGTTCCTGTTTTTTGGCAGCCTGCAAATGCCAGAATGTTTTCCGCATCAAATCGGAAACCCCAAGCCCTTACTAAAACTGATTTTACTTGCCCATTCTTGCAGTAAGTATTGACTCAGGCTGCTCCTTCTCTATAAGAGTTGATTTTCGGAGGGAAGGAAGCATATAAACGACCAGAACTCCGGTAAGATACTGCAATTTTTTCCAACCCGTAAGTGGAGGCATTTCAATACCCAGTACAGCTCAATGGTAATCATATTTTGGGATCTTCACCGTCCATTACTCCAACATAATGGACTATGCCACAATGCAGCTAAAAATTTTAACGACCTGTTATCAATTGTCTGATATGGTAGGCTGGTAGCTCACCTGCTTCTGAGTTAATTTGGTGCAGGTAATATTGGGGTTCATGTTTGGCACGATGTTATCATGAGAAAGAGGCATCAGTTTCTGGAGCCCACAAGACATATTGCAACCAAGAACGACGCAGGGTGGCTTCATGACTCTCGAAGTCAAATGGTCCTCGATCAACTTAGAGTGGTGAGAAGCTTAAAATATGTTTTGGCCCGACTACAAGTTCGTGCGAATTGGACCGATTATTGCCTGCATACATTTGGCTTTCCAGTTCCAGATACGTTACCTGACTAGGATCGTCCCCCTTGTTTCGCCAAGCGAAGCGATTGTTGCCCGCATCGCAAAACGACGGCAAATCCATTTCCAAGATGACAAGCAGGAAAAACCACGGACGGTGGCTCGCAAAGCCCTCGCCACTAGATCCTATTATTCAGTGGCCGATTGTTACCCGCACCACAAAACGACGGCGAATCCATTTCCAAGATGACAGGCAGGAAAAGCTACAGGCGGTTGCTCGTAAAGCCCTCGCCACTATATCTTATTATTCAGTGGCGCAAGTCAGACAAGGCAATGCGACAACCTAGAGATCGCAAGGTACTGGAACGGTTTTAACCCGGCCCAATCAAATTGCAAGACATTGCTAACCAGTCAGCAGGTGAAAGAATCGAGTTCCGGAATCTTGAGGCTACCTCTTTGGCTAGAAAGAGAAGCGGAGCTATCGAAACGTCAACATCACAACGACCGAGCAGTCCCAAACCAGCTCGAACTCGACGAACTGCATTAGCAGCTCATTAGTATTATATGGCCGCACACTGGAAAAGAAAAGAACCAAGACAAAACGAACCAGCTGAACCCAAAATCCAACCACAAGTTGATCACAGCCACCCGAAGGAATAAGAATAAAAGATACCCTTAAATAGGTTGCCCCTCACGGCTTCTACCAACAAAAGATCCTATAACTGGAACCAATAAAAACAAGCAAAGAATCCAAAAATAGCATTTCCAGCCCTAAATATTAAATGAGCGAGTTCGAAAGGTTTTCTGACTGGATTGGATTAACATCTCACGATTCTAGAATCGTCCTTTCTGGTTAGACAAATCCTTGTTCCTCTCTCGCTTAAGAATTGGGATTTCAATGATAGATCGGGGTTTTTAGCTCAGGACGTCAACCATAACGCAACGTGATGTCTCCAGAATCAGCCATGAGCTCACCGCTTGGTCATGGCTTTGAACATCGACTACCTTGTACAGGGTTGGCGGTAGTCAAAAAACACAGGACATCCTTGAAAAAACTAGATAGATGTATCCAAAGTATACAATTTTATAAAGACCAAACCACTTAACCAGTGTTTCCAACCCTGAAAGGAAGGAAGCAATAGTCCCAACTACCATCCAAAGCTGAAAGGCAACATGCATAACTCTTTCCTTGTTTATTATCAGCTACTACATAATAAAACATTGCAGTTCTCAACGTTAAAGGATTTAGAAACATTCAAAGTTCCTTCAGATGTGTGACAACAGGAGTCCTTGAACATACGATGAAGATAAAAGCATACGAGTTCAGGAAACATGCATCAAAGGATGGGGCAGCCCAACGCCACTTGGAGAGTATGCACGTACCACAGGGCGTCTATTGCGAAAAAATAGTTTCTCAACATTCAAAATATTTTTGCCCGCTGAATGCAAAGTAGGAAACTACTGAGGCTAAATCAGGAAGCGGCTTGCTTTAGATATGCGATCAGATCGGCTCGTTCCTGAGGTTTCTTCAAACCAGGGAAAACCATTTTCGTCCCAGGGATGAACTGGTGCAATTCCGAGAACTAAAGGATGAGCGTTCAGTACAGTATCCTTCATATACTCGAATACCAAAACTCATTTACGGAAGTCTGAAATGAGAAATTATCATGCTTACATGCAGACAGGCATATGCATCAGCAGATGTACCCAGCATAAAAATTCAAGTATCAAGAATCAAAATTAAAGAGACATGGCACGTCCCTAAAAAAGCTTCTGGAACCAATAACTAATGTCACATGTCGCAGGGAAACTTGACAAGTTGATCCAGCATAAAAACATTGCCATCAGGCATCAACATAACATGCAATACATCACCAAGATGTGTATGTTCAGCTCAATCTTTTCTTCACTTGTGAGATGCTTAATGTGCTCTCTTTCAATTATAATAGTGCACTCTATAATTAGTTTACTACTTTTCCAAAATAATCATGGGCCATGTATGTGAGGGCTTTAACTTATCAAAATAGCAAAAATAAGGCATTCATGCTTTAATTTGTTGGCCGGTTACCTTAAAGGGTTACCAAACCAGTTTTTTGGGGTTGTACAGTGGAGGAGCAAACTCTGTTTTGTTGATCTACTAGTAGACTTGCATTGAACCGGTCGCAGGGATATGATTGAAGATATGGAGACACGAGTTTTTCTTAAATTTCAGTTTTCTATATCAGAGGGTACCGAAAGAGAGAGGCCCAATACGGACTAGCCCAGTGATAGGATTGGGTTGACTTAATTTTTCAAAGACAATAGCTAATTACATTGTAGTCCGCTTGTTTTATAAGACCTTTGGAAACCTGTTCACACATGAGAATCGTGAGAATATTTCACATTTGAATAGTGAATAATGCAAACAAAATATAAAATAACTAATCACTTACAACTCATAGCCACAGATTTTGTTATTGGTTTTCCAACAGTAAGGTTCTTCTCGGATATTTTCAGCAAAGTTTTTGTCTCAAGAAAATGTCAGTAAACTTTCAAAAATGAAAAAAAAAATGTACAACTTAGATAGAAAATGAAAAATCAATTAGACACAAAAAATTTGTAAAATGATAAAAAAATGTTGATGAGTAATTTACTTCAAGTTTAAATGTTCAACCATGATAGCATTAACACCAAAAAAGAGAAACATGAAAGAAATGCAAAAAAAGCTGCAACAAATATATTTCCAACTTTTTTTCAAAAAAAGAACTTTGTTTTTGCATTTTTTTCATTTTTCAACCCTCAGGATTTTTTTTTTTGGGAAAAAATAATCAGATGGATGTGTTCTCCATGCCGAAAGGAAAAGGCTTAGGAAACATGAGAATCATGTCCTTGCAGGACAGGATTTTTCGATGCAAGGAAAGTTCCCATTGCTAATCTTTTAACAATTTTATACAGATATTGATAAACACGAACTTGTATTGATTACTAGGTTTTGGGAGCACGAAACTCATATCTATGAAGTTAGTTAATTAGTTCTGTGAAGACGACATTTATGGATTACAGCCATATTGTATTAATCATGGCAGCTCGTGCTCAAGACTCATTATAAATTTATACATAAAATCTAGTTGCACCATTTTAACAATTCAAAATTACACAAATGGAAAACCATAACATGTTTACATTAATTACTACCTAAATATGTTTGAAAATTGCCATATCTACCATTATGTTCATTTTATGGCAGCGCCAGAGCCAGGGAAGGTCTAAAAAACTCTATGTTGTATAAATAGTTTTTCTGCGACTTATCTCTGCCACCTAGCCACTGTTTCTTTGGGATCAATATCATATGGTTGACGCATTAATATATATGTCCATAGCATCCATCTTGACTTTTGAAGGGTCAGCGATCACACACAGATGCAAAAACTAATCATGGCCACGAACAGAAGAACATAAGCAGGCTGTAAGATCAGGCATTGCTACTAGAAATGACCAAGAGTAGTACCTTCTTTGGATTGAGTAAGTAATCATACAAGGTTGACTCATCCCACATGACAGCCATATTCTTGTTAGCAGCAGAATATGAGTAACCAGGCGCAGTGCCAGACTGCCTTCCAAACAGCCCGTTCAAATTGGGACCTGAAAAGGTATAGCCATCATCAGTGGAACCAGGAACAATATCCCATTAGCCACTGAAGAAAAGAGAATCAGCCAAACCGTAGGCTACAGGAAAAAATTTGAAACATTATATTGCCTAAACAGCGTACAAGGATAACGTATTCTACATATTAACTTGAGATGTAGAACTTAAGAGCAACACATCACAGTTCACACAGTTAGCTATATAAAGGCGTCTTGGTCCCCCGCCATGCTCTTGCTCATAATCCAAAGATCCATCACGCTAGAAGCAGCCATTTCTTTCTCTTCCTTAACAAGGCCGAGAGAAACCAAGACAACTTAAGGTATTACTTCAGTTTATTTTATAGATATTTTGAATCGTCCTAAATCCCATGACAACAGCCAAGGATGCACATATTTTCAACGAGAAGGATTGATCCAGATAACTAAGGAATTCCCGACCTTTACAAGTCAAAAAAAAAGGTTCCAGACGTTTTTCCTTAAAATATGTAATGGAAAATTAAAAAAAAGTTAAAAGCGCTCGATCGGAACAAACAGAAGCCAAAAAATCTAACTTAAAAAAACCACTGAAATATTAAACGCCATGGAATTAACCCTCGCTTGAAATCAGGAACAGAACAAAGAAGTAACAGGCTTTCTATTTTATTCAAAGAAGGACAGAGATTCAACTTGACGATGCTTCAGTTGGGAACATTAAATTTTAAATCATATGTAGTAATTATAAAATAGATAGACGATAAGCAAACTAAAGACGAAGAAAGACAATATTCTATGTAAATCCCCCTGCAAAAACCAAAAAAGAAAAAAATCCATTTCTCTACACCTACATGTAAATAGAAATGATGAAAATATACATTGCTAACGCTTTAGCAAAAAATCGAACAAGAAACGATATCCGATATCATAGGGCAACAACAGAGAAGGCAATGTAAAACCGCGTGCACGGACACGCATCTGGCGCGAATAATTAAGCAGATCCACCGGATGAGATAGAGAACAAACACGTCAAACACCTAGAACAAATGCAAGAGCGAACGCCGAACACAAAGACGCCGACGAAAATGAAGAAGCTGACGAAGAAGCAAACTACACTAGACACCGAAGGCCATCCTCACTTCACACAACAACACAGAAAATCCAGAAGAAACAAGTCCTATCGATTAAAAAAAAATAGAAACAAATCTTCAGCCAAAAAGAAAAAAGGAAGATCATGAAGGAGGAGGATAAGAAGAACAAGCCAACAAGAGGAGCGAGCCGG
The DNA here is from genome assembly GCF_008831285.2 of Nymphaea colorata. NCBI lineage: Eukaryota > Viridiplantae > Streptophyta > Magnoliopsida > Nymphaeales > Nymphaeaceae > Nymphaea > Nymphaea colorata. The sequence goes on along the minus strand of NC_045138.2, from coordinate 2,776,951 downwards.
CCACACGAACCTTGCTTATGGCCGGCACCCTTGTCGACGGTATGGCACTGAGCGCACTTCGTCTTGAAGATCTTCTCCCCCGCCTTCGCATCCCCCGGCGGAGCCTCCGCAAACGACGCCATCCCTCAGAATCCCTTAGCCCTAACCCTGAAAGCTATCTTCTCTCCAAAGATTACCAAGAAGCGAGAGACGACGGAGGTAATGAACCGAAACCACCGGCGGTGGCGCAGAGAACACCGAACCCCCTTTTATAGTCTTTAAAATAATATTGTACTAATAATAAACTATTGTCAAAAAGAAAGCTTCGCGATCTCCTTGTACTCGAAAGCGGGAACCAAGGCGGGAAAAGGAATTGTACACCACGTGCAATTCAAGAGTACCTACATGTAAAGTCTAGAGAGCCTTTCTATGCCACGGCAAAAGACGGGGCAAAAAAATCTGCACTCAAAACAGAAAGGAAACATACTTCTTCTATTTAAACAGCGGCTTATCCTTTACATTCATCCGCTGGTGAGGAGATATTTTACTGGCCAGTGGCTCAGGCATGCGGTCGGCTCCACGGGATCACGCGAAAGGGCGCGTGGGCCTTTGGGAGCTTTTGACGGTCGAGATGCTTCGACGTGTGTGACCTCATCCGCGGGGCCCACCTTCGTCAAAGCGTGGACTTCTAGTCAAAGCTGGTCTCGGGACTCAAGTGGGATGCATTTCATATCAGATGACCTCTTGGAACGTGTTTGATTCGTCGTTTTCGAAACGAATTAAACGGGACGTCTTTGTCCACCTGTTCCCAATCAGTTAAAAGTGAGATGTCCTCACTCTCCGGCGACAAACATAGCTCGAGAGTAAGGGACATTTGATTACTCCATATCTGATTTTGAATGGATCTGATGTGACGCACTTTTTATGATATGACATAAATTCACGATAAAAACTTACAATATAATCTTAAATAAATTGATGTATCTCAAATCATAAGGAGGTTTAATAAAGGGCAATCAAAAAACCCTTCAACTTTGTTCCTTAAATGCTTTTATTACTCACTAATTTTTTTTTTCAAGTATGCTTCTGACGTCTATTTTCCTAGACCTTGTGAGAGAAAAAAAAATGTTTGTCTTTTCCAAATCTCTCTCTCTCTTCTATTTTTTGGGGTGTGGTCCGATACTCGTTATTCTATTTTGACTCCACACTAAGCTAAATGGCGACACTAAGCTAAATGGGCTTCATTAAGCTCGATTGGACTGATAATATTTTTAATATATATTTTATTAATTTTTATATATAATTACAATATTTTATTATAATTAATTGTAATTACATATTGTTTTATATTAAAAACATGTGTCTTTTAATTTAATTGGCCCGAGCATAAGATGGGGTTTAAAAATATGTATTTTTTAATTTAATAAGACGGGCTTGGATTCAAGTTTTAAATGTCAAGTTAGTTTGGGTTTAGATGTCTGGCCAGCCTGAGCCCAAATCATTATTGACCCGGGCCAGGCCAATGCCCATGCTTGTCCGTAGCTGCCGTTCTCCTACAAAAACCTTTTTTTTTTCTATGGAAGCTTTGTGTGCAAGATTGAGAATAAATTTTTGGTTTGTTATTTATTATTTTAGTACTTACTATTATTATTATTATTATTATCAAATAATAGATAAAGTCTTATGCTTATGAAGCATTTCTGTGTCTTTTTTTTTATAAACTATGAAACAAAAATGTTTGTCATAAAAGTGAAATTATGTAGTAATTACACTAAATGCCTTTCTTTTAAAGAGAACGCATTAAACAAATTGGAGCCCTAGTGTTGCCAGCTATAGTGTTGCCAGCTAGGTCCACTCGACGTTGGGTTCAGGCTGTCAGTGAAGGTTAAGTTGAACCTGTTCTATGTGGTGACGCATATAAATATTTGTTACAAAGTACACGTAAGTTCATATCCATTGCATGCATGCATTTGCCTGTGCATCAACCTCCCTACCCTCTTCCTCTTTTTTTTTTTTTCTCATCACACATGCCCACATATATACAAAGGGAGAGAAAAAAAAATGGTCCAATTGGTGTTAGAGTGGCGTTCACAATTTCAAAATCAAGAGTCATCAATACCATTAGGACAACATAATTAAGGAATTAAACCAAGGATGCGGATACAATACACCACTCGTCCTGACCAAGGGTGAAGCCAGGATTTTCTTTAGGGGCGGACCGAGAGTCCAACCTCTGGATCCAGGCAGAGCCAAATTGAATTCAAATAAAAAAAATAGATAGTGCAATTAAAAAAATTTATTTTTTTTCAATGTATTTTTTTTTTCATTGACTAGGGTGGGGTCGTGGCCTAGGCGCCCCCTCCCCTCCCTCCGTCCCTGGTCCTGACCAATTGCGCTACCCATTAGAAAGAGAGTGGTAGTTAAGAGGGGTAGATGTGATACTTTGAATGGCTAAAGCCTCTCTTTTTTTTTTTTTTTTTTTTGATACATAAGAGCGGTTTAAAACCGCATTAACTAACTATAACACGAGGTCGAGCTACACCAATTAGATACTCCTCAATCAATTGATGCTTGCTCAGTGCTATCATAATCCAACTAATGATAGACTTTTACCAACCTATCAGTCACTCCGACTACTTAGCTATGCCTTTGAGTTATTAAGAAAACTAGTAGTAAGATCCGGTGATAAATTGTTTGTTTGACATTTGATTTTTGGACATGCATATCCCGTCCCGATCCTATTTTGCATGTAGGAATGTGTGCAAAAGCCAACGCGAAAAAAGAGGAAATAACAAACAAGCCCCACGTGGATAGATAACTTTTCCAATGCAGTAAAAACTAAAAAGTCTGACGCGAACAAATAATTTGTCCAAAGTTAAGAAAAAAGTCGCTTTATGAGTCCCATTTCTTTTCACTAGTTTTTTTCCCGTCTACAGAAAAGTTAAATTCGCTCATGTTTGAATGGGAGTTGTTATCCTGGAAAAATTTATTCACTCCGCGCAGACTTTCCTTCATCCTGTCCCAGACCTGGCCTTATTGTCTGTTAAATTTTAAAAGGGCCGTCTACAAAAAAGAAAAGTTAAATTCTCCTATGTTTGATGGAGAGTTGTTATCCTGAAAAACTATTCTTTCTGCCCGGACTTCTCTCTTAGGCCAAGTCAGGAAGGAGAATCCTTGTCCCAGACCGGGCCTTAGTGTCTGTTACATATCCAAAAAAGGCCTTCTACATCAAAGTTAAAGTCTTCTATGTTTGAATGGGAGTTGTTATCGTGGATAATCATCCACTCCTCGCACACTCCTCTCTTAGGCCAAGACAGGGATTACAATCACATAGATAGCCAACTTTCCCAAGGTAATAAAAAGAGTTGGACAAGAAAAGAAATAATTTGTCAAAAGCAAAAGAAAAAAGTTACTCTTATGACTTTATGAGTCCCATTTGTTCTCTCGATCAATTTTTCCACACAAAAAGGTCGTCTACGTAAAAGTTAAATTGTCCCATGTTTGAATGATGGAGATCTTATCCCGGAAAATTCTTCAGTTCCCGGTCGGTTAATTTTCTGGTTGAAGATTTTTTATTTTTTGGATGGAGGAGAAATGAAGGAAAGTTTCTTATAAACTACTTTTTATTTAATTGTCCAACATTCTTTTTTCTCCACTATAGGCAAATTCACATTTTCCTTCCTACAAAAGTTGCACAGAGTCTTCATGTGGCGCCATCTTAGTTCGCTTCGGCATGATAAGAAAATCAAGATACAAAATGTGGAAATGGGGTCTGCACGCTTCACTCAGTCAGTCCACTTAGAACTTGCCATTTCCATTCATCAAATCCATGAGCTTAAAATGATCTGAAATCTTGGACGTCAGATCTAAGGCTGCACATGAGCCACGTTGAGCTCGAGCTCACCTTGAGTTTGAGTTGAGCTCCTTATAGCAAGCTCGAGCTCGACTCACTACACAAGATCGATATTGAACTCAACCCTTTAACACATTTAACTCGTTTGAGCTTTAACTTAACTTGTGTAATTATTAATCTGTTTAACTTGTGTAAATGTTACCTCATGTAACTCATTGAACTCCTGTAACATGTGAAAATTTGTTTTTATCTTAAAAGTTAAAACCATTGAATCGGTTTTAGCAATATTATATAGAGTATCGGTTTGCGAGTTGAGAGTCGAATTCCTGATACTCGAACTCGACTCATTTATCATTTCAAATATGTTTGTAATGTAAGCATGAACTAGGTTCGTTTATAAACGAGTCAAACACGAGTTGGCTCTGGTTGTGCAGCCCGAGTGAGATCTTTTATTTAAACGACTCCCAAAGGCCAATTGACGGACCGAGGGCGAGAATGCAAATTAAGGTGCGGGAAGATTCATTAGACAAGATCAACGGTGCAAGTGCAAATACTAGCTCATTGGAACAAATGTGCTATGTTGAGCACCAAGGAATCTAGGGTTCAAATCTTTCAAGTTAAAAACACGTGAAGATTTTAATATATTCACAAAAAAATGGTAAATATCTCAATCAATTACAAAAAGGCACTCGGTTTACAAGAATAATTTCCAAAAAAAATGGTCTTGCCTTAACAGTTAACACGGCACGCTTTCTAGCCCTTCCAGAACCTAAGTTTCGGGTGTCGGGCCGGCTCGACCTGACTCCTTATCTGGCCTGGCTTGGCAAGGCCAGCCCAATGCCTATGCTTATATGCTAGAGTGTCTATAAGATCAACACAAATCAAGATGACCAATAGAGCTTTTGATAGAAGGAATGTCGGGTTCTTTTGGAATGTAGTGTTTAGAAAACAGTATTCTTGTTACCAAATAGGGGGACACAACAAGTCTAGCCAACTTCGGTTTTACCCGAACTCACCTGTGTAAACTTGACTCGTTTAACAAACCTGTCGAACTCCAACTTGAACTAAACCCGAGTTATAAACAAGTTAAGTTCGAGTTACAAAAGCTCGACTCGGCATGTCTTTTCCCTATTTGTTAATTTTGAGGGATATAGTTATTTTTTGATGAATTTTAACACATGTTTTTAATCTTCATTTTATATATGAATCAAGTGACACTAGCTTAAACACACTAGTCAAGCTCGAGTCAAGCAATACGTGCTTCGAGCCGAGCTTGAATTAGCTGAGCTCAAGCTTGAATCACTCGTTACACATTCCTACTACAAAACACGGCTTAAGGAGAATCAAACCCACTTCGATGATGAATTTTCGATTCTCTTTTTCATTATCCGCATGTATATTTTTTGTTTTCCTTCTCTTTGCTTGTGACTTTTTTTCCCTTTAGTTGCTTTTCCACAAGTAATTGTGATAGATTTTAGGCATAAATTGTTGTTCTACATTTTCGAAGTTTATATAGGTTGTGAGCAAAACAAGTGGAAATCACACATAATGTTTGCCAAAATGACGTTGAAATATCCAGAAATTTTTTGTTTTATAATGACAAAAGAATATTTATGCCTCATTTGTGGTAAACAACTACCATATCTTCTCTGCAAAAAGACATGCGAAGCTTTTGACCTAAGAACAAAGAAACGGTAAATATCTCAAAGAGATTACAAAAAAGACACTCGGCCCACAAAATTTTTTTCAAAGAAATGGCTTTGCCTTAACACAACATGCTTTCAAAACCACATTAAACAACTCTAGTTAAGCACATGAAATTACCAAATTGCCCTTATCTGTGCATGAGCGAAAGTCTTCAAATGCGGACCTCTCGAAGCGAAATGTTGAACAAAGCACTCGCAAAGGGAAGCCTATGGAAATTGATACCATGCCCAACACAAATCAAGTCACTTAAAAGGATCATCGGATGAGGGAATCCTCTAACATCTGTGGCAAAGCCAGAAATTTTTCATAACGAGCGCCAAAATAAAGTTTTTAAAGTTTGACCGAGGCAAAATATCATTTTTTTTAAATTTTTATATAAAACAAGTAAAATTTTCTAAAATTTACATTTAGATGGTTGGAAGATTTCAACTCCTCCAACCAATGAACTGAGATGGTGTATATGTTCCCCTCTGTTTTGCTTGGTAAAACCACAATCTTATTTTACCTACCATAATCCCTTTTTTACCACAGTCTTAAATATTTGCTACAATTTTTTTTTAAATCTCGACTTTTGGCTTAAATTTTTCTACGTAGAATTTTTAAAGATAGCCGATAGTTAGCATGCATCGTCTCTTACAAATTACTATTTTTTTATTATCTAACAAATTATTGTTTTCCACTAAAGGCGGGTTCCTATTTTTCTTCCTACAAAATCGGTATTGAAATCCAAGCGGTTAGCTTTCCATGATAAGTGTTTACTTGTTCTAATTTAATTTAAAATAAAATAGGTTGTTAGAAAAAAACAATTTTTAATGTAGAGTTACTCTCTTGGGCTTGGGAAGAAACGAGACAGTTTTTTCTTGTCTATTTTAATATTACGAACAAATATTTTGAGTCTTGAATAGCGACACGTAAATTATATACCATTTTTTATATCATCCTGGCTTATAGGAAGTAATGTGAGCATTTAATGAACTTGGTTCTATCATCAATTTTTTTTATAAAAAAATGAAAAAAAAAGTATTTGTTGGTTATTTAATTAAAGGCATGCCAGAATATTTATTGGACACGATTATTATAAAATAATACTTTGTTGCCGTCTCTTTTTTGAAGATAGTGAAAGCTTGATTGAAAAAGTGAGTTCTTGAACACGAGGAGCCTACTAATAGGAACACGGCATTAGGGGGCAAATGCCCCTCCAACACTTAGATATTCTTGTTATACGCCTATTCATCAGACAACTTTACTTTTTGTAAATTTGCCAAAAAAAACGATGTCTAATTTTTCTAAGGTTTCTTCCTTTTTTTTTAAAAAAAAAAGTGGTCAACGGATAAGTTGGTTTGGTCATTATTTGCCTTTCTGGTTGTTTTACTTCAATATGTGCTTTAATTTCTGATATAACATTTTTTTGGAAATCCTAGTTTGTAAATGAGGCTCATAGCGGACAGGGCTTATTGTAACAAACAATTCATGCCTTAATTAAATAATCAGTTATTTTAGTCAATTTTATGCCATTAAAAGATAATTATTAACATGATAATGCAGTACACATTGGACTCCCTAAGATCTAAGCCATCCCCCTCTTCTCTTTATCTCTATAGGGTTCAGGGCTGCTTTGTCGTGCTTCAGGTCCTTTTCTTTTTGCAACACATATGAGAGTTCGAAACAAAAACTGACCGCCTACCAGTGTTATGTTCCTTATTTCACCTAATATGTTGCGTAATATTTCCCCAATACTTTTAATCATGATACAAGCCACTAATTAATCCTTGACATATTTGATGTGATTGTTTAAAAATGTTGGAACTGTCACATTGGCAGTTCCTTAATTTCTTTACAACAGATACAAAAAAGGTCTTTCATTTTTAGAGAACGGCATTGATGAGTATGATAACATTAAATAGTAAGAGTTTTAAGCAATTCATCTAACCATGCCGAACCGATCTACAAGAATAAACGCGATGATAAATGCAGACACTAACATAGGAAGATTAAGTACTTTTTTGGACATGTGGGATCAAGTTAACTTATAACACTAAGGAAGAAATAAAATGAGGCTGTAAGAACACTCATAATCATATACAATAACGAGTCAAGTCAACTCGGGTTTAACTCAAAAAAACTTGATAACGAGTCAAGTCAACTCGAGCTTAACTCGAAGTCAAAAACCTTGACTCGAGCTCGACCCGTCATAATCGAGCTGAGCTTGAACTGACACAAATACTTGAAACGATAAAAAATAAGTGGAGTTATAGTTTCGAAAACTGAACTGGTTTAAATCAGACTCGGTTCGCTATTGAAAACCGGTTTATTTTAAGAAAGCGGTTCACGAAGTTACCCAAACCGGTTCACCGGTGTAGGGTAAAAATTTTTGCACTGTTATTTTGCAGCCGTTCCATTCGTTTCTTTAACCCTTCCGTTCGATTCTTGGACCGATCTCTCTCTCTCTCTTTTCCGTCGACCACCCTTGCCGCTGAACACCAACAGGGCAGCACCACCATCCGGCCACCGGTCCACCAGCATCCCGTCATCTGTCTCCCGCAGCTGTGCTTTCAGGGCTCCGCGGGACGGCCGCTGGTATCAGGTATGTAACATTTCCCGTCTCTCTCTCACGCTCTCTCTGTCTCTCTCAGACTCTCGTCTCACCCATCGGCCATCGCATTCGCCTCTCTCTTCGTCTCACCCATCGACCATCGCATTCTCCTATCTCTGACTCTCTCTCTCTCACACAGTGCCCTCGGCCGGAAAGGGGTGGCGCATTCTCCAGCTCTTCTGCCTGGTTCCTGCAGTCTGCGCCCAGTTCTTCCGTTTGGTCCCTCCAGTTTGGGCCGACCACCCGGAGCATTGCCTGTAAGGATTCTGTCTAGCAAGTCGGAGGTTTCCTCTTCAAGGTAACAGTTCTTTGCTCGCCTACTAGCTCGCCCCTATAACTGTTCTTAAAGTCGATTATGCCAAGAATTGGGCGGATATCATGTGGGGAAGCTGGAGGCAACGTGCAATGCATGGTGGGTGTTCTACTGTTCTATAGAATGACGACAAATCTTCTTAAATGGGATAATCGGATGCTCCTGGTCCCGGAGTGTAGGGACATGGACAAGATCAGATTCTTTTATAGAATGAAAAGTTTGTCCCGCTAAAGAGTTTAATCCTGCATGTTTTTGCTATTTGTGCATTCACGTAAAACAGTGGAACCGCCTTCCTATCATCATATATGTATGAGTTATGCATGAAATATTTTATGGGATTGAAGTGTGACAGAGACGTTACTATTTGTATCTTGGGTGTCTTCTGTTGTATTGTTATGTTAGAAATTTGATTCTGATAGTGTGTTTCTGTGGTCGCCCGCATTCAGTGTGTTTATCTTTTATGGTTCAGATGGGTAGACCTAGCTTCTGAGATGCGGAAGTTATACTAATGGAAATCATTATTGCCATGGGAGATTTCAGATTTGGATGCATTTTCCCCCAGCTGCCACACGTGAATATGCTTCATTAGTGGATGAGGTATCGAAAGACCTTGCTCAGCTTGCAGTTATCTGTGTTCTGTTTTTTTTTTTTTCATATCAAGTGCATGATCTTTTTATTTTGTTATTCAAGTGCATGTTTGAATGTTTTTCATCATGATATTTTATAGTTGCAATGATGGTGGTATTCAACTCTGGTTTTTGCTTCTTGGTGGTTTATCTGCTCTTGTCAGGGATGAATCATCTGATACACCAAAAAGGATGATTTGGACTTTTGTGTGGTTGAAACTTGTTGTATTATGCTTGTTAGTATAAGCAGTGTAGTTTTATTGCTAATTAGTTTGGTTACATATGGTATTAGAATTGGTCTTCTTCTACTTCCTTGAACTTTGTTTTAAACCTGATTGGCAATATTATTAGATTAGAACATGTCTTCATTTGCAAATTTGTGAAAGCACATTGAATCATGGCTTTTTTTTTCTTTATGCTAACATTTTAATTTTTGTGCTGATTGTCAATTGTGTTAGGTTCTACTGTCAAAAGGAGATTCACAGGAGTTTATCATGTCCAACTGCTTCTGTTTCATAAGAATGTATTGGCAGGCATCATCTTCTTATCTATCAATATGAAAGGACTGTTCTTTTTTCTTTCTCTTACCAAATTTTTATATACAACTATTAAGGACTCGGTTGATTGACTTATTTCTATGAAACACTTAATAGTCATATATTTAGATAGAAATTGTTTAATCTTTTGAAGATTGGAGTAGGACGACTGATTGCTGAATACTGTCTACAAATATATTTTGAAGCCAGTTAAACGAGTTGACAAGTTAAACGAGTTGAGTTAAATGAGTTAAGTTAAACGACATGACTAAATGACTTACACAAGTTAAATGAGTCGAGCTCGAGCTCTTGTTGAGCTCCACATAGCAAGCTCGAGCTCAATTCGACTACACAAGATCGAGCTCGAGCTTGATGTTGTGTAGTCGAGTTGAGCTCGACTCGAGTTTGAGATGATCCCGGGCGCAGCTCGAGCTTGACTCAGCTCCTGTGCAGCCCTAAATTGCATCTTTACTTAATTACTCAATGTAGGGAAGTCTTTCTTGCTTGTTCCCTTGGAGGTCATTTGATAGCAACGACATTATGCGAATGTTTGATGAATCTGCCAGGAATACTTGAACTAGTATGCTATGAATCTGCCCCATCAGCGGGACATTAACATAGTGTGCCTACAGCTGAACAACCCTTTTGAGGTGCCCATTTTATATGTTAGTGAAGAATTACACAAGATAGCATGACATCTTAGGCGTGCCTATGATTGGGGTGATGAGTTTCCCATGCAATAATTTCTAGATCCAAGTACTATTGAATCCAAGCTTCCAGGCAAAGCTTAACTACTGAAAATTTTCTCATGGAGAATTTGTTTATCATAGTTCTTATGTCTTTTCTTAAACATGAGTAAGAGCCTTTTTGCTTCTAAAGTTTCATTCGTTGTTTGAAAGAACTATGCAATATTAGTTGCATGTGTCATTATTCTTACTGAATAAAAGAGATCTTTAACATGCATGTAGAATTCTTTAACACTAATTTTCCTAGTTTATGGGGTTACTTGGTTTTTATTATTTGAGATATGATTTGGTTTCTGGTTTCTTAGTCGCATCACATGTATCATTTCTCCTGCATGCATGACTACTTTTGCATCAATTATTAGCATGAGCATAGATTTACTTGAAAAAAGACTTTTATGGTTCTAAGCAACTAAGTGCAGACCTTGCTCGCACATGCATATGCATGCAACTGTGATAACATAGATGTTCAATTATGCCATTCATCTACTTGTTCATTCTCTCTCTTAGTTATGCAGCATTATAATGGTAGAAGGCCTTTGTTATTTTCTACATATATGGTAGCAAGATTTAAAGGAGAAGTTATGTATGGATGAATCAGAACTGATTTTTTGTTTCAATAATAAAGCAATATGATAAATCTCTAGGCCGATTGCATGACTTAAGTTGGATATGATAAAGAATTTTGAACCCAGTCCTACTAGTAAAATCATGGTTGATAGAAAATACTAGAAAACATTAATTAGTGAAAGATTTGAACTGGACTGCACCTTGCCTGAGTTTCAAAAATTGTATATTTTTTCTAACGTTATATGCAATTGAAAGTTTCATAATTGATCTAGTAACAGGTTTCAAAAAAATCCGTAACACTCTTTTACCAGCTTTGGATAATCAGTTTAATGAGTTTCATATGATCAGCTCTTATACGTCTTATAACTAGAATTGCTGACCGTCTTCAAAAATAGATATGAAACTAAACATGCGTGTAAAAGGAAAACCTAGTTTCTAATGACTGCTTATTACTATTGCTTTTCTCTACTAAGTTAACAATCCTTGGGTAGATGATTCAATGTAATATAATTGACTATGGTCATCAAGAGGTAGCTTGGTCATTTACCATGACAAACAGTGTTCTGTGCTTACTGGGCTCAGGTAGCCATGGTCTTTTTTAAACTGAACTTGTCTTTGTAATTTTTCAGAATGTAGGTCTTCTGCAAATAAGACGAAATGGAAGGTTGCTCGGGTAAATCCTTCCTTATATATGAAAGCAAGATTCAGACTCGGGCGTGATAAAGTGAGATGGAAGACGCAACAGATGGTGTGAATTATGAGATTTGGAGGGCTTGTGGAGGATTGACAGTTAGGATTCCACTAGTGAAGTCCAAGGTTTACTATTTCCCGCAGGGCCATGCCGAGCATGCCTCCTCCCCTCCATCCATCACCGGCTGCCCTCCCGTTGTTCCTTGCCGTCTCGACTCCGTTTGCTTCTGTGCAAACCGGGAAACCGATGAGGTCTTCGCCATCTTCAGCATGACTCCCATTTCATCGTCACTTGGCTTCTCTAGCGGTTCAGAAGTCGACGCGGCAGATTGCGGCCTTGCTGTGGTGTCCTACTCCAAGGTTCTGACCCAGAGTGATGCGAACAACGGTGGTGGCTTCTCTGTGCCACGAGCTTGTGCTGACTCGATCTTCCCACCGCTCAACTTTGACGCTGATCCGCCAGTTCAAACAATCAATGTTCGAGATGTGCACGGCACCACTTGGGCCTTTCGCCACATTTACCGCGGAACACCACGGCGCCATCTCCTCACCACGGGGTGGAGCAAGTTCGTCAATAGCAAGAAGCTCGTTGCTGGAGACTCGATCGTCTTTATCAGGGCTGCCTCTGGTGCGATCTTCGTTGGCGTTCGACGAACGACGTGGGGCTCAAGCTGCGGTGAGGTGACTCTGAAGTGGAACGCCCAGTTTAAGGACTGCCAGAGGATGTTAGAAGAGGCAGAGTCGTCATCATCGACATTACCGCAGGGGTTCTGGCGCCGAAAGGGGAGGGTCACTGCCACAGCGGTGGAGGAGGCAGCAGCGCGTGCAACAGACAACCGTTCCTTCGAAGTTGTGTACTATCCAAAGGCCGGAGCACCGGAATTTTGCGTGGGAGCAGAGTTGGTGGAGGAGGCGATGAAGCTAAGCTGGGCAGCAGGGATGAAGGTACGGATTCCGCTGGAGACAGAGGACTCTTCGAAGACGAGCTGGTGCACCGGCACCATAGCAGCCGTTAGCGTCGCCGATCCTGTTGCCTGGCCTAACTCCCCTTGGAAGATTCTGCAGGTGGATCCCCCAAATTTCTCTTCATCTTTCCTGTTCCTTTTCCTTTTCATATTTTGTTTCATTCTATATTTATTTCCTATGTTTGATTTGTTGTTTTCCTCATGAGACAAAAATACCATCTTGAAGAACAAAAAATATTTGATTAATGTAATGAATTATAGCAAGATTCTGGGGGAATAAGTTTTTGATCATTAGATCATATGAGATTAAAATTGGTATTGAAATCGAAGTCATTAGCTTTTCATGGGAAGTATTTACTTGGTCTAATGTCATTTTAAAATTAAAATAAATTGTTATAAGTTATAACAAAAGATTTTTCAATTGTTCATGAAGAAAAATCCAAAGCAGGCAGAGTCACTCTGTTGGGCTTGGGAAGAAGTGAGACAATTTTTTCTTGATTACGAAAAAAATGTTTCGAGTCCTGAATAACGATAGTTAATTATTATTATAGATATCTTGACTTGTAGGATGTAATGTAAGCATTTAATGATCTTGATTCTTTCCTGATTTTTTTTCTCTCAAAAAATAAAGCATGAAAAAGTGAAACAAACAATATTTGTTGGTTAATTCATTAAAGGCATGCCAAGATATTTATTGGACATGATTATTATAAAATAATGGATAGCAGCGTAAAATGTTTTAGCCTTTTTTTGTTGTGATTTTTTTTCTGCTTCAAAATATAAGCTTTAATGGAAAAGTGAGTTTTCGGGCAGCTAAATGTGACCAGTAGGGGGAAGCTAGTAATTGGAACACTGCATTAGGGGAACAGATCCATGAAGTATTAATGCAATGTTCATGTTATCAAATGCCGCTCGGACAATTAGATATTCTTGTTATATGCCTATTCCTAGGACAAGTTTTTGTAATTTTTTTAAAAAAGGGATATGTCTAATTTTTCTAAGATTTCTATTTCAAAAGAAGTGGTGCACGGATAACTTAGTTTGGTTATTACTTGTCTTTCTGGTTGTTTTACTTCGATGTTTACTTGAATTTTCTAATATAACATTTTCTTGGAACTATTAGTCTATGAATGGGTTGATTCTAGGTCAAGTTAGGTCGGAACTTATGCAGCCCAGTTTTTATTTGGGCATCAAAATAAGGCCCATATCAGACAAAAGTCATTGTAATAATCAATTGTTTTGGGAAAAGTTAAAATTATGCAATTTAAAAAGAGTTGTTTTAATTGATTTTATGCAATTAGAAAAGCAGGTATTTTTTTCAGTTAATGCATATTAGTGGTTTTGATTGTAAAATGAATCTCAAATGCACTATGCAGTTTGCGTTGGTTTCCTAGCGGTCGATCTTCAAAGGTTGGTTTTCATGTTTTGACCTTAACACCGTGCTCTCAAAGTTTAGTTGGAGGACATTGTCGTCATTTTGTATGGATATTTTTTTGACTCATACAAATTTTGTCCTCATGGAAGAAAAGTCTTCCATTTAGACAACAACAGTATTTTGATAATTTTTCATCATGATCCCTCAAGGGATGTTTTTTTTGGCTCATACCAATTTTACCATTATGGAAGAAGAGTCATTTATCTCGAACATGTCCTGGACCATGATATATATATATAACTGCTTCGGGTTTGCAACTGTGCTTACACGGGTTTTATTTTATTTTAGTTTTCTTCGTCTCTATCTCCATGGACACGAATACCCCATGTTATACATGCCATGGTGTTACGATCTTTGAAGCACAAGTTACTAGTGTTCATATGTCTCCATTTGGTGTGTCAGGTGACTTGGGACGAACCAGAGAGCTTGCCTAACGTCAAGAGGGTCAGCCCATGGGAGGTTGAGATGGTGTCCACCATGCCACAGATTGCCCTTCCTCAGTTATCCTTCCAGAAGAAGAAATCAAGATTCCTAGAGAGCCCTGACCCAGCAGCAGCAGAGACAGATGGCGTCAGCACTTCCTATTCTCCAATGGCAGCTCTCGATCCGGCGATGAGCTGCTTGATCCCACCATTGATAAACTACAACAGCTTCCCCCCCTCAGGCATGCAGGGAGCCAGGCATGACTCGGTTTTTCCGAGCACTTTACACGACTTCTCGACACTGATCAAGACCCACCACCGTTCATTTTCCGACAGTCATTTTGGCAGGAGCAGCAGCACTTTCCCAAACTGGAATTATGGATCCGCAGACCGGTCCTCCAGCACATGCAGGTTCTCCCAGTCCGAATGGTCATCGCCAGAGAGCTGTAGCCCTGTGCAGAATCTGGAAATTGATCATAGGGGCGAGAGGCAATCAAGGAGCTTGCCTAAGGGTTCTGGCGGCTGCTTCCTTCAGCTATTTGGGAAGACCATATGGACTGAGCAGAACATCGAGACTAACCGAATGCCATATGCTGGTGTCCCGGCTGCCATCACAAAGCAAGTTGCAGAGTGTACCGAGTTGAGCAACCATGGATGGTCGGACCAGCAGCCACTGGAAGCGGATCAGCTTCATCATATAGGAACAGAGGATGGGCAGGACGAGTTCTCAAGCACTAATGGCTGTAGAGTGTGTAAGGTCTACAAGGAAGAGGAGGGCGATAGCCCTGGGCGGGCCTTAGACCTCTCCACGTTTTGCTCGTATGAGCAGTTGTATCAAAAATTGTCCTTGATGTTTGATATCGATGAACCTCAGTTGTGCAAGCGTTTGTTCTATAGAGAAAGCACTGGGTCTTTGAGGCAGCCAGGCGAACAGCCGTTCAGGTACTCTCTCTCTCTCTCTCTCTCTTGATATATAGCATAGCATATCGCTCAGCATCGGGCAGTGTGCTTAATCACATCCATACAATGTCAGTGGCCGTGATTGGACAGAGCTTAAGACACACACACACACACACAAAAAAAAAAAAACATACCAGACATGATGCTTCTTGATGTTGTATTTTCTTTTCTTGTGTACATATGCTTACTTATAATTACTGAAATTTGATATTGTTTAGTGTTTTTGCACAAGTTCATGGATATGTTTATTAGGACTTACTTCTTAAAAAGGGACACTCAGACTCTAGTTCATTTCATTTTTACATCTTTATAAAACTTACATACTATATGATGATTTTTAAAGAACCACTTATACGGATCATAGATACCTCTACGAGAAACAGGACTTCAGGGGTAAACTTCAGTAGGTATACTTGGTAAGAGCTTCATGAAACTATTCTTACTGATTCGTATGCCGAAGGTTTATAATTCTTTTAACATATCTAGAGTTCAAAATAACCGATACTATTGAATATCTTGCTCTAAGTAAGCTTTACTACATGTTACGTACCTGAAAACCCAACTTCAAGAGCAGTGAATTTAACAAAAATTTTTAAAATTGTTAATGCTTTCATGTTACTTTCTAAAACATGATATACGGGCGTTCGAGTGAGGTTTATGTGAATGATGTAAGCCAACTAGCAAATGATAATTACCTGTCAATTGTCATTCGTTATTCAGATCTGCAATATTTTCCTTAAGTAAATTTTATAGATATGTCTAAGACAAAAAAAAGCAACGGATGATAATTTCATAATATATGTTATGAAAGGAAATACAAACTTTTGTCCATAATGAATATGTACCACAATTAAGACTCATATATTTAGTTGATGACTTGGTCAAATAAATTAACTTGAATACTTGTTTACCTTCATTGGTGGTAGACTTTTTTTACCAGGCAAGGTGCCAATTAAGCCCATGTGGAAGGACTAGTACTTTTTGCATGTATCTGGCTTGCTGTCAAGTTGCTGGTTGGAACCATAGCCGCAAAAAACGTTTTTCTGTTTTAGACGGCGAGGTTTCTCTTGGGTATAATATGGTGAGCTTGAAAAAAATGGGAAAATGCAGTACACTTTTAAAAAATTAAAGGGAAAAATAAGTGAGAAAGTAATAACACAAACATCAAAAAAATAAGTAACAAGCAACAAATAGAAATGGGAATATGAAAATAAACAGCTTGGCATTAAAAAAAATGAAAAAAATGCTTAAAATGAAAAAAAATGGAAAAAACGTGAAAAGGCACACTGTTTTGGCCTTTTTTTAAAAGAAAAGCGTTTTTTTAATTTTAAATGGCTGACTTAGTTATTGCATTTTGTATGCATTTCTTCGAAAAAAAACACTTTTTTTTGTGGCAACTATGGTTGGAACTGATCTTCTTTTGATTGCACACCAAAAACATTTGCAGGGATTTTGCGAAGATGGTGAGGAGGCTGATGATCATTTGATATGAACAAATGACATGGAGTGCAAGATTTTCCGATGCCATATGTTCTAGCTAAAAAAATATACATCTTGTTTGAAACAAAGATCTGGAATTGACTCTTGGGATGTTTGACTTGTAGTGACTTTGATGATGTTTGGTTTGTGGTGACTCTTAGGATGTATGGTTTGTCTTAGTGGTTGTTCCTAGCATGTTAGTATATATAGCACTAAGTGTTTTAACTTTAGATGCAAAAAATTATGTCGGGTTGTAGGCCTTTTTTAGTGAGAAAGTTGAGGTAATTATGCGACTTCAAATTGTGCCTGTTTTAAACTATCTTGTTCAAGTATATTTTATGGATAATCTCTTGCATTTATTTGCTAGTCTTGATGCAGTCTTATTTAGAGAAATATGTTAGGTAGAGTTTGTTAAACTCTGTTTGGCAGCAGGTTTCTGGCGAGTCGCAGAATCATTGAAGCAGATGAGATTTAGTACCCTAGGTAGTATCTTCTGTAAAAGGACACATGTTATGCCTGATCTGTAACTCTTAGTGGGACCCGCACACATGTTCTTAAACTACTTGATTCGAGCTGTTAACCTCTCATTGTTTGGGGTTAGAATTATGCATCCTTACCTAAGCACCCAATGCAGTGAAGGTTTTTCTTGTTTGTTTTCTTGGAGGTCGTTTGGCAGCAGGGACATTATGTGAGTACCCAATGTTCTGCCCCAGAGATTTAAGTAGACTCATGGAACACTAGAACTAGCATCCCATGATGAATCTGCCCTAATCTTTTGGGTAGAATCATTGGACATTAACAAGTGTTTCTGCTGCTAAACGACCGAGGTGCCTGTTTTATATGTTAATGAAGAACTACACAGGATAGCATGCCATGTTAAGCGTGCCTATGATAGAGGTGGTGAGTTCCCATGTGGTAGTTTCCAGTGTCCAAGTACTATTTGCAGCCTATAAACCTCCAGGCAAAGATTAACTATGGAAATCTTCTCAAGGATAATTAGGTTATCATGGTTCTCATGTCTCTTCTTAAACTTGTATGAGAGCCTTTTTGCTTCTATTGTTTCTTTCTTTATTTGAAAGAATTATGCTGCATTACAGTGGCAGAGAAACATGGGAGCTGGTGCGGGTTATTCCCCACACGGTTCATCAAAAGTTTCATTTTAAAAATTCAGAAACTACACTGCTATGATTATATATGGGGTGCCCATATCTTTGGGGGTGACTGGCGCCCCTCTCAACCAAAAAATCCCAACTCTGCCACTGCTACTTTGCATGTGTCATTATTCTTATTGAATATATGAGTTCTTCAACATGCATGTAGGACTCTTTAACACTATTTTTTTCTAGTTCATGGAGATATTTGATTTTGAGGTATGATTTGCTTTGTTAGTTGCATCGCATATATCATTTAAGTTGCATGCAAATGTGCATCAATTAATAGCATAAGCATATATAACTTCAAAAAAAAGAAAAAAAAAAGAAAAACTTTTATGGCTTTAAGCAGCTAGATGTAAACGTTACGTGGACATGTACATGTACATGCATGCGCACTTAACCACGTAGATGCTTGATTATTCCTTCATCTACTTATTGGTTCTCTCTTAGGCATGCAGCATTATAATGGTAGCAAGGCCTTTGTGTTTTGTACGTTTATAGTATCAAGATTTAAAGGAGGAATTATGCATGGATGAATGAGAACTGATTTTTTGTTTCAATAATAAAGCAATATGGGAATTCTCCAGGCCAGTTGCATGAATTAAGTTGGATATAATAAAAATTTTTGCCAAATCTTACTAGTAAAATCATGGTTGATAAAAAGATACTAGACATCATTAATTAGTGAAAGACATAAACTGGAATGCATGTTTGGCTAAATTTCAAAATCTCATAATTTGCCTTGACGTTATAAGATATTGAAAGTATCGTAATTGATCCAGCAACAGATTTACTCCCCAACACGCTTTTACAGGTTTGAATAAAAAGTTAATGAGTTTCATATGATCACTCAAACATTTTATAACTAGAACTGCTCACCGTCTTCAAAAATAGGTACGACACTAAACATGCCTGCAAAAAGGAAGCCTAGCTTCTAATTGGTTAGTTTTGACACTGAAAACTGGGCATTACTGTTGCTTTCCTCTTTTAAGTTAACAATCGTTTGCAATAGTTTTCAACTTTACATTTCTTGTCACATGTAGAACCATCATTTAACGTACAATGAAGCGCTCACACACACACACACACATATATATATATATATATATATATATATATATATATATATATATATATATTAGGTTTGGGCATCTGTTCGGCCTGCCCTAATAAGAGTTGGGCTCGGATCCCGGATAAAAGTTGGGCTTGGATCGGCCTTATGTTCTAAACCCTAGCTTGGGCTCTGTTTGAATAAATTGGAAAATATTTTTTAAATATAAAATAATTTTTTGAATATAAAATATATTTTTAATAATATATATTATTAAATAAAAGTAATAAAGAAACATTAATCTGGCCGAGTACCCATTGCCCAGGCTTTTATATATATATATATATATATATATATATGTCCAATCCAAGTATATGATCTTCATAACCCCTTTGCCACTATGGGGTTTTAGCTCCAGTGGCGTTTGCTTGTTTCTTTAAGTGGTACTCCTCAACCACGGACTCCTCAGTAGGTACAATTAGCTGCTTACATTATGGTAGGCATATAAGAGTTGAGTATAAATTTCTCATTAACAGCTATCGAAGACTAGAACGTGAGCATAAATTGACAATTAGCTATAGAAACTGGTTTTGTTCTGAAGATTTCCAACGGTAAAATTGCTGTTTGGTTGGAATGACGAACAAACTGGTTTCACTTTTCGG
The DNA here is from genome assembly GCF_008831285.2 of Nymphaea colorata. Classification (NCBI taxonomy): domain Eukaryota; kingdom Viridiplantae; phylum Streptophyta; class Magnoliopsida; order Nymphaeales; family Nymphaeaceae; genus Nymphaea; species Nymphaea colorata. Next base: position 2,757,213 of record NC_045138.2, on the reverse strand, counting down.
GTAAAAATCATATATCTATGTATATATTATATATAAATATAATAAGATGAACAAACCTAGTGCAAATTGGTAAAAGAGACTTCATTTGGAGAGAGCACCAACGTGTTGCCCCTTTCTGTCACTGGGGTCCTGTTGGTGTGGAAGTAAAATAGATGAAAAGTAAGGAGCATAAAGGATGAAAATTTCCTTGTTTTCAATGTAATATCCTGTATAATTTGGTATGACGGCACCGGTTTCTTTGTTTTCTTAACTTGAGATATCACTCGAGACCATCAACCACGCTGTTTGGTATGTCATTTGCACACACACATATTGGCAGATATTGAATTTATGCAAGATGAAAATTATATGAACTAATTACGAGCCATCTGATCACATTGATTTATAGTTTACAAGGCGTCCGGATAAAAGTTATTTTCCTAAAAATGTGAATGATAGCCAATAGTTTGACAATAGAAAAAAATTAATGACTCACAAGCTCACACTTTATGTATATTCGATATAAACAATCACTTGCACAAACAATGGCTACTTTATAAAACCCTAAAATTTATCTGAAACTACTATATACGAGTCTAATTAGTCATAGTAGAGTATTCCTTAAATATATAAAAGCTTGCTTACACCGTGTAAACTCAACAAACCTGAGATTCTTGATGTTTGCAACTTTGCGGAATCTTGAAATTCATAGAAAATCCTATTCCTGGACATACAAGCTTGTAAGATCCATGAGTTTGCAATTTGTTGCAAAAAGCCAGTTACATGCAATATCGTGTACATGAATTGATCCACTGAGATTAAAAGCTAGTGGATTTATTGCTAGTCTCGAAGATCAACTCATGGAAACGAGAGAACTAGTGTGAAAGTGAACATAAATTTATCATGGAACTATGTAAATGTGCTTCAAATCTCGTGGGACTCTACTTAGTGTTGTGTGACATGTACGTGATGGTAGTCCACATAAAACTTGTTTTCCATGTGTAAACTCAACAAGCCTAAGGCTGTTGATTTCTGCACCCTTACGAATTCCTGCATTGTAGGAGACACAAATTAAATTCATTTATAATTTTATATGGTTAAATTTAAAGTCACATAAAAATAAGATTATATATAATAGGAAACTTATTTAAATAGCCTTCAAAGGAGAAGGAAAAAACTTTCAATCAAGGAAACTTATTCGTTTCCTCCATTAAAGGCATATTTCCACCACTAAATTTATTTAAAATCAATGGGTTACATTGCCCATCAAATATGGCATATGATGGTATAGTACCTACCCCTATATATATATATATATATATATATATATATATATATATATATATATATATATATGTTGAGATGTTGAGATGATTTGGATTACATTGGCATGACTCGACCCACTTAGAACTATCGGATCAACAGGTCGGCGATATACGGGCTGTTTGATGTCAATTATTTGGCTGGATATCAGACGACCGACGTCAATGACAAACTTGACCTTGCCGTTTGCTGATTGTTAATTGAAGACCGTATAAATGCGATTGTGGAGATCAGCATCCGCCACTAGGGTAAGAGATTAAATTTCTTGGCTAAATTTGAAATGATGATAAAACCAGCTCGGATTATGATCCAAATTAGTTGTTCCTCACAAATTAGAAACCAGCAACAGTTTGTAGTTTCCTTTTCTAGAGTCATGTTTTTGGCAGCTGCCTGTACCTCGCTTTTGTTAAATACAATCTCCTCGCTTGGTTCTATATATATATATCTATATATATATGTGTATATATATATATCCAATTAATGTTTTATTCTCTAAAAAACATTAATTAGTGAAAGATTTGAACTGGACTGCACCTTGGCTAAATTTTGAAAATTGCATTTTTTTTTAAAGTTATACGCGACTGAAATTTTCAAAATAGATCAACTCTCATACGATACATAACCTGTTACATTATAGGTAACAGGTTTCAAATTGACATGCTTTACCAGGTTTGGACAATCAGTTAATGAGTTTCATATGACCAACTCTCATATGTCTTATAACTAGAACTGCTGGCCGTCTTCAAAAATAGATATGAAACTAAACATGCATGTAAAAGGAAAACCTAGCTTATAATTAGTTGGTTTTGACCCTGATGACTGCACACTAATATTTCATTTCTCTAGTAAGTTAACTATCCTTGGGTAGATGATTCAATGTGATATAATTGACTATGGTCACCAAGGGTAGCTTGGTCATTTACTATTGGGCTCTGGTTATTGGGCTAAGGCTGCTGTAAGACCCTTCTGCTACGAGTAGAACCTCTGCTTTGGACCCTATGACTATGTTTCTTCCTGCAAGCTGGCTCGTGCCTCCATCCGCACCTTTCACCCCATCCTTATAATGGGGCCGTTTGTTGTCCATCTTACTTGCTGACGGTGAGTTATTGCATTTTAATGTTGAATTTCTCCAATAGAGTATGTTAGTCATATCCTCAGTACTAAACTTGCATGATGTTATTTTAATGATATTGAAAGGTGTTGTACCATTGTTAAAGCTAAGAATCACTTTTTTGTCCGTACACACACACACTCTCTATCTCTCTCCCTCTCTAAGCCCATTTATTAAAATGGCTTTATACCGTATGAAATGATCTAGATGGAACATGGAACCTGTTTTAAGCTTTTTTTTTGGAGACACCATCTTATATTCTTATTAGCCAAACGGGTTGCCAAATCCATAACTCAGTCTTAACTACTTTCAACCATACAATTTCGATGAACCAATTGAAAAAAGTCATGAACCGGTCATTCACTGGAAAAAAGGAAGCTTTAGAGCTCAATTGAACCGATACAAACAATAGGATGAATTAGTCTTAAAGGGGATGATTCAAAAAACTGTTCCTACTTTCAGAAACCAAGGCCAGTTATTTTCAAGTCTATAAAAGAATGATGTTGAATACCAATACAAATAGCCAATACAGTTAATGAAAGAGTATATGTACGCCAATACAATGCGCACATAGTGAGGGTCAACCCATAGAACTCAAGTGTAGTAGGTTTTTATTATGTATCCAAGTAGATTGTCTACATCACTCATAAGTTTATCATGTAGAACATTTTCAAGTATGATGAGTGATATTTGCACTATTAAAGATGATAGTTTGAACAAAATCAATCTTGTGATGACCTTCGTGCTGCTCAACACCTCATGTCCTTCATTTGGAAAAGAACCCAGAAGTATTATTATGAGCACAAAAAATAAGGTAGGCTCTGTAACTTATAGTCTATAAAGGTAGGGTGTTGAATACTAATGCAAATAACTCATGAAAGAGACAGTTCCTGAAAGGGTATATGCACGTCAATACAATGTGCATATAGTGAGGGTCAACTCGAAAAACTCGAGCATTAGTAGGCTTTTATTATGTATCCAAGTAGGTTATGCACATCACTCATAAGTTGATCATGTAGAACCTTTTCAAATATGATGAGTGATATTTGCACTATGAATGATGGTACTGAAAACAAAATCAATCTTGTGATGACCTTGGTGTTGTTCAACACCCAATGTTCTACATCTAGAAAAGAACCGAGAAGTATTATTAGGCGCACCAAGAATAAAGAAGGTTCTGCAAACACAAGCTTTACAGATAAACTGTGAAGCTGCTGGGTCATTGCCAATATTTTGGAGTTCTTCACTCTTATCGAACACAAACTCTATAGAAATAAATTCTGAAGTGGCCGTGTCATTGCCACCAATTTGGAGCTCATACAATTGTCTTGATGAAAAATGTAACTAGTTTATTTGAATTAACTTTCATTTTAAGAGAAAACTCACACAAATAAGCTTCTTTGCATTTATTTACCAGATTAAAGGCTGTTACTTACAATTTTTCTCTGGGATGGTTCAAAAAACTGTTTCTCCTTTAAGTAACCAAGGCCATTCTTCTCATAGTGCATAAAAGAATGGTGTTGAATACCACTTCAAATAGCCCATAAAAGAGACAATTCAAGAAAGAGTATATGCATGTCAATACAATGTGCATATAGTGAGAGTTAAACCAAAGAACTCGAGCGTAATAGGCTTTTATTATGTATCCAAGTAAATTGTGCAAATCACTCATAGGTTATTCAAGTAGAACCTTTGATATTTGCACTATGAATGATTGTAGTGTAAGGAAAATCAATCTTATGATCACCTTGGTGTTGCTCAACAACCCATGTCCTACAAGTGAAAAAGAACCCAAAAGTGTTATTATAAGCACAAAGAATAAGGTAGACTTTGTAACTAATAGTCTATAAAAGAATGACGTTTAATACCAATGCAAATAACTCACTAAAGAGATAGTTAATAAAAAGGTATATGCACATCAATACAATGTGCAGATAGTGAGGGTCAACCCGTAGAGCTTGAGTGTAGTAGGCTTTCAATATGTATCTAAGTAGATTGTATATAACACTCATAGGTTTGATCATGTAGAATCTTTCTAAGTATGATGAATGACTGCAATATGAATGATGGTAGTGTAAACAAAATCAATATACCTCCATGTTGCTCAACACCATATGTCATTCATTTGAAAAAGAACCTAGAAGTATTATTATGAACACAAAGAATAAGTTAAGCTTTGTAACTTATAGTCTATAAAAGTATGGTGTTAAATACAAATGTGAATAGCCCATAAAAGAGAGTTCATGAAAGAGTATATGAACGTCAATACAATGTGTATATAGTGAGGGTAAATCAAAAGAACTCGAGCGTAATAGACTTTTATGTATCCAAGTAGATTGTGTACATCACTCAAAAGTTGATAATATAAAATTTTTTCAAGCATTATGCATGATATTTGCATTATTAATGATGATAGTATAAAACAAAATTAATCTTGTGATGACTTTCGTGTTGCTCAACACTCCATGTCCTTCATTTGGAAAATAACCAAGACGTATTATTATGAGCATGAAAAATAAGGTAGGCTCTGTAACTAATAATCTATAAATGTATGGTGTTGAATATCAATGCAAATAACCCATGAAAGAGACAGTTCATGAAAATGTATATGTACGTCAATACAGTGTGCATATAGTGAGGGTCAACCCAAAGAACTCGAGCGTAGTAGACTTTTATTATGTATCTAAGTAGACTGTGTAAATTACTCACAGGTTGATAATGTAAAACCTTTTTCATGATGAGTGATATTTGCAGTATTAATGATGATAGTGTAAAACAAAATTAATCTTGTGATAACCTTAGTGTTGCTCAACACCATATGTCCTTCATTTGGAGAAGAACCTATAAGTATTATTATGAGCACGAAGAATAAGGTAGGCTTTATAACTAATAATCTATAAATGTATGGTATTGAATATCAATGCAAATAACCCATGAAAGAGATAGTTCATGGAAGGGTATACGCACGTTAATACAATGTGCATATAGTGAGGGTCAACTCAAAGAACTCGAGCGTAGTAGACTTTTATTATGTATCTAAGTAGATGTGTAAATCACTTACAGGTTGATAATGTAGAACCTTTTCAAATATGATGAGTGATATTTGCACTATTAATGATGATACTGTAAAACAAAATTAATCTTGTGATAACTTTATTGTTGCTCAACACCCCATGTCTTTCATTTGAAAAATAATACTTTTATGAGCACGAAGAATAAGGTAGGCTCTTTAAGTCATAGTCTATAATACTATGGTGTTGAATACCAATGCAAATAACCTATGAAAGAAACAATTAATGAAAGTATATGCACGTCAATGCACTGCGCATATAGTGAGGGTTTCTCCAAACAACTCGAGCGTAGTAGGTTTTAATTATGTATCCAAGTAGGTTGTGCACATTACTCATAGGTTGACCATGTAAAGACTTTTCAAGTATGATGAGTGATATTTGCATTATTAATGACGGTAGTGTGAACAAAATAAATCTTGTGAAGACCTTGGTGTTGTTCAACACCCTAAGTCCTACATCTAGAAAAGAACCGAGCAGTATTATTAGGTGCACCAAGAATACGGAAAGTTTTGTAACACATAGTTTATAAAAGTATGGTGTTAAATACCAATACAAATAACCCATGAAAGAGATATTAATGAAAGGGTATATGCATGTCAATACAATGTGCATATAGTGAGGTTCAACCCAAAGAACTCCAGCGTAGTAGGCTTTTATTATGTATCCAAGTAGATTATATACATCATTCATAGGTTAATAATGTAGAACCTTTTCAAGTATGATAAGTGATATTTGCACTATTAATGTTGACAATGTAAAATAAAATTAATCTTGTGATAACTTTAGTGTTGCTCAACACCCCATGTCCTTCATTTGGAAAAGAACCTATAAGTATTATTATGAGCATGAAGAATAAGGTAGGCTCTGCAACTCATAGACTATAAAAGAATAATGTTGAATACCAATGCAAATAGCCCATGAAAAAGACAATTCACGAAAGAGTATATGCTCATCACCTCATAAAGAACCCATAATTATTATTAGGAGCACCAAGAATAAGGTATGCTTTATAACTCCAAATGTTGAAATTACATACAAACTGCAACGATTCAGCTGCACCTATGGATTGCAGAAACAAAATATTCTCAACTTCAGCCCAGTTATACTGCTATAAACAAAGTCTTAGATCTCATAGTTCTCATCAAACACAGACTCTACATTTATAAACTCTGAAGTCATCGGGTCATTGCCACCAATTTGGAGCTCGTGGCTCTCATCAAATAGAAACTCTACAGACACAAACTTTAAAGTGGTCGGGTCGTTGCCACTATTTTGAAATTCTTAGCTTTTATTAAACACAGACCCCACAAACACAAACTATGAAGTGGTCCGGTCATGACCACCAATTTGGAGCTCATAGAATGATACAAACAAAGTCTTAGATCTCGTAGTTCTCATCAAACACAGACTCTACATTCACAAACTTTGAAGTCGTCGGGTTATTGCCACCAATTTGGAGCTCGTGGCTCTCATCAAATACAAACTCTACAGACACAAACTTTAAAGTGGTCGGGTCGTTGTCATTATTTTGAAATTCTTAGCTTTTAATAAACACAGACCCCACAAACACAAACTCTGAAGTGGTCCGGTCATGACCACCAATTTGGAGCTCATAGAATGATATAAACAAAGTCTTAGATCTCACAGTTCTCATCAAACACAGACTCTACATTCACAAACTCTGAAGTCGTCGGGTCATTGCCACCAGTTTGGAGCTCGTGGCTCTCATCAAATACAAACTCTACAGACACAAACTTTAAAGTGGTCAGGTCGTTGTCACTATTTTGAAATTCTTAGCTTTTATTAAACACAGACCCCACAAACACAAACTCTGAAGTGGTCCGGTCATGACCACCAATTTGGAGCTCAGAGAATGATCTAGATATTACATGGAACCAGTTTTAAGTTTTTTTTTCTTTTTTGAGGTGGCTTCTTGTTGGCCAAATAGGTTGCTAAATCCATAACTCGCTCTTAACTGCTTCAGTCAATTTTGATGAACCAATTGAAAAAAGTTATGAACCGGTCATTCACTAGAAAGGAGGAAGCTTTAGAGCCCAATTGAACTGATACAAAAAGTGGGACAAATTAGTCTTGTATGTGCCTAGATAGGTTTGAAACAATACGAGCTCATCTATAACTACAGACTTCTTGGCAAACATGAAACTATTCGTCGGAAGGTAGGTGTCAAGTCCAAACACAAGTACCAGTTCAGTCCATTTCCTTAACATGGAACCAAATCAACGTGGGACTTGAAACCCAAGATTGTAAAATCATACCTCCCATTTTAAGAGGAAACTCCTACAATTCTACCACTTTGTAGATCCCGTCTCTCATCAAACACTGACTCTACCGGCACAAACTCAAAAGTGGTCCGGTCATTGCCGCCACTTTGGAGCAGCTAGCTCTCATCAGACATAGACTTGATCTGATCTTAAGTGGTGAGGCTGGGCCACGACCGACCATGTTGATATGTAAATTTGTAATTGCTTGTGGGATACATGCAAATTACTTTGGTGTGATTGATATGAAATGTTCTTAAACTAATTGATTCGAGCACTCAACCTCTCAGTGTTTGGGGTCAGAATTATGTAGCTTTTTTTAAGCACCCAACACAGTGAATGTTTTCTTGTTTGTTAACTTAAATGTTGTTTGGTAGCAGAGACATTACGTGAGTACTCGATGATCTGCTCCCAAAACTTAAGTAGACTCATGGAACACTAGAATTAGTATCCTATGAATCTGCCTAAATCTTTGAAACGCAGAGCCCAAACGATTAGTGAGCAAATGGTTGGGTAGATTTATTGGACATTAACAAGTGTTGCTTCTACTCAACAACCTTTTGAGGTGCCTCTTTTATATGTCAATGAAGAACTACACAAGATAGCATCTCATGTTAGGCATGCCTATGATAGAGGTGATGAGTTTCTCATGCAATAGTTTCCAGTGTTCAAGTACTATTTGCAGCCAATTAGCCTCCAGGCGACGCTTAATTATGAAAATCTTCTTAAGGATAATTAGGTCATCATGGTTCTTATGTCTCTTCTTAGACTTGCATAAGAGTCTTTTTGTTTCTAGGGTTGTTTTTTTTTTATTTGAAAGAATTATGCTACATTACAGTGGCAAAGATACATGGGAGCTGGTGTGGGTTATTGCCCACACCGTTCCATCAAAAGTTTCATTTTAAAAATTCAGAATTACACTGCTATGGTTATATGGGGTGCCCGTATGAGAACTTTGCTGGTGACTGGCACACCTCTCAACCAAAAAATCCTGACTTTGCCACTGCTAGGTTGCATGCATCATTATTCTTATTGAATATATGAGCTCTTTAACATGAATGTAGGACTTTTTAACCAAATGTGCATCAACTATTAGCATTAGCATATATAACTTCAAAAAAAAAGAAAAAGAAAAACTTTTATGGCTTTAAGCAGCTAGATGTCAACCTTACATGGACATGCACATGCATGCACACCTAACCAAGTAGATGTTTAATTATTTCATTCATCTACTTATTGGTTCTCTCTGTTAGGCATACAACATTATAATGGTAGCAAGGCCTTCGTATTTTGTACGTTTATTGTAGCAAGATTTAATGGCGGAATTGTGCATGGATGAATCAGAACTGATTTTCGGTTTCAATAATAAAGCAATATGAGAATTCCCTAGGGCAGTTGCATGAATTAAGTTCGATATAATAAGAAATTTTTGCCAAATCTTACTTATAAAATCATGGTAGATAGAAAATACTAAACAACATTAATTAGTCAAAGACATAAACTGGTCTGCATACTTTGCTAAATTTCAAAATTGCATAATTTTCCTTGACGTCATAAGCTATTGAAAGTATCATAATTGTTCCAGCAACAGGATTACTCCCCAACATGCTTTTATAAGGTTTGAATAAAAAGTTAATGAGTTTCATATGATCAACTCTTGCAACATTTTATAACTAGGATTGCTCACCGTCTTCAAAAATAGATATGACACTAAACATGCATGTAAAAAAGAAGCCTAGCTTCTAATTAGTTGGTTTTGACATGAAGACTGGGCATAAATATTGCTTTCCTCTTTCAAGTTAACAATCGTTTGCAATAGTTTCCAACTTTACCTTTCCTGTCATGTATAGACTTACAAGTGACGTAGCCAAAAACCCACCACGGCAAAGGGTATTTATATATATATATATATATATATATATATATATATATATATATATATATATATATATATATATATATATATATATATATATATATCCAATGGAAGTATATGATCTTCATAACCCCTTGCCGCGGTGGGGTATTAGCGCCAGTGGCATCTGCTTGATTTATTGAGTGGTACTTCTCAACAAAGGACTCCTTCTCCATAGGTACAATTAGCTGCTTACATTAAGGTAGACATATAAGAGTTGAGCATAAATTTCTCATTCATAGCTATAGAAGACTAGATCGCGAGCATACATTAACAATTGGCTGTAGAAACTGGTTTTGTTCTGAAGATTTCCAACGGTAAAATTGCTGTTAGGTTGGAATGACTAACAAACTGGTTTTGCTTTTCCCGTAAAATCGTATATATATATATATATATATAAAAGATGAACAAACGAAGTGCAAATTGGTAAAAGAGACTTTATTTGGTGAGAGCACCAAGGTGTTGCCTCTTTCAGTCCCCGGGGTCCTGTTGGTGTAGAAGTAAAATAGAAGAAAATTGAGAAACATAAAGGATGAAAATTTATCTTGTTTTCAATGTTATATCCTGTTTAATTTGGTATGACTGCACCAGTTTCTTTGTTTTCTTAACTTGAGATATCACTAGAAACCATCAACCATGCCGTTTGGTTTGTCATTTGCGCATGCACATATAGGCAGATATTGAATTTATGCAAGATGAAAATTATATGAACTGATTACAAGCCATCTGATCAAATTGATTCATAGTTTACAAGGCGTCCGGTTTAAAGTTATTTCCTTAAAAATGTGAATGATAACTAATAATTTGACAATAGAAAAAAATTAATGACTCACAAGTTCACACTTTATGAACCAACAGCGGCACTAATATGGACAACTCTTGTTGACAGTTTTAGTCATTCGGTAATATAAATAGGGATGTCAACGGATTGTATCCGGATCAGATATATCTTTTACCATATCTGATTTTTTGGATATTCATATATTCCGAATCAGATATAAATTCAGATTCAGATGAAAAAAGGTTTATATCATATCCTAATCTGATTTTAAAATCTATAACTGAATCCGATCCGTATCCGATTTTTAAGTTATTTTGGATCGGATCCGAATCCAAATTTTCAATTTCTTGTTGGCACATGTGCTGTTGCTTTAGGCCTGCAACCTATAGTCACCAACTTGCTATGCTTTCTGCAAAATCCAATTTCAAACCATGTGCTTAGGAAGCTAGATTGAGGGGCATTAGTTGGTATATGCAGATCAAAGGAAGAATCTGTAAACAAAGCTTTCTCTTATGCTAGCTAATGGCATTTTTATTATTCTGCCTCTCCTAAAAGACTCGAGCTATGAAAGATTGAAATCGAAGAAATGGCCATTAACTTGGTGTTCTGCTTTTGTGCTCTGCAAACACTAAAATGAAAATTATAGGTTAAGAAAGAGAAAGGGGACAACAGATTGGTAGCTTTGAAACTTCACATTTTTAAAATGAAAACATACACCTTAGATTCTCGCACGTTTTCGTTCCTGTTTCCCCAAAAACACAGCTTGTTCGCACGTTTCTAGGCCCATCTCTCTATTGGTTCTTGCAGATTGAGCTAAAATTAGCTCAGAGAAAAGGAAAGACCAGGAATTTCTTGCAGCCAAACACTACAGTAGATATGTATAAAGGCTTAAAATCAATTCTGCGAATTGGTTAACCTTTCCGATTCAACGCGTATAAAATATCGACAAAAAAGTAGACCAGCAAGATTTTGTTCAGAAAATGGAAAGAGATCACCTTTCCGTTAACTTTGCAAACAACTCATGCACGACATGGCACTCTAGTTTCTTAACCATCAAATTTGAGAAAAGAAAAACAACAAACAAGAGATAGAAATAATACCCATTTTGAAATTAAGAAAGGGGAAAGTTTGGGAACTCAACTTCAAGTCTGGACAAAAAAATAGAGAAGAATCCGATGGAGAGTTGGGGGTTACATTTGAAGGGGAGGTGCCGGCTGCTAAGTAACGACCTTAAGAGTGAGGGTTACATTTGGGGGCAAAAACTTTAGAAACGAAGAAAACTGAAAAGGGTAAAGTTGAACTTTGACAAAGGGTTTGGGAACCCGTTATCTTAATTAAAAAAAAGAGTCGGTAAAAGTCGCTACCCATTTTTGAGCTAGTCGAGTTTTAGCAGGTTCGAGTGTATTTTTATTTTTTATTTTTTAAATATATGCTTGTTAATATTTTTCAAATTTTATTTTTTTATAATAAAAATATATTTAAAATTAGGTGTTCTTGGGCTCATTTCAAATATATACGAAAAAATAAATAAATAAATAAATATATATATATATATATATATATATATATATATATATATATATATATATATATATATTTGAATAAGTCGAGCTTTTTTTATTGGATTTGACTACAAATTGCTTTATATATATATATATATATATATATATATATATATATATATATATATATATATATATATATATATATACATTTCAACAAGTCGAGTTTTTTTTACTTTATATTTTTAACTTTTATATCTTCATGTTTTCTTTTTATGAGTAAATATTTATTACTTAATTTTCACATGGTTGGTTAAGATGTTTTAACCGTTACCTTATCAATTTTCTCAATAAGTTCTTCATGCTCATAATTTATCATATTTGACTTTTATGTCTTCAAGTTGTTTAAGGACGTTTTAAATTATTTATACATATATTTTTCGATAAATTCTCTTTTGTTAAATACTTGTCTAAAACAAATAGTATATTGTTTGATTGGTCTATTGAACAACTAGTATGTTCGACTTTCTTACTTTCTTTCACATTAACTGTGCATATTGAACATTGATTGGTCTATTTTTAAATAATAACATATTTTAATTGAATAAACTATTATTTCGTAATGATCTCTTATTAAGAATTATTAAATCATTGGACCCATATTATTTCTTATTTAAAAAAAAACATTATTTAGTGTTTTTTTCATTTCATTGAGTTAACTGAAGGAGTGTTCAATGATATATCAAATAATTTATTAGTTCTCTTACCTTTATTACAATAGTTTTTTTTATATATAAAATTGTATAACTACTCCAATGATATATAAAATAGTTTATTAAATCTTACAATTTGTTGTTTTCCTATTAGGTAGAGACTTTTGTTTTTAAGTTTGTGAATTATGTGTTATATATCAAATACCTAAGACTTTTCAATAAATTGTATGATTATACAAAGTAATTTACTTGATTGATTAAATGAGTAAATTGATAATTTTGTAAATAAAACTTTTTTATAAGTTTAGCAGTTTTTTAATATTGAGATTATGCACAATGAAGACAGTTTCAACTTAAAATGAATAACATAATGCGTTGAAGAACTTTATTTATTATAAAACATATTTTTTTTAAGTTGGATTTTTTAAAAAATATATTTTTGCTATCAACTTTTTTTTTCATACGTGATGTACATGCCAATATATTTTTTAAACCTGCTATTTTTTAAAATATATAATATAGTTATTCTTGTAACCAATTCGACATAACGGTTCATTAATAAATTTGTAGCTTTAAAAGTGTCTTTTTCATATTTTTAAAAATTCCCATTTTGTTGAATTTCTTGGTTGAAGTTTTCTTTATTATTTCAATTAAATAAATATATTATTTAAGATATAGTGCTTTGTTAATGCCTTAACTATAATAGTTTGCTTGATTACAAACAAAATTAATTAAACATATTGTTAATTAATTAATTAATTAATTTTATATGATATAGTTTTAAATATTTTAAGTTAAATGATGTATATGATTTTCATAAAAATATTATTATATGCAAGTCCATGAAAGTCAACTCTTACTCATATTATAATATATATAATATTTATATTCCTTTTCTGCCATGATGTTAAGTTAGTGCGTTTGGCTATACCTTTTGCCCAAAAGATCATACCATTGTCATAGGTTGCAACTTCAGCTACAAGATTCGGATATCAGCTCACACGGTTCGGATTCAGATATTAAGCTACATGATTCAGATATCAGCTCTCACGGTTCGGATTCAGATATCAGCTCTCACGATTCGGATTCAGATATCAGGTTATAGTTTGGATTTCGATATACCTTTAGTATCCAATCAGATATTTACTTAAAACTGAATCCGAATCCGTATCTGATCGGATGTTATTTTTTAAATCCGAATCCGATCCGATTTCTCAATTGGATGTCAAATTGGTTACCATATCCAATTTTTTTAAAGCAATTCGGATTGGATATCCGATCCGAATCCGGTCCGTTGACATCCCTAGATATAAACAATCACCTGCACAAACAATGGCTACTTTATAAAACCCCAAAATTTATCTGAAATTACTATATACGAGTCTAATTAGTCATGGAAGAAACCTTAGTCTAATTAGTCATATGAAATTACTATATTCCTTAAATATATAAAAGGTTGCTTACACCGTGTAAACTCAACAAACCTGAGACTCTTGATCTTTGCAACTTTGTGGAATCTTGAAATTCATAGAAAATCCTATTCCTGGACATACAAGCTTGTAAGATCGATGAGTTTGCAATTTGTTGCAAAAAGCCAGTTACATGCAATATCGTGTACATGAATTGATCCGCTGAGATTAAAAGTTAGTGGATTTATTGCTAGTCCTTGAAGATCAATGCATGGAAACGAGAGAACTAGTGTGAATGTGAACATAATTTTTTCATGGAACTATGTAAATGTGCTTCAAATCTCGTGGGACTCTACTTAGTGTTGTGTAACATGTACGCGATGGTAGTCCATATAAAACTTGTTTTCCATGTGTAAACTCAACAGGCCTAAGGATGTTGATTTTTGCACCCTTACGAAATCCTGCATTGTACGAGACACAAATTAAATTCATTTATAATTTTATATGGTTAAATTTAAAGTCACATAAAAATAAGATTATATATAATAGGAAACTTATTTAAATAGCATTCAAAGGAGAAGGAAAAAACTTTCGATCAAGGAAACTTATTCGTTTCCTCCATTAAAGGCATATTTCCACCATTAGATTTCTTTAAAATCAATGGCTTACAATGCCCATCAAATATGGTATAGTAGCGACCCCTATATATATATATATGTGTGTTCAGATGATTCGGATTACATTGGCATGACTGGACCCACTTAGAACGATATGATCAACAGGTCGGCGATATAGTGGCTGTTTGATATTAATTATTCGGCTGGATATCGGACGGCTGACGTCATTGGCAAACTTGACCTTGCCGTTTGTTGATTGTTAATTGAAGACCGTATAAATGCGATTGTGGAGATCAGCATCCGCCACTAGGGTAAGAGATTAAATTTCTTGGCTAAATTTGGAATGATGATAAAACCAGCTCGGATTTTGATTCAAATTAGTTGTTGCAATTTAGAAACCAGCAACAGTCTGTAGATTCCTTTTTCTCGAGCCACGTTTTTGGCAGCTGCTTGTACCTCGCTTTTGTTAAATACAATCTCCTCGGTTCTATATATATATAAATATATACAATTAATGTTTTCTTTTTTAAAAAACATTAATTAATGAAAGATTTGAACTGGACTGCACCTTGACTAAATTTCAAAAATTGCATATTTTTTTTTTACGTTATACGCAAACTTAAATTTTCATAATAGATCAACTCTCATATGATACATAAATCAACTCTCATATGATACATAACCTGTTACGTTTCGGGCAGGACCCGGCCGGCCCTGTAAACCCCGGCCCGTCGGGCCGGTGAGTCTGGCCCGACCCGATAGCCCGGGCCCGGCCCGGCCCGACCCGATAGCCCAGGCCCGGTTCGGCCTGACCCATTTAAAGTTAAAAAATATTTTTTTAATTATGAAATATTTTTGAAACATAAAATATATTTATTAATAATAAATATATATTTTTAAAACAAAAAATTAAAAAAAATAAATTTTTAATCTAAACAGGCCTAGCCGGGCCGGGCCGCCGCCGGGCCCACCTATCGGGCCGGGCCAGGAATTTCGCGGCCCGGGCCCGATCGGGCCAGCCCGACGCCCAGGCCGAAAGCAGAGGTTGTACTAGTCGTAGCAGGAGGGCTTCACAGCTGCCTTAGCCCAGTAACCATAGCCCAATAGTAAGTGACCAAGCTATCCCTTGGTGACCATAGTGAATTATATCACATTGAATCATCTACCCAAGGATAGTTAACTTAGTAGAGAAATGAAATATTAATAGGTAGTCATCCTGGTCAAAACCAACTAATGAGAAGCTACGTTTTCCTTTTACACGCATGTTTAGTTTCATATCTGTTTTTCAAGGCTGTCAGCAGTTCTAGTTATAAGATGCATGAGAGTTGGTCATATGAAACTCATTAACTGATTATCCAAACCTGGTAAAGCGTGTAAGGGATTCTTTTGAAACATGTTACCTATACCCACCCGTACTCTGCTTTGGACCCTATGACTCTTTGTTTTTTCCCACAAGCAGGCACCTTTGGGCTTCCGTAGTGATTTCGGTCACCTTTTCTTGGGTTTGGTGGTTTCTTTCACCCCATGCTTATAATGGGGCGGCTTGTTGTCCATCTTACTTGTTGATGCTGACGCTAAGTTTTGCATTTTAATGTTGAACTTCTCCATTGGAGCCTAATGATGTTATTTTGATGATATTGAAACGTGTTGTATATGTTAAAGCTAAGAATCACTTTTTTGTCCCTACACACACACACACTTCCTATCTCTCTCCCTCTCTAAGCCCTTTTATTAAAATGACTTTATACCTTATGAAATGATCTAGATGGAACATGGAACCTGTTTTAAGCATTTTTTTTTTGGAGACACCATCTTATTAGCCAAACGGGTTGCGAAATTCATAACTCAGTCTTAACTACTTTCAACCAGTCAATTTAGGTGAACCAACGGAAAAAAGTCATGAACTGGTACAAAAAAGGAGATAGCTTTAGAGCCCAATTGAACCGATACAAAAAGTAGGACAAATTAGTCTTGTATGTGCCTACATAGGTTTGAAAGAATACGAGCTCGTCTACAACTGCGGACTCCTTGGCAAACATGAAACTGTCCGTCATAAGGTAGGTGCCAGGTCCAAACATCTATTTTTGTCACTTCATTCATCTTACTGTATAATCTAATCTGGACGTAGTGGCGCACTGTGGCGGAGGTAGGTTTTGTAAGTTGATGCCTCCTCGCTGGCTATTTTTTGATAATTGGCATATAGGCGTCTTTCAAAGGTCTAAAATTTAAATTATTAGCTTCACCCAGCATGAAATTTCCGGCTCAGCCAACACAAAATAAGTCATTCGAGCCATCGAACTCCATGTTTGCCATCATATTCATAGTTAGGAAGGAATTTCTTGAAAATCAAGGACGCAGGTTGGCCCTTCTGCTAAACAGTGAAAATGAAGGGAAACTTCTCTAGCAGTTTCATTTTACATACCTTGTTCCATAGCAGCACAATTCTTTGGTCACGCCAATTCTACTGCTCCCCACCAATTAATGGCATAATTTTCACAAAAATATAAGGCTGCCTGATCGCGTCGTTCTACACATACACAGGGGCTGAGATAAATTCATGGACAACCTAGACACCTTAACTGGATCGGGATCCAGATCTTCAGCATTCTAAAAGCTATCTGAAATTTCATGTTACATCGAATGCATACCAGGGAATTACGGGTGCGATATTTCGTTGAAGAATTAGATTTGTAATAACAAATATTGCTGTCTTTTCCGAAAGGATAAGGAAAAAAATATTAGTTACAATGCGATTTTGACTTCTTATTTCTTTCATTTTTCCTCTTATTTTTCTCTAAATTTTGTAAGTTTCAAATTTTTCTGGAAAGTGAAGGAAAGAAACAAATCATTTAGCCTGGTGATATATGATCAGCAAAAGTTTGTATTGGATCCTGTAGATTGAATTGGATCTGAAACGAGAAGACCCATTTGCCCAGGTCAGGCTGGGTCTGGATCTCGATGGTAATTTTAGATTCAATCCTCCTGCAGCAACGTCCAGCCACAACAGATCCGCATGCACATTTACAAAGAACACCTATTACCAATGTTATCAGAATCGTGTTTGGAATGAAATTGCCAAAATTATTTAGGAACCCGTTTTTGAAAAAAAGAGGAAACATAGAAGCATTAATTGAAATGGGAAAATTATATAAATAGTTAAAGATGGTACGTGTCGCTGTTGAATCAACAACCAATTTGAATCGGTGCCACCGATCCAACTTGAATTGACCAACTTTGATAGCACTTCCTATTACAAAATATGTAATTTCCGAAAAAAGTGTATACAAACATTCGATTGGAATCCAATCCATTTGGCATCCCTAATATGAATATGTAAATATTCGAGAAAGCGGATACAGTTAAGATTATATTCAATTAGAATCCGATGGCATCCCTATTACCTTTATATCGACACGTGCTTTGAGAATATGGCAGAAAAGGGCCCCTTAAAATACATTTTTTTATTATTATTTTAGAAAAACCTGTGGTTTATGGTCAAGATTTTGTGGGTCCAGGTTGATCTGTGCAGATGGTGTAGAAGTAAAATAGAAGAAAATTGAGAAACATAAAGGATGAAAATTTACCTTGTTTTCAATGTTATATCCTGTTTAATTTGGTATGACTGCACCAGTATCTTTGTTTTCTTAACTTGAGATATCACTAGAAACCATCAACCATGCCGTTTGGTATGTCATTTGCGCACGCACATATAGGCAGATATTGAATTTACGCAAGATGAAAATTATATGAACTGATTACAAGCCATCTGATCAAATTGATTCATAGTTTACAAAGCGTCCGGTTTAAAGTTATTTCCTTAAAAATGTGAATGATAACTAATAATTTGACAATAGAAAAAAATTAATGACTCACAAGTTCACACTTTATGAACCAACAGCGGCATTAATATGGGCAACTCTTGTTGACAGTTTTAGCCATTCGGTATATTCGATATAAACAATCACTTACACAAACAATGGCAAAGTTTGAAAAACCCTAAAATTTATGTAAAATTACCATATATGAGTCTAACTAGTCATTGAAGAGTATTCCTTAAATATATACAAGGTTGCTTACACCGTGTAAACCCAACAAACCTAAGATTCTTGATGTTTGCAACTGTGCCGAACCTTGAAATTCATAGAAAATCGTATTCCTGGACGTACAAGTTTGTAATATCGATGAGCCAGTTACATGCAACATCGTGTACACGAATTGATGGCGTTGAGAATAAAAGTTAGTGGATTTATTTCCTGTCCTTGAAGATCAAATCATGGAAACGAGAGAAACTAGTGTGAAATGTGATTCGTATTTTTTTCATGGAACCATGTAAATGTGCTTCAAATCCCGTGGGACTCTACTTAGTGTTGTGTAACATGTACACGATGGTAGTCCACATAAAACATAGCCTTTCGATTTTTGCACCCTTTCGAAATCCTGCATTCTACCAGACACAAATTAAATTCCCTTATAATTTTATATAGTTAAATTTAAAGTCACATAAGAATAAGCGGGAAGATTAATGGCCTACACCATATCCGTTATGCTATATATATATATATATATATATATATATATGTATATAAACGTTCAGTTAAGGAAACTTACTTGTTTCCGCCAATAAAGGCATTTTTGAGTCCTCTTGAAATTTCCACCATTAGATTTCTTTAAAATCAATGGCTTACAATGCCCATCAAATACGGTATATGAGGGTATAGTAGCTCGTTCTCTCTTTCTCTCTCTCTCTCCCTATATATATATATATTCAGATGATTCGGATTACATTGGCATGACTCGACCCACTTAGAACGATAGGATGAACAGGTCAGCGATATTATTTATGGCTGTTTGATATTAATTATTCGGCTGAATAACAGACGGCCGATGTCATTGACAAACTTGACCTTGCTGTCTGTGGATTGTTAATTGAAGGCGGTATAAATGCGATTGTGGAGATCAGCATCCGCCATTAGGACAAGAGATTAAACTTTCTTGGTTAAATTTGGATTGATGATAAAACCAGCTCGGATTTTCATCCAAATTAGTCAATCCTCCCAAATTAGTCAACCCGCAACCGTGAGTAGTTTCCTTTTCCCGCGCCACAGCTGCCTGTACCTTGCTTTTCTTAATTCAATCTCCTCGCCTTGGTTCTTCTCCTTCACGGCACGCTTTTGTTCCGGAGCCATGGAAGGAAGGAAGAGGTCCTCCATCTTCATGGCAGTTGCATTGCTCTTGTTTCAAGTGGCAAATGGAAGTCCTTTGGTGTCCAACACTGGTAGAGTGGTAAGGACGATTAAGGTATGCATCTAACTTTATTTGTTCGCACTTCTTTAGACCATAATCGGGAATGTGCTCCGAGTACTCGTATGCTCCAAGTACTCTAGTTCATGAGTGGACCGCTTCTCACCTAAGTGAGAAAACAACCTTAGACCTGAGAGCTATGGGAAAGAAGAAGAGCTTTTAGCCTTTCGTAAAAATGGCGTCATCGTCGCCGACAATCACAATCCCCACACCATTAGATGATAAGCATTGCTTTACTGGTAACTGGGTTTAAGTTTTATAACATTGGCTTTAAATGAGCAGAAATAGCTAGGAGAGTCAAAGCTTGCTCCCAACCCCTCGTTCTCCTAAGGCACAACTATTGTAAATTTTACAACATTGTTGCTGCTACCGCCATTACAGCCACTGCTGCTGCTACTAACGGCGGAGGAATGGGGGGCCGGGCGGGCAAGGGTCTTGGTCCACCATCAAATTTTATGAACTTTTAAAAATTTATATGTAAATCTAAAAAAATTTACTTTAATATATATAAAAAAATTGAAAATTTCTATATTTTGAAACTATAATTTGGCCATTGCGACAAAAAATTCCTGACTTTCCCCCGGGCCGCTACCATGGCTCTTATAAACTGCCACCATCAGCAGTCCACCATCCTCTTCTGGATGTTCAAACTCTTTCTTTCCTTGTCTTGTACAGGGCGAAGTTGGAGATGTGATTGATTGTGTGGATATCTATAGTCAGCCAGCATTCGGCCATCCGCTGCTCAAATATCACAAGCTCGAGGTTCTTTTTCTTCTAATTCTATGTCTATTTCATTTCGTGTCGATGCTCTCTTATTGTAACGATTCGTGTCCATTTCATATGAACATTCAAGAATCTAATAAGCATTTGGCACGTTTTAGCAAGATACTGCAAATTTATCGGCCACGATATTTTATTGCAAATCAGTAGAATAAAAGCTGAATTCATTCATTTGTTTTCACAAACATCACCGTCATCTACTGCAAACACGGCACAGTTTTCATTTTTTTGTTTATTGAAATCTTCACAGCTATATATATATATATATATATATAGAGAGAGAGAGAGAGAGAGAGAGAGAGAGAGAGAGATATCAAAACTTTCGGTTTAAACTTAGGGTGCCCTTTCCTTTTCTTAGTTTCCTCATTTGCTTTATTATTTTGTCTCTTTCTGGTCTTTTAGGCAAGCCAAATAAGAAATTTAAAGAAGGAAAATGACGAAATCAAGGAAAGGAAAGAGATGAGGTGATCGGACGACTCAAATCATCTCATAGCTATCTTGCAATTGATCGGCCAGGTGACCTTGAATGTCTATTATCATGAACTATATATATATATATATATATATATATATATATATATATATATATATATATATATATAGAGAGAGAGAGAGAGAGAGAGAGAGAGAGAGGGAGAGAGAGAGAGAGAGAGAGAGAGAGAGAGATACTGTCAGTCTGTTCACTCACTCACATAGTTTTACATTTGTTCTAAACTGTTTACTTAGGTGTGTTCTTTATGCTTTAAGCCTAAAGCAATAAAAATGACATTTTTAGACACAACCAAGATGAATTTTATAAGGTAAACGGAATTCTAACAATTGATTATTAGACATTTACAAAATATATATTAGGTTTACACACTGTCATTTTCGTTTGAATTTATAATGTTTTGCTATTTGAAGATTGTATTCGCATATTTTATTTAGAAGAACAGAAAAGCATATTAAAACTGCTTAATTAATGCAACTGGTCTGTCGAGCGTATACATATATATGATCAAGAAAGAATGGGAGATTTGTAGACAAGAATGACAAGTCGTTTTCTTAATGATCTTCTGAGAAATAATGCGTGGCGGCAGATGAGACCGAGGGGGATCCCTAAAGGCATGGAGAGAAGGGAACCTTCAAGAAAGTCGCTGCTGGGACGAACAAGGCTTGCCAAGAGCGGGGGTTGTCCGAACGGGACAGTTCCCATACTAAGGACAGCGCCTTGTGATCCTAAAGGCATTTCGCGTCCATCTGCTTATCCAACCGCTGCTGCAGTCACTCCAAACAATGACCAACCTACTCATGAGGTAACCATTCTAGCCTTCTAGCGCCATGCCCGTTGTTAGTGGCATTAGAAGTTTCTAAATTTTTACATAGTCAACATATCATTTTTTTCAAAATTTTTATATAAGATAAGTGTACATTTATTTTTTTTAAAAAAAATCTTGAGGTGGGGCTTGGACCTAGGATGCAATGTATTCGATTTGAATTAGATATCCGACCGATCCGATCCAAAAAAATCGGATATGGAAAAAAAATTAATATTTGATTAAGAAATCAGATAATATTCAGATTTAATAAATGCCATCCGATCGAATTCAGATTCAGATAGGATTCATTTTTAGATAATTATCTTGAATCTAATGCTATTAAATTTTGAGAGTTGACAAAATCCGATTCAAAATTTGCATTCGGATTCAGATATAAATATAAAAATCGGATTCAGATTTTAAGATCAGATTTCAGATTTGGATATGACTTTTCTTTATTAGAATTCGAATTCGAATATGTGAATATCCGAAAAAGTGGATATAATCAAGGATATATCCGATCCAAAACTAATTCGTTGACGTCCCTATCAGGATCCCCTTCTTGGCTCCACTCCTGAGTGGCATACAGGGGTTAAATCTTGTAATTTTTCATTATAAGAGCTGAATTATAGATCCAAAATTTTAATTGGTTTGAAATATAAATTTTTTCAAAATTTTTAAACATAAAATTATGAATGGTTGTTTGGGGGGTGGGGCATCATGCCCCTTCCTGGCCTCTGGTGGAGGAACCAATATTTTTTTTTTCAAAGGGGGCACAAAATAATTTTAAAAGAAGTTTACGGAATGAAACCAAAAAATTGCCATTAAACCCTCATATTCCAAACTTGATAGGAATCACCTAAGTCAATTCATGGAGATCGGATGGTGGATATTTTAGTTGCAAGTATAGAAAGGAAATTGTTTTTTTTTTTTTTTTTCAAGAGTACAAAATACCCTTCAAAGGATGAACAAGAACAAGGTGAAAGAAAAAAAAAAAGAGTTTTCTTAAATGATTTAGACTCTTGAATAACAACTTGATCTGATCATCTTGGAATCAGAAACATACATGATTGTCATACAAAACTGGCATATGAGGGCCTGATATCTACTTTGTTTTTATAAAATACAAGTGTATGCCTCAATTAAACTTTGTATATGGGATTGTGAAACAGTTTGTGTTGCTACAATCAGCTTTCGGACAAGGTTATGGGGTCTTTGGAGCGGTTGCAGATTTGTCCGTTTGGGAACCCCAAGTAGCAGCTGTCCCCGGGGAGTTCAGCGCCGTTAAGGTTGCACTGTATACTGGTCCTGATGCAGGCACAGTTTCTGAAAGTATAGAGGCAGGATGGATCGTATGTTCTCTCTCTCTCCTCCCCACTCTCTCTTTCTACAATATATATATATATATATATATATATATATATATATATAAACTTCTATGCATTATAACCTTATATATATATTATCTTAAGGATGCTTTGATGAAAAACATATATTAAGTTAGTCACTTTTTTTTTTATTTTAATAATTTTTTTTGAATAATCCAAAATGAATGGCTCTTGTAACATCATAACATTGAGAGTACAAAAGATTATTGTTTTTTAAAACATTAAACTAAAACATGATTTATATAAAATTGGTTCTTATAAACTCATTAGGAGGTTCATGTTTTGTTTAAAATGCAATTCAAAACAAATTCAGAAGGTCTAGTTTTTATTCTTTACCCAAGTAACCTAGCATTTATCAATTACTCTCTCTCTCTCTCTCTCTCTATATATATATATATATATATATATATATATATATATATATTTGTTGGGGTTTTTCTTTTTCATTACCATCCTCTTGATCACCTTAAGACTGTGCGCTAAAGCTCATCCCCCTATCATTTCTTTAATCCATGATGATACCTATGTGGTCAACGGATCGACAAGACTGACATGAGTTTTGTTTTGCAGGTCCACAATGATTTGTACGGGGATTACCAAACTAGGTTCTATGTTTTCTGGAGAGTAAGACCCTCTCTTTCTCTCTCTCTCTCTCTCTCTCTCTCTCTCTCTCTTTCATTCATTGATAGAAAACTAAACTAATTTATTTGATTTTAATGAGAAAAATAGCCTCTAATAAGCAAGTATCCAATTAATGTATATTTTTTCTATTTTAATTAAAAGAAGATGAAAATGGTAGTCTTCTCCTCAAGGCGAACATAAAGCCCTAATTGGCGTTGATAATCGCTAACTGAGGAGAAACTTCAACTTTTACCTTGTTCTCCGTTATCGATCCCATATCCTACTATACCTGTCTACAATCACATTGCTGATCGAATAATTGAATTTTGCATTTTGCATTGCTTATATATCTAAATTGAATTGGCCATATATATATATATATATATAATGCAGTATATGGTCCATTTGGTAATAATAACAAATTGTTATTGCCTCGTGAACTTTCACAAAAAATTAAGTAAGGTTCATAAAATACTTTGTTAAACTGTTTGATGAATTTGCATCAATTTTTGAAGTTTTAGTTTGATTAATTTGTTAAAATTCGGTGTTTTTTAACAGGGTGGCAATGGGCAGGCTTGCTTCAACACCATGTGCCCCGGCTTCGTACAGACGAGCCAAACGGTCATGCTTGGTCAGGTGCTGAAACCTTCGTTGTATGGCCAAAGCGAGGAGGAGATTCATCTCTCTTTACATAAGGTGACCCATCTCCGAACCTCCCTTTATTTTGTAGCTAATCTGAATTTGTATTTTAAATAGCGATGCTCTACAACATTGAAATGAAGCTCACACATTGATGCAAACTTTACCAAATGAACGAACTTAGAACGAGTTTGATTAAATGAATTTGTGAATCAATATCATCAATGCCCACATTATTTAACCAGGAGCACAATCAGGTGCCAATAGGCCTACAATTTTTTTTTTTGTTTTTATATTTGGCAAATTTTCCTTAATGTACAAATTAGTGTCCTTTAAAAATTTAATATTTGTTATAATTAATGCTTTTTTACCAGTTGCTGTCTAACCTTTGGAGGTATAAACACGCACTTGCTATCATAAATTCAATTTTAACCCCTGGCTTTGAAAGCAGGTCACATCATATTAATGGTTTATATATATATATATATATATATATATATATATATATATATATATATATATATATATATATATATATATATATATATATATATATATATATATATATATATATATATATTAGATATGTGCTTATGGAAAAGTGCATTGATTGGCATCGGTATATATATATATGTTAGATATGTGCATATGGAACCAGTGCATTGATTGGCATCGGTTCTGGTCTTGTCGGAACACCTTGTTCAGGAGGAAGACGGGAACTGGTGGGTTCATGCGGACGATGAGGCGGTGGGGTACTGGCCGGGGTTGCTGTTCACGGGCCTGAGCTGGTGGGCAAATGGCACGATGATGGGCGGCGAAGTCTACGACACGTTTGCCGGCGGGCAGCACACCACCACCCAAATGGGGAACGGCCTCTTCCCTATAGAGTCGAAAACCGACTATAGGAAGGCGGCCTGCATCTGGAGACCCAGCTACATGGACAGCGACGGCCATGTCCGCCTGTTGCAGGACCCCGTGAGCATCCTCGTCACCAGCCCCTCCTGCTACGATGAAAGACAGTACAGGCTCGATGAATATAACCTCTGCTTTGGAGGACCTGGGCTGAGTTCCGCTTGCCCATGAAGAACTGGGACCCTATGACTCTCTCTCTCTCTCTCTCTCTCTCTCTCTGGTTGCCTTTTCTTAGGTTTGGTGGTCTTTCTTTCACCCCATGGGGCCGTTTGTTGTCCATCTTACTTCTTGTGAGATGCTGAGTTTTTGCATTTTAATGTCGAATTTCTCGAGTGGAGTATTGTAGTCACATCCTCAGTACTAAACTTACTTGCAGGATATTATTTGTTGATATTGAAAGGTGTTTAAGCAATTTTTGTTCCTACTCTCTCTCTCTAAAAGCTCTTTTATTAAAATGGCTATATATATATATATATATATATATATATATATATATATATAGAGAGAGAGAGAGAGAGAGAGAGAGAGAGAGAGAGAGAGAGAGAGAGAGAGAGAGAGAGAGAGAGACTGTTCACTCACTCACATAGTTTTACATTTGTTCTAAACTGTTTACTTGGGTGTGTTCTTTATGCTTTATGCCTAAAGCAATAAAAATCACATTTTTAGACACAACCAAGACGAATATTGAAAGGTGATTTACAATTGTTAAAGCTAAGTCAGTCAAAGCTTATGAAATGATCTAGATGAAACATGAAACCAGTTTGAAGCTTTTTTTAGAGACGCCCACTTATTAGCTGAACGGGGTTGATAAATCCATAATCGGTCATAGATGTTTCAACCAGTCAATTTTGATGAACCAATTGGAAAAAAATCATGAACCGGTCCTTCACTGGAAAGGATGAAGTTTAGAACCCAATTGAACCGATACAAAAAATGGGACGAATTGGTCTTTCATGTGCCTAGATAGGTTTGAAACGACACGAGCTCGTCTACAACTACCGACTCCTTGCCAAACATGAAACTGTTTGTTACAAGGTAGGTGCCAAGTCCAAACATATGTACCAATCCAGCCCATTTCCTTAACCTAGAACCAAATCTACATGGGACTTGAAACCCCGCATTGTAAAATCATACCTCCTATTTCAAGAGGAAACACCCATAAGAAAGCTTCTTTGCAGTAATTTACCACATTAAAGGCTGTTAATTACCAAGAGATGGTTCAAGAAGCTGTATCTACTTTTATTATTGGTTACATAGAAGAACAATTAAATGCATTTCACCAACAATCAAGTCCAATTCCAAAACAACAACTGAAACAACGTATGAAGCATAGTTTTCTTTTTTTATAAGCAATTTTTTCAAATGTTTAAAGACTACATAGCTATAAAATTGTACATAAGCATTTAGCAACAAACAAAGTCCTAGAGCTCGCGACTATCATCAGATATAGACTCTACAGACACAAACTCTGAAGTGGATGAGTCATTGCTACCACTTTCGAGCTCCTGGCTCTCATCAAATACAGACTCTACGAAAACAAACTCTGAAGTAGTCGAGTCATTGTCACCACTTTGGAGCTCCTGACCCTCATCAAACACATGCTCTACATGCACAAACTCTGTAGTGGTCGGGTCATCACCACCACTTTGGAGCTCGTGAATCTCATCAAACATTGACTCTGAAGTGGTCGGGTCATTGCCACCACTTCGGAACTCCTGGATATCATCAAATACGGGCTCTACAGGCACAAACTCTGAAGTGGTAGTATCATTGCCACCACTTTGGAGTTCCTGGCTCTCATCAGACACAGACTCTGTATAAACAAGCTCTGAAGTCGTCGAGTCATTGCCACCACTTTGATCAGATCTTGTAGCAGTTCTACTTAGTTCAACTGAAGTTGAGGTGATTCCATATACCATTGCAAGTGATTCTGCTACGGGAAGATAAACAAGAATGATGACCACAACTATCAGGCAGGCTAACATCGCCAAGAATGCCAAGAACTCAACTAACACATATTCCAGGCTCTTCGGAATTAGCCAGACAAGTGAACACAGAGTGATGATTCTAATAGAGAACAATGTTGCTACCACAAAAATCAGCGACTGAATCTGCCAGTTGAGTCTTCTGTCAGTAACCAAGGCCAGTCTTCTCCTAGTCCGCAAAAGAATGGTATTGAATACCAATGCAAATAGCCCATGAAAGAAACAGTTCATGAAAGGGTATATGCATGTCAATACAATGTGCTTGTGGTGAGGGTCAACCCATAGAACTCGAGCGTAGTAGGCTTTCATTATGTATCCAAGTAGATTATGTACATCACTCATAGGTTGATCATGTACAACCTCTCCAAGTATGATAAGTGATATTTGCATCAAGAATGTCGGTAGCGTGAACAATATCACTTTTGTGATGGCTTTGGTGTTGCTCATCACCATATGTCCTGCATTTGGTAAAGAACCCCAAAGCATTAACAGGACCGCCAAGAAGAAGCTGGGCTCTGCGAGTCCAAAGGTCGAAACTATATAAAAGCTGCAAGCATTCAACTGCAGCTCTGGATCCCATGAAAGAAACATTTTCAACTTCAGTCCAGTTATATTGGTACTCAAAATTTCACTCATTCCCCACCAAATGCAACGCACTAGGATAGCATCACGAAGGGCAGATGGACCATTGAAGTACGTTAATTGTTGTGAAGATTGTAAGCTGCAATGAAGGCGAAGGCGAATCACTAGGACCCCGCAATAGACGAATGCTGCAAGACAAATGCTCATGACACAAATCTTGATGACATCGACCACACCCGCAACATCCAACGCCATCTGAAGAAAGCAAATGGCTGTTATAATGTCTCAAAGGCCATGATATGTTGTACAAAAAAAAAAAAACTAAGAAAATATTACAAACTAAAACCTAACAATAGGAAAGACAATATGTGGAAATGTAAGGTGGAGGCAACAAGTGTGTTTCATTTGTTGGACTGTCATTCATTACTCATCCAAAAAATCTTAGACCCTTCAAAATTCTAATACATTATGAAATAATTGTGGGCCATCATTGTAAGAATCAGTAGCGGAGCTCCATTCAAGACTCTCACAAGTCCAATGCCCATGCCAGACTTGGGTCGAGCCCCATAGTTCAAAATGGAAAGCAGACTGTTTACTGTCACTGAAATTGTCACTCTGTCAAGAGTAGCTCTGCCATGATCCTCACTCATCAAAAAGGTGTTGTGGCTGTACAAGTCAATTGGATGAAAAGAGCTGTAGGTTGTGATACGGATGAAAATGGGAAAGGTTCTTTCATGATGGGAGCTCAGTACAATTCGTAGCAAATCCCCACAATTTAGTTGCTAATCACAGGTTGGGAATGCACTAGCCGGATAATCACAGACATCAGTTTCATCCAGCCATTTAGTTACACAGCATACCTAATGGCAATAATCACAAGTAAAGAACAGATTTCAGAAAAGAGAATAGAAGAGTCATAATCATTTTTTTCTGTTTATTTAACTTACAATTGCTTTTGCCTGGTCGTGATTTTTGGTTGCTATGCAAGTTTTTTACTGTTTTTATTATCATTATATGCCAGCAGATGTACACAGGCTTGCTCATATCAAGCAAATCAAACTTCTCTGAACTTTTTTTAGACTTTTCTTGAAATAAAGCATTTGGATTCTTTCCTCGATTATGACATGTTTAATAAAAGTTGTCGATAACTGTTTGGAAGTAGAAAGCCTTCCAATTGTGTGCAGTCATCTTCATTCCAAGTTTTCCCATATTTCTTTTGCTAACTTCATTTGGTTAGGGATATTTTCCCGTATGCAAAAGGTGTGGACCAATTCAGTTGTAACTTTTGACTGTCAAAATGTTATTGAAACCGGGTTTGGAAGAAGGGTTTGAAATAATATACCCCACAGCCAAAAGTTTCTGGCTCTGCCACTGGTAAGAATAAGTAAAAGACTATTAGTAGCGCAAATACTGCGTTACTATTAGTTGGTTTTCACTAATAACAAACCGTAACACATAGCATTTTCATGCGAAAAGGCTTGTGGAACGAGGCTCCGACGCCTTTTGTAATGCAGCAGCTTCCTTAGGAACGGAAAGGTTGCCCACATGTGAATCAGAGTGTCCGTTAGTAGGTCCAAACCAGAAAAAAGAAAATAAAGCTAGTTCCAGACGCGAATATGAAAATGCCCTGATCTGAACATTATCAACCCAAGCTTTAGTTATATCATTTACTTTCAAATAAAGTTTGAAATCCAATATAATGAATTTGTCCTCGAGTCTGGAATTGAAGTCCAACCGTGAGTAAGTGACCTAAGGTAGTTTCTGTAATTCCAATTCCCATCTGGCATATCAGATGTTGCCAAGGAGGGCGAAGCCGGTTAAGTATATATTTTTGTGTATGTACAGGGAATAATGACTAAAATACTATTTGAGAGGAAGAAAAAAGTACTGAAGAGTCAGATCCTCTAAAAGAGCATGCTTTTCCAACCTTTCTCTCTAACACACACACACGCACACACACAAAGTTCAGCAACAATGAAAAGAGCATGCAAGGATTTACAAACGAGCAAATGAAAAGACACTGAAAAACTCTTCAACTGAAGAGCCGTTCTTGCTATTAAGAACCCCCACAGCATTCTTCCCAACCTCTTTCTGTGAAAGACAATCCTCCAGTGGGGAAGTAGCCGTCGCCGGACAGTCGGCGACGATGGACAACTGCCCTCGACCTTCACCGGCTGTCCAGCGAGGGAAGGGCCAGTGCCGCCAGGCATCGGCCGTCGACAGACAGGTCGTGTGTGTCGACCTTGCTGTGACTTGCATCTGACTATGTTATGAACATTCCGTGGAATTAGAAATGGCTTAGAAGAGAGTTTGCATTTTTAACTGACCTTCAACTTTCCGGCGACCTGGCTCTTCGTTGCAGACGAAACAGCAACCTGGCTCTTCGTTGCAGACGAAACAGCAACCTGGCTCTTTGTTGCAGACGAAACAGCAACCTGGCTCTCAGACGAAACAGAAACCTGGCTCTTCGTTGCAGACGAAACAGCAACCTGGCTCTCAGACGAAACAGAAACCTGGCTCTTCGTTGCAGACGAAACAGCAACCTGGCTCTTCGTTGCAGACGAAACAGCAACCTGGCTCTTCGTTGCAGACGAAACAGCAAACTGGCTCTTCGTTGCAGACGAAACAGCAACCTGGCTCTCAGACGAAACAGCAACCTGGCTCTCAGCACTCAGCAGCAACCTGGCTCTCAGATGAAACAGCAACCTGTTTCTCAGCAGCAACTTGGCTCTCAGACGAAACAGCAACCTGGCTCTCAGACGAAACAATGGTCTCTGCTCTTGCAATAGACCGTCTTCTCTTGCAATAGACCAGCTTCGCAGTCTTCGCTCATCAGCGGTCCCTTCTCTTGCAAGACCAGCTTCACAGTCTTTGCTTGTCAAATAGGGTAATGATTCTTTATTTGTGTAGTTACTGCTAATAGACCCACCATTGGTGAGGGTGACAGCGTTCAGGGTTGCCATGTGCGCCAGCTCTGCACAGACTAAGCCAACCGATCATGCTCGGTCAGGTGCTGAAACTCTTCGAGTATGGCGAAAGCGAGAGCAAGGGCGAGATTCATTTTTCATTACATAAGGTGTCCCAGCCCCGAATAGCCTCCCTCTCGTTTATCATGGTTTAATTTGAATTTGTCCCAAAAAATATGTGAATTATGTCACAAGCATCTATATAAATTAAAAAAAAAAAATACATCTCATATGCAGCCCTATTTCTGAAGCGTTTACCTGACCTAGTAGCACAACTCTCGCTTACAGATATAACCACAAATGGTTTTTCTAATGCATATAGAAGCAAGAACCAAAAGAAAAATGATAGCCAACCAGTGTATAGGAAGGACATTTACCTGCTCCTCCTCCCTTTGATCGGCGGAGGAATGACACTCTTGGCAATGGGAAACATATAAGGAGTGTACAAAGCAAGGAGTGCCACGCATGAGCGAAGGTAAAACAAAGCAAGTTGTTTGCGACCATCTTCTCACAATCTATCATTTTTTTGGACAAAGCAAGTTGTTTACGACCATCTTCTCACAATCTATCATTTTTTTGGACAAAGCAAGTTGTTTGCGACCATCTTCTCACAATCTATCATTTTTTTGGACAAAGCAAGTTGTTTGCGACCATCTTCTCCACGACCATCTTCCCACAATCTGTCATTTTTTTGGATGTGATAGTCTGTTGAAGTTCTTTTTTTTTTTTTTTTTGTAATACTTTTGTATATCAATTCCTTGTTCTTTGGAATAATAGGTTATGAGGGCACTTTCCCCAGCAGTTTCCGTTGGAGCAAAAAACAATGCCTAATATATATATATATATATATAAGCTAAAGTAAAACAAAACCAATGAATGACTTTGTCGCCTATCTGAAATATCAGAAAGATATGAAGCATATAGATCATACTTTCCCATCGAACATTTTCCAGTGTAAGAAAAGCCAACTACATGCAAATGCTTAGACAGTTTTTGGTTTTCATTTTTCATCATTGCATATCATACAATAGTTACATGAGACATTGAATACAATATTATTTAAACGCTGATGTTCTAAAAAGGATATATTGATGCATTGGCACTAACTTAACTGTTCTTATAGAAAGCGTACCGGCACTACATCAACGCAAAAAGGCCTTGTTTTTTTTTTTTGATAAAGCCCTGAAAAAAAAAATGAAAGGCCCTTGTTCGCAGTCCGGTGAACTGACATACCATACATAAAGTCAATCCTTCTTTTTCCGGTATGCCTCTCTGCAAGCAAGGGCTGCCACTCACGAGAGAAGCAAAAACAAAGCAAGTTGTTTGCAACCATCTTCTCACAATCTGTCATTTTTTGGGTGTGATAGTCTGTTGAACACAACTTTGGATTCAATGAAAGTCTCTAAGGGTGGTCTCAGGCGGGGCTACGAGCGGGTACATGATACCCGGTTCGATATGGGCCCAGGTCCGAAAACCTTGGCCCGGGTATGGGCACGATGGACTAGCCCAGATTGGCCCCACGGGGGCCCAATCTGGCCCGAGAACAATTAAAATTTTTTTTATTACTAGTAATATATATTTATTATTAAAAATATATTTTATATTAAAAAATTATTTTATATTTATTTTTTTTATTATGACCTGGCTGGGTCGAGCTGGCCCGAACTCGGATTTCAGGTATCGGGCCTGGGCCAGGACCCAAGCTTCGGTCATCGAGCCGACCTAAATCCGCTTCTTATCGGGCCAGCCCGATGCTCACCCCTACAGCCGACAGCCGTTGACCCTCACTAGACAAAAGACAGTCGAGTGATTATACCAAAATGTTGGGGGCTTCATTGTTGAAGTTCAAACGGTAGGAGCTTATTAAAACTATTCATTAATCACCCATATGGTCGACCCCATTATTCCATAAAACTCAATAATATGTGAGAAACTAGAAGAAAGCATGCAACTTAAATGGCTTCAAATGAAGTGCATATCATCTATCATCTAATGAATGTTTAACTGACCTTCAATTCTCCCATGCTTTTTTCCGGCGACGTGGCTGTTGGATGCAGACGAAACAGCGTTCGCCTTGGCATTATGTGGCCAACTGCCTACACATGCCCCAAAAAAAAAATTTATTTTCATCTTTATGTTTGAGAAAAGTTTTCATCAATTATATATTGGTGACTTTTAAAAATTCAAAATTTTAATAACAAACGCTTGTTACCTGAAATTTTGGGTTTCATTTAACCTTTGGAGTATAAAGGGTCACTTGATATCACAAATTTTACTTTATTTTTCCATCAATAAAAGCTAGGGCTGCACATGAGCTCCAGTTTGAGTTCAAATCGGGTCGGAAAACTCGAGCTGGAACTCGACTTCACTCAACCAGTTTTTTTAACTCGTTTAGTTGCAACTCATTTTAACTATTTTCTCGTAATTCAACGTTCATTATATAGTAAAGCCAAGTCACGTTTGATTTAATTGAATTCTTACAATTCAAACATGATTCATTTAACATTTCAAGCAAACATTTGAACTTGAGCTTGACACGTTTGTAAATAAGCTGAGCTCAAAATTGTGCACAGCTCTGATGAAATTAGAGTATTCATTTGAGATGGGAGAAGCAATCAAAAATTAAAGTTTTTAAATTTTGACTGGTACCGATAAGCCATTATTCAATTTTTTTGGTATAGGATAAGTCAAATTTTTTAAAATTTACATGTAAATTAATTTTGTTTTTTGGAGGTAGGGCCAGGGCCCATGCGCCCCCTGTTGGT
Organism: Nymphaea colorata; assembly: GCF_008831285.2. NCBI lineage: Eukaryota > Viridiplantae > Streptophyta > Magnoliopsida > Nymphaeales > Nymphaeaceae > Nymphaea > Nymphaea colorata. The sequence continues at coordinate 2,723,276 of NC_045138.2, read as the reverse complement.
GGTCTTTGTTTCACCCCGATTCTTATAATCAGGTCGATGTTGAGTTGTAGACCATCTAACTCCACATGCAACTTTTTGCATTGTAATATCAAATATATATCTCCCTACCAAAAGATGGGTATTGCAAATGGTTAGGTTGGGAGGCATGTTGTAGCGACATTCTTAGTTCGAATCCTAAAGAAAGCTATCGTGATGGTATTGAAGATTGTTGATCATGAAATTAAGAGTACCATTATGACTGTCAAGTGGACCCATTCTTGTCCCTCTCCTCTTCAACCATCTCCTCTCTCTCTCTTTAATTAAAATGGCTTTGTACCTAATGAAATGATATAAATGAAGAATGGAACCAGTTTGAACCATTTTAATTTTAATTAAAATGGCTTTGTACCGAATGAAATGATATATACAAGGTTGCTTACACCGTGTGAACTCAACAAACCTAAGACTCTTGATGCTTGCAACTTTGCGGAATCTTGAAATTCATAGAAAATCCTATTCCTGGACATACAAGCTTGTAAGATCGATGAGTTTGCAATTTGATGCAAAAGACCAGTTACATGCAATGTCGTGTACACGAAATGATCTGTTGAGATTAAAAGTTAGTGGATTTATTGCTAGTCTTGAAGATCAACTCATGGAAATGAGAGAACTAGTGTGAATGTGAACATAAATTTTTCATGGAACAATGTCGTGTACAGGAAAGGGTTCTACCTCCATCCCTCCAGACTCAACACCCCTAGAGGTGCCGAGCCCCAAAGAGGAAGAAAGGGGATAGAGGAAGAAGGGAAGAAAGGGGAAGGAGGAAGAAAGAAGGGAAATGGGAAGAAAGGGGAAAGAGGAAGAAAGAAGGGGAAAGGAAAGAAAGGGAAAAGAGAAAGAAAGAAGGAAAGGGCATCGTCCTCACCCAGCACCTCTCCTCACGCACACAGTCATCCTCTTCCTCTCCTCAGGCACACAACGGTCGTGTCTTCCTCTTCCTTCTTTTCCAATTTTTTTTCATCAAACAAAGAATTTTTTTTTCAGAAAAATAATTCCTATGTAACAAACAAAATGGTGGTTTTGGACAATTGGAATTTTATTTCCTATTCATCATTTCCAAAAAATTTTTTCTGAATTTTTTTTTTCATTTTCAAATTTCCTGCCATCAAACGGCCCCTAATGTACAAATTAGTGTCCTTTAAAAATTTAAATTTTTATAATTAATGCTCTTTTACCAGTTGCTGTCTAACCTTTGGAGGTATAAACGCGCACTTGATATCATAATTTCAATTTTAACCCGTGGCTTTGAAAGCAAGTCATATATATATATATATATATATATATATATATATATATATATATATGTGTGTGTGTGCGCGCGCGCTTATGGAAACAGTGCATTGATTGGCATCGGTTCTGGTTTTGTCGGAACACCTTGTTCAGGAGGAAGACGGGAACTGGTGGGTTCATGCGGACGATGAGGCGGTGGGGTACTGGCCGGGGTTGCTGTTCACGGGCCTGAGCTGGTGGGCAAATGGCACGATGATGGGCGGCGAGGTCTACGACACGTTTGCCGGCGGGCAGCACACCACCACCCAAATGGAGAACGGCCTCTTCCCTATAGAGTCGAAAACCGACTATAGGAAGGCGGCCGGCATCTGGAGTCCCAGCTACATGGACAGCGACGACCATGTCCGCCTGTTGGAGGAACCCGTCAGCATCCTCGTCGCCAGCCCCTCCTGCTACGATGAACGAGAGTACAGGTTTGATAAATTTAACCTCTGCTTTGGAGGACCTGGGCTGAGTTCCGCTTGCCCATGAAGAACTGGGACCCTATGACTCTCTCTCTCTCTCTCTCTGGTTGCCTTTTCTTAGGTTTGGTGGTCTTTCTTTCACCCCATGGGGTCGTTTGTTGTCCATCTTACTTCTTATGAGATGCTGAGTTTTTGCATTTTAATGTCGAATTTCTCTAATGGAGTATTGTAGTCACATCCTCAGTACTAAACTTGCAGGATATTATTTGTTGATATTGAAAGGTGTTGTATAAGTTAATCAATTTTTGTCCCTACTCTCTCTCTCTCCCTCTCTAAAAATGGCTATATATATATATATACCTAATAAATAATTAGACCAATTATGTTCCTCAACTGGAAATGGGGAAAGTGAAAAGGAGGGCCCTGTAACATCCAATTAGGAGAGGTAGATCAATCTAATCTGCATGGATTTTGATGCAGATTTGCATCAATATTTGATTAGATCTAGTTGTAAACTAGATATCTTATATCCGATGTACTTGCTTTTTGAAAAATCCATTCTTAATGTACAATAACATGGATAAGATTCATATCAGATTCAGATCAAATTTAGTTTTAAAAGAAATATCTTATATTCAATGTCCAGAAAGTCTGTTTTTGACATATGGTAATGTGACCTGAATTTAGCTAAACATTGGGTTATAGATGTGACTTTAAAAGTCAAATTCAAATTGTGAAAATCGAATTTGGATTCGTATACAAGTTTTCTTTGTTCATATTTGAATTCAAGTTCAAATCTGAAAATGTATACATCTAAAAAAGAAGATACAGTTAAGAATACATCCAATTCATATCCGATTGATTGACATCCCTAATTATGTAGACATTCAAAGCTAAGGCTATCGCTTAGTTCTTCGACAATAGGGTTTTCCAATTGTATATCCCGAACTCAATGAGCTTTAGGTTAAGAAGACGTCAACAAGCTCCAAGTCAACTTGAACTTGAGCTAGCTTTGTCACAAGAACAAAACAAAAACAAACCATGGAAGGTTTCTTTGTTGATTTTAAAAGATTTCCCCTCAAAAAGTTCAGAATAGTTCGGTCAAGAAGGGTCATCCACCGCAGGGCCCTCGTCGTCTTCTTCATGCAACAGGCCAAGAACATGTTACATCAATCTTTCATTTTCTTCATCGCACTTACAAAGTTTGTTTGTTAGTCTCCCAATGTTGATGTAATGAGTCTGATAGACAAGAATGGTTCAATCTTCTAGAGGGGAACATACGGCTCTTGGCATTCTAACATATAAGTTTTATACATCGAAGAGCTACAAAAAAAAAATCGTGAAAAAATGTTTATTTCACGATAAAAATAGGCATGGTAACTTGGAATATGCTTAAAAATACCTGATTTTTTTTATTTTAATTATTTTAAATATTCAAATATCTTGAGTTATTTTGATATCAGTGACCGGGATCCGACCCGAAGTCCCGTACCCGGTACCTCCCAATGCGGGAATACATGTATACATGCGATGAAGACAAGTCACGTGACGGCACAATCCTAATAGTCTAAGCATTCATACTCTGATACTCACAGTGCTGTTATATGATTCTCATTTTTTTTTTTTACCGAGGAGGGTAGCATCATTTGCACAAATTCCAGAGCTGCCCACCCCAATCGGCGTCGTCTTCCTGCACGTCGCTCTCCGCCGCGGACCAAAACCGCGGCGGACTCAGCAGCATCGCCTCCGCCAACTCCCTCCATAGCCTCGGCGAGTCGAAGGGAATCTCGTCGCCGGGGAACTGACCCAACGGCGTGTCACTTGCTGGAGAAGCAGCTTCCGCCGCAGCCTCCTCCGTGCGGGAGTTCGGGGGCGCGAAGCTGAGTGCGGCCTGCAGCGCCGCGAGGCGGATGTCGTTCGGGTCGGAGCTGGCGGGACGAGGCAGCTGCCCCGCGATCTCCGGGAAGTTGAGGCGCGCCGAGCTGCCGCGGAGGTAGAGAGCGGCGACGTCGTGGGCCGCCGCGGCCATTTCCGGCGTCTCGAAGCTTCCGAGCCAGATTCGCGACTTCTTTTTTGGCTCCCGGATCTCTGACACCCACTTCCCCCACTTCCTCCGCCGAACGCCCCGGTAGTTCGCCCCTGACGAGCAGTCTCCCTCCCCGGCGTCGCTCCGATCCATCGGTGCACCCTCGACTCTTCTGAACTAGTTTCTTCCTTCTCCTGAAAGCGTCGCCGGCAGGTTTCCCGGCAAGTTTGGTCGGATACTGAGCGGAGTGAGTGCATACTTAAATAGGGGCCTCGGCGGGGATTCATGAACGTGAGGAAATGGTCGAAGCTTGCTTCCAGGCAACTACGCGAAGTGAGATGGTATCTATCAGTGTGAACGACATTTACCATTTTATCCTCAGAAATTTCGTCTCGGACTCAAGGCTGGCACGGACGTGGAGGCGATCTTCGCTGTTTGAGGGTGTTGCGGTTTGACCACTCAAAATGTCAAAAGCGTTGTTTCTACTGGCGATTGCTGTTGCTGCTTGCCCACACCAGACTGGAAGGAATGAGTCTGTGAGAATGGATCGGGTTACGGGTAGGAGTGTAAACGAATCCGACGTATCCAACCCCCCACCCAATATCAAATTTGTTTAGTTGGATCTGGTAAAGAAATTCAAATCCAATTACCAATCAGATTCAGATTCCGCGTATGATTTCATAATTGGATATGAATCCTAGTCCCATGTCTAAGGTCTGAGCTGAAAAGTTTCCGAAAACATGCACTCTTGAATGGGCATGCCTTTAGTTTGGACTTGGGTCTGAGAATTTGGAAATGTTTGATAAGATTCAGCAGCCTAAGGGCCTGTATCCATTTCTGGATCTAAAACTCGGTACCAATATGGATTCGACCATAAGATGGATCTATATATAGGCATATATTTCTAGATAAGTTGAAATACGGATTTATGGATCTGATTTGAGATTCATTTGCGATTGAACTGGATCCTATAAGGTTACCGGATTGAGGTTAAATCCAACAATGCAGCTACTTAGGGTGGCCCAGAAATAAGAGAAAACATGTGTGAACTGTGACGATGTCTGGTTGAACATTCATCTGGAACAAATTAATGGGCCCGGAAATTTGGATTAGTCGACCAGTTCGGCCCCAGCCTATGCTGTATGTTTGCCAAAGTAGGGTCCATTACTCCTTTCTGGCAATGCTGTCGGATCGGACCGGACCTTAGCAGGCCCGACGACTTAATCAGTCAAGTTAGCTCAGCAAAAACTTAGACATAAAGTTGGCACCGATACACGAGTTTTAGTGCAAAACCTTGCATAAATTGAGGTTAGTCAATAAAATCTTGTAGACTACCCATATATGTTATTCATATATATACACATGGGTTCAGGGGCTGAGCTAGAAATTTTTCATGAGGAGGATCGAATTAAAGTTTTTATTCCTCTTAGAGCCGATCAAACTTTGAGTTATGCTCGCTAGTGAATCAAACTCTGAACAACTAAACGCGTTAATTCTGCAGCATTACGTTATCCGAACCTTTCTTTTTAATGGTAGGCAAGGGTATTACCAATCTATGTGAATGGATTTTGGGTCGGGAGTTGAAATTTTCAAACCAAATCCAGATCGAACAGGCTATGACCCAGTTTTTTGTTGCAGCCGCGTCAGATTTCCATCCGATTTTGAACTTGGATTGGGATCCGAATCCATAAACTGCATTACAGAATCCAAGACCGATTACACGGAGGGGAGGATCAGGTCATTGACTTAGAGAGCAAGGGTGGAGTGGTAATTTCCACCAGCAGCCAGCACAATATTTTTTAAGCGTCCAGCTGGCTGGGTCTAGAAGCGGGGGTTGGTAAATGGCAATGGTTCGAGCTGTGCTCCATTGCTCAGGTGGGCGTTATCGTTTGACCATCCGTACCCGAAGCCCACCGCGTCTCAGCGCCTCCCCACCGCCACCCGCAACCCATGTCCCGCCCATCCTATGACTGTGGGCCTCACATTATCAGCCCAAAACGGCCGAAATCCGGCTTCATTTCCATGTCGTCCTCAGGGTTTAGAGTTGCATACGACTAATGTCATTTGGACTACAAGTATAATGCTCCCATTCTCACAAAATGGTAGTGCCTACAAAAATCAAACTAACAATACGTTACCATTATAACCAAAGACACGACACCCTTGTAGACTCAAGATTGACAAAGCCTGTTTGGGTCAGAGACTCGAAAACCAGATCAAATGATTTTTTACTTTTTTTTTTCCTTTGGCCGCAACTGAGCTTAGACTACTAACCGTTATGAAAGACAAAACAACCCTAGAATTAGGGTTTGATTCAAGGTCTTCAAATTGGTACCCTGTGTACTTTTATCTCACCGCCTCACATGGTATCTCGCTCCAGTCTTTTATTATTTTTATTTTTAAATAAACATTTTTAAACACACACACATATATATATATATATATATATAGTTACAAATAAAAACGGTGAGGTTTTTCTCGGATATAATGTGGCAAGCTTGAAAAAAAAGAGAAAAATAACAGAAATTTTTAAACATTTGAAAAAACTAAAAATGAAAGAAAAATAAAATAAGTGAGAAACTAATAACACAAATATCAAACAATAAGTAGATTTGTAACAAATAAAAATAAAAATAAAAATAAAAACTGTTTGGCATTAAAGAAACTGAAAAACATGAAAAAAGAGTAAAAAAAAAACACACATTTTTAACTTGTTTTTTTCGTTTTTAAACGTTTCTTAAAGTTTTAAACGGTCATTTAACTTATCGCATTTTTTTCAGATTTTTTTTGAAAAAAAACGCGTTTTCTGTGACTATAAATTATATATATGTGTGTGTGGGCGCCTCACTAAATATACTAAATATGAGTATTTTTCAACAAGTGACCTCCAACCAATTTTCTGATTTGCCACTGCACCACCTTAGTCACCATGTGTACCATTGAGTCAAAGATTCTTTTTTAAGGTGGTAATTAGTTAAAACTTGTACCCATTGTTGCTTACCATATTTGACTTTGGGCATATTTTTTAGAGTTTGACTTAGACTTGCGCGTAGACTCAGCTCGTATTTCAAGAGCTCTTAGACTTGAAATTTGCATGTGATCGGACTGAACTATCTAATTTAGTCGATTCAGTTTAATATTAAATATGAATGCAATTAGCATTCAGATATGAATTTTTATTAGATCAACAGTACCAAGTCATTGACATCCCTGCACCTTCCAAACATATGTGTGGTTCAAATTCAAGGTGTTTATGTAACATAATGTGATTATAGGGTTCATAGAATAGATGATCAGGAGCGCCTTGTTTTTTTTGTTTCAATAAACATGATGTGATTCTACATACTTTATGAATATATAATAATCAAACAGAAAACATAATGTTTTCATGTTTTCCAAAACAACATGATATTCTTAAAGCACATTTGTACCAATAATTCAATGTCCTTATTATGAAAGGACCTTTAAGGGAGCATTTTATTTATTGGCATAGGCACATGTACCACTTTTTTCATTTTTTTTCAGTTTTTTTAATGCCAAACATTTTTTTAAATTTTTTATTTTTTATTTGTTGAAAATCTACTTATCTTTTGAAGTTTGTGTTATTAGTTTTTCACTTTTTTTATTTTTTTTATTTTTTTAAATTACCGCATCTTTCATTTTTTTTCTCATTTTTTTCAAACTCGCCGTATTATACTCGATAAAAACCTCGTCATTTGAAACTCCGAGACATTATTTGTAACTATACTTAATACCTCATTACTTATTTACATCAGTAGCAGAGCTATATGGGGGCTGGTACATGGGCAACTGCCCACACTAGGCACACAAAATATATTTTATTTTAATTTATTGTTTTTAAATATTTCATTGTTTATATGTATATGTGCATCTAAAAAAAATTAAAGTTATTCAATTAGTGTCCCTCCAGCTTAAATTCCTGGCACCACCTTAAGGGTCCTTTTAGCGAAATGAAAAGCTTGTAAATTGTTTCATGCATTTGCCTCAAATTTTGGACACATTTGTAGAGTTACAAGTTGTTCTTGTTACTAAATACCTACTAAAAGTTACAATTTAAGGTATTAATATCCCTCATTTAGATGTTTCTAGCTCTGCCATTGTTTGATAGCTTCTGATTTAGTTTGACATTAAAACTTGAGAGTTTGAAAATGATGAATATAAGCTCAAATTCCCTCCATATGATCTTGAAACAAATGAGCTTATAATATAAAAAGGTAAAACAAAGATCTAAGTTTGAGTTTTTAAGTTAAAGGATGAACATAGAGCCTCAAAAAGCAAAGCATAGCTGGTCAGGTGGGTGGGCGCATAGAAGGCGCATCGTCAGTTCAATTCTCATGAACGGTATTTCTTTGTACCGTAAAAGTGTGATCACAACACCCTAATTGATGAGTACGAAACAAGAAAATGTAATATATATTTCTTGTTACGTAGGTATTATAAGATAAATACATCAATCAATTTGTTTTAAACAAAAGTTAATCTATCGGGATTATTTTATGAGAACTAAAATGAGGTACAGTAAAAAGGGTGATGTATAATGGATTTAGTTTTTCTCGGCAGCTCGCAATTGATACCACTGGCGCACATATTTCAAAAATGTGCCTTTTCTCTTGTCTCTAAATGCGTCCTTATCTATTCTCCTATTGACAAAACGCGTCCTTACTTTATAGCTACTGACAAACGCGCCCTCATCTTATGGGCATTTCTCATTCTGTTCTTAGATTTAAAACTTAACGGAGATAGTTTCCTTCTAATCACTTGACATACAAAACCTAAGGTAGTTGAACATAAAGGTATATTATTACAACTTTTCTAAGGGGACTTTGATTACCTCTGATTCAATTAATTTGATTATAAATCTTCAAATTTAAGATCCTTGGAATTTAGGATTAGACCCTCTTCTGTTTCCTCTCAATAAAAGAAAGTAAAAAAGAAAATCACATGTTTATAATTGTGGTTATAAAAAAAAAAACACGCCTGTAGTATATGAAAGGTGACGCCACTCCCTTTCCTCTTCGACTCAAGTGTCGTACATAACATTATTTGTGGTTCACGAGAATACCGCCCACAAAAATCAAACTGAGGGGGCGTTGTTTGTAGCCTCTCGGGCTGACCAGCTATTCTACGTCCGCATTAAAATTGTGTTTCTTGTTTTAGTGTTCTCAAATGTCTTTAGTTTCGATGATCTTCGAAAACAAACTTTTTTGAAAACAATATTCCTCGATTCTCCAATTTGTGGTGCCTCTAGATTGTAACCCTCCTTTACATTTGTTTCACTCTTTTGCTGTTCCACACCTGAAAAAGGACACGTTTTTGTAACTTTATTCTTTTGGAACTGTTTGATGGCCCAGTTTGATATGAGGGAGGAAAAGTAAAATTGGCCATAAATACGTGGGCCCAAAAGTAAAAGCAAGATGTCCATTACCCTAACATAGTTTCACCAATTTTTTCGATCAAAACAAAAAATTACGTAGCTATAAAAAAAAAACAATAAATTGCCTAAAGCTGACCTTTTCCACAAGTTTTTCACTTTCCTCCCTCTTTTAGTGCTGGGAAACTCGAGAAAGTTATTCATTTCCCAAATCCTTACGTGACACGCCCCTGCCAAGAGTCGCACTGACATAAAGAAGAAGACAGCCACATGCATGCCTCTCTACACGACCTAAAAACATAAAGTCACGTGTGGGCAATTGCCAATACAGAGCCACAAAAAATACTTATTTTTATATCGACACTTTATAGCAAAATTTTTCATTTACATGTTATTGTCTCTTTTTATTACTAGTATTCCTTAACAAGAAATTTTTGTATAACAATATACATTAAGGGAGCAACCAACCAAGAAAATTAATGTGGGGAGGTAGGGTTATGATTGTATTAAGATTTCAATTCTGGTTTCCAGTATGTATCAAATGTTTATATTTTACAATTTGGTCCACCGAGAGGTTTTTGTGAAATATATATGTTAAAGCATTGGCGCAATATATCTAGCTAAAAATCAAAATATTTATTTGTATATGTTCTTTAAAAAAAACTTTTCCTTTTCTCTTTCAATCATCGGCAGAAAGATTCAAAAATGGTAAAGCATTAAACTTTTCCGTTTTTCTTTGAGTTTATCGATTAAGCATGCGATCAGTTCCATAGCATCGTTGTTCATGTGGTGGACATGGGCGGCTGGAATTTTAATCACTTGATTCAATCATCAAAGCTATCTAATGTTTGCGACAAAGTTTTCAAGATACTCTCTATCTCATTTTTTGTCCTCAAGGCCATCATAAAACGTGCGGACCGATGGACGACACGTTTGGACGTTCCATGTCGCCTTGTCGGAGTGTTAAAATCCAAATACATTCTCATGGAACTCAAGAATTCTGCACCCATATTTCATTTCATGATAGAACACGGTGGGCTGGAAATCCCTAATGGGTTTTTGACTTGTTAGTTTAGGCAACGAGCCTAACTCAAGGCTCGACTCGAACTTGCTCAGTTAAGCTTGACTCAAGTTTGTCTCCTTTGTTAAACAGTTGCGCTCGAGCTTAAATTAAAACTCGAGTTTGTAAACAAATTAAGTCCATGCAGACTAACCTCGAGCGGATTAATGTAAAGCTAGGGTTGTTCAATGAGCTGAGCCAATTCAACTCATAGGTCCGGTTTGGCCCCCTATTAGCTTGCTATCTAACTTGAATCTGGCTGAAGTATTGTCGTGCTCATCCGCCTTAACGAATTCAACTCGAGCTTCATACCTGCAATATATTGAGTCGAGCTCGAGCTAACCTTGCAGAGTGACCTCAGCTCAAGCCAAGCTTGGGAAGAGCAATATCATGTATAATAGGTGAGTTAAGCCTATGATTTGACAAGGATCTAATGCATTGGAATCCTTGTGGAAATTTTAGTCCAAGTAGAAAACAAAGATTGGTTCCAACTATCGAATACGCGGAAGTGAATCAAAGCGAGGTTCACGTGATTGTTCCTTTACCATTTATGACATTCCTCTTTGGTGGGCAATCCCACCGTTCGAGTGAAAGCTAAAACCTCTCTTCTCCCCACAATGCACCCCCATCTATACATGTAGAGCTGCTTTAGGTCAGTGGCGGACCATGCTGACTGGTGTGGGCAACTGCTTCTTCAAAATTCTTTATTTTTGAATGGGCATCTTTAAACATTTATTCTTCTACACACACACACACATATATATATATATATATACACAAGTGACCTACCAAATATGAGTATTTTTACGAGCACCCCTCCAACCAATTTTTTTTTGCTCCGCCACTGCTCTTGGTGTCTTGAGTTGATTTTCCGTTGTATGTCAACATGCATATTAGTGCCCTTCCTTTTCCAACACAAAGGACAGAGACGGGCTCTGCGAGTCCCCGCTCCATCCTTTGACAAGGATTATCTCGTTATAATCCAAATTCGGCTGAATCAGATACGAATCAGCTTAAAATGTTTAATTGAAAACAATAAAAAGTAGAAGATTCTTAAGCTATTTTTACAAAAATTAAAAATTAACATGTGACACACTTGAATCGGTTTGAATTGGTTTGCCACCGATTTGATTCAAATTGACCTTTCGGCCTATTCTAATAGGAATATTGATAGAGATATTATGCTTTGGATGCAACTCAATTTCAGAAATTTTAGTCCAAGTTGGAATCGAAGACCGGTTGCAATTATTGGATGTGCCAAAACGTGAATGAAAACGGGGTTCACGTGATTGTTCTTTTATCCCTCTCTCTCTCTTATATATATATATATATATATATATATATATATATATATATATATATATGACATTCATGACATTCATAGTGTAATAGTTATTCATCGAGATATCTCTAACTTAGATCCCGACCCTTGTGGATCGGCAAAGAAATATATTCCTTCTTTTTTATTTTTTGTTTGTCTCAACTATTCTTCCTTTGGCTCATGTTTATGCTTCATACATATACGAAGTTATTTGAAAGACACAAAAGTTTAATCAGCTCAGACGGTTGAGGGATAGGAATATATATATATATATATATATATAGTAATGTTGATTGAAATTATGGAAATATAAGGGTAATCTTTGTAAATTGGTATTCTACTCTAACTTCTTTGAGAAATTTTCTCATGTTGGTTTGCCACTTAAGGCACAAAGAAATTCAATGTACAATAAGAAACATATTTTTTTATAGAAAAGCTATTTAACAAAATGTGATTAGAATATTTGAACCCCAAAAGAAAGTAAATAAAACTACCTTTGTAATGACAATTTCTCAAAGAAGTTAGAGTAGAGTATCAGTTTACAAAACTACCTTTATAATGAAAATTGTTTCTAGAAAATAAAATAATAAAATGACAACTTTGTTTAGGAGGCGTAATTTTATAAATTACTCATCCACTTCAAGTTTTCCCATCCAGAGGTGACCCTTTGAAAAATTCTTTAAAAAATTAAGCACCTATTTGGTGGTCCTCAAAAATTAAGCATCAATTTATTATTTCTCAAAATTTAGGTTGTTGTGCGTAATTTAGTTCTTTTATTATTTAGATAGGCAATAGCTAACACTACCATTTGCCGGTCTTGGGAAAAGCAGGTTTATGCCGATCAAAATTTACTTGATTGTCATTCCGTTTCCCTTAAAGTAAATGCTTATGTCATTTCAACGAAGGAAAAACAACTCTTTGGTCTATAAAATTAATTACAAAAACAAACTAGACAGCTCAAGTGAAAATCTACCTGCACTAATGTTGCCAGCACATATTGACCTGTTTAATTTGTTCTTAAAGTTAAAAAAACGAAATAATTTTCATTATTATTTCATACAAATAATAACTATTATGGAGCTCAATTGGCCTATACTATATATGTATTGACAGAACACGCACACAGGCGGAGCTAGAAAATTTTGAATGAGGGACACTAACCCATCTCTCGCTTAAGAGAATGAGTGGTTGCATGGCATTGACTCAGGTCTGATGTGGGCACAAGCGTACAGCTGGACCTAGCTGCACCTAGATCTACCTTAATCATAATATAAGTTTTCAGGGGCTGGCATGGGTAGTGGCCCACGCCAGTCCATAGTAGCTATGATATATATATATATATATATAGTTTAGGCTGATATGGGTTCGATACACATCAGCACTGTTCAATGTCGACAATGCAGTCATCCACCTGTAAGTCGGAAAAAACAAAAGAACGATAAAAAAGCCAAAGGAATGTTGAGCTTGCATGATGTTTCATGCATGGAAAAACAACCAATGATGATAAGATGGCTCTTGCAAAAGCCCATTCATTTTTCACATTGAAAAACTGATCATTATTCCTTTGACTGAATTATGGAGGTCTATCACATGCACAATACAACAAGAAGTTGTTTTGTCTACTCCTAACTCCAACTGCATGTGGATCAAACATGGCCACCTGTTTGCATGGGATTCGTCTTTCAACCAAAGCGCGTTCAAAATGCAGCCCATTGCTTATTCTCTTCCAAAAGATCACTCAGTGGCCGAGCCAGAAATTTAATCAAGGCCCACATGTGTAACGTTTTACTTTGTACTGTGAAAAGGGGAAATGAGACAAGAGGTTATCTACAAAAGATTTGGCCAAGTAGGGAGAGGGTCCATTGCCCCCACATGTAGCATGGCCTTGTTTGCCAACTGAAAAAGGCACTCCAATTAGCACATAGTGGAGACAAGTATATAGTTTTGGTACTCTAAGGACTCATTTGATTGGAAAAACATTGTCTCTTCGAGAAAAAGTCGGCCAAATGTCACGGGAAGTACCCACGCGGCCGATTATACAGTAATATTGCTTTGAGAAATAGTATGCACGCGGTCGATTATACGATACTATTGCTTCGCAAAATATTTTTTTGAGTATTTTATATGATCCATCTCTACTAGAATTTTGAAACACATGCTAGACCAAAGAACCACATATATCATGCCTTTGTTAGGCTTGTCGCATTATTCATGATGTACTAATGAAAAGTGATCAGCTGTATTAATGGTGTTTTAAAACATTGTTTCCAGTAATTGGATTTGGGTGGATCTAGGTTTTGTTATATAGGCCACACTCTTCAAAACCAATTGAAAATTTGTTAACCATATATTTAGTATCCCATAAAAAAAAATTAAAGTCTAACTTAACCTCTGGTTGAGAGGCAACCCCCATATGGCCAATACATGCCTACCCTTGAATGAAATTTTTGCGAGGGTGTGGTGATGGTGTATATATATAATATATTTATTTCATATATATAAATGTATGTATTTGTAATATATATAATTTTAGCTTGTTTTTTAGCTCAATCTATCATTTCTTTTTACTTTTATTACCATACATAAAGAAAGAAAGAGACATAAAAAGAAAAAAATAAAAAAAATTGAACTTGCATAAGAAAGGACACGGGTGGAGTGCGTGTCAGAACAGCATCAGCATTGTGTCGACACGAGTGCGACCTCTATTTTGAAGAGTCCATGTGACATAGATACCCACACCTAACTCCGGAGCCATTCGGTGTTACAGTTACCCTAGATTGTTACTTTGTCATTAATAATGGTAGAACGTATCAATGTCATTTCTTTGAAGCTTCGTCTCGTTAACAAGGTCATGGTGCAATGATAGCTGTCTTCAGGATACTGATCAGAGGATCTCTCGGCGTTTGAATTTTGTGCACTTAGAATTTGATCCATTACAGATGCACACTGTACTCCCAAGATAAAAGATAAAGTCTGTAGGCGTCAGCGCCACGAAGAAAAGGAAGCATCCATGCATGCTTCGTTTGAGAAGAAAGAAAACCAGTTTTTAAGATTCAGAGGGTCCACCAGCTTCATGGAAGACGAGGAAGACAGCTACCATCTTGCTGCCAAGCAGAAACTCAAGCAAGAACCCTTTTCTTTTTTTATTATTTTCTTGTCTCTTCTTAAGACCAAATGGAATGACGTCGATCAAAGTGCAGGATCTCTTGTTTTAACTAAAAGTTATAGACCTATAATGTGGGGTCCCAGTGAGAGTTTTATGTTATTTCTTGGAAGTTGTTTAGGTGCCCCAAGGGTCCTAGCATAGTTAATCGAGTTGATGAACTGGTGAAAGTCAAGTCATCAGTTCGATTCTCGTAAGTGCTATTCTTTTGAATTGCAAATGGTAGTAAACAGAACTCTTGAATTAAAAAGGAGTAACTGCTTCGATCTCTTTGAAAAATCTTCTCCCCTGAAAGCTGGTTTAAGTATGTGTTCACATCAAGCTTGTTTTTAAAAAAGTTTTATTTCATTATGGACTTCTAACTTTACCGAACCTTATTATTGAAAATGAATTGGGTGAGTGGTAATAATAATTGAATATACCATTTGGTGGGGAGTAAACTTGACCAAATCAAACCAAGTCAAGCGAGCTCTGCCGACGATCATAAGTTTAATTAGCTGTTTTCAATTATTAAAAAGTCGCACCAAAAGAAAGCTTCCTTTTCTTGAGATTGAGTTTTCTTTAGGTATGTAGTTGTAGTATCCTACTGCCCAAATGAGAGCCGAAGCTCTTTTACCCTTCCTCCCAAGGTCTAAAGTTGTGTCGTGTCTAGTCCATGGCCCCCAATATATGTCAGGTAGTAGACCAGTCTCAATCTCGGGCCGAGATCGAGCTTTCTTATGTAGTCACTCTCATGAAACACAATTAGGAGATGGGAGGGGCAAGTGAATTGATGAACTTGACTCTACTCCAGGGCCGGATACCTGACTCATCTCTCTCATGTGAAACAAAGCCATGTTCTATAGGAGTCACAGAGTCGAGTTAAGGTGGAGTTCTTGAGTGTTCTCTCTTTTATTAAGAGTAAGGAGAGGAAAGTGAGCTTCAGAGTAGAGTACTCCCACACTCCCTTGCTGCATGGCTGAACTTAGACGAACTTGTTCAACCATGCAATGAAATTTGGTTTCTAGTCAAAGAATGTTCACGCGGCACTTTGAGAAGAAAATGAACCAATTGACCTTTTCTGTGAAGACAACAATGTCTCGCCAACCCTTTTTTCTTTTTTAATGAGCTAGCAAGGTTAGGCAAACTTATAAAATACACAAATTAATGAAGATGTCACCTTAGGGGCCATGCTCCTATATCATAAAATACCATAGAAGTGAGGAGGTTCGTACATACAAATTAAAGTACATACAAGTTGAAGTACGTGAAGATCGCACCACCTGGTACCAACATATCCTTCTGATCACCTAAACAAATAGAAATATATCATGAATATTGACTTGCTTCTTTAACTTGATGGTTTCAATTTCAACCTTTTACCTGTCCTTTATTTTCAATTAGTAGCCGGCAGGGGTCTTGCCCCTTCCTCAGATTTTAAAAACTTTAAAAGTTTATATATGTAAATATAAAAAAATTAGTTTAAAATATATATAAATTTAAAAAATTTTCATTTCCATCTCTTTAAAATTTTGAAACTATAGTTTTGACCCCTCAATATGTGGGATCTGGTATTGAGAGTTTTAACGTTTTGGTATCGAGTGCAAGCTGACCTGATATGGATCTGGGTCCCAAAATCCGATCCATTTTCAGGCCAACAATTCATTGGACAAAAAAGGTCGTTCTTCTTTCAGCTCAATGACAATGAGAGATACATACCAGCTGTCTTTCTTGCGGTTGTCAACTTCAAGGCCAACGGCCATGGCCTGAAATTTCTTCTCCGGCCATGTGACTTGTCAGAAAGATGAAAATGTCAATCCCGGTATATAATCACAGAAATATATATATATATATATATATATCTTGGAAATATAACGAAACATGACCTCATGGTTGGGCACACCTAGCTGTATTTGTCTATGGAATAAATCTATTCGGCCATCAATATAAATACATTTCGATCCACTTAGTCAAATTTGGTGAAGAAATAAAGGCACAATTACTAATAGGATTTTACCAAACAGAAACTAAAGCAAGTTTTGGATTCAAAGCTGGTGTAGTTCTGATTTGCAGCTTTGCAGCCAAATGCAAGTATGATATGTGAAAAACACATGAAGAACAAAATATGAGTAATTGTGGCAGCCTACTGGAGTTAGAGACAAAAGCTAGACCTCTTATTTTTGTATTAAAAGATATTGTAAACAAAATATGAACATCCTAACATGTCCATAAACAGTTATGCAATGTAAATCATGTATTAATTCAAGTTATTTTTTGTAAAAAAAAAAAAAAAACATTGATTTTTATACTGCAAAAATTTTGATGTTATAAGAGCCGTTACTTTTTTAGTATTAAGAATTGTGATTCATGTTTAAAAATGACTAACTTAATACGTGTTTCTCATCAAATCACTCTTAAGTTCATATTCATAAAATTATATTGTAAAAAAAAAAAAAACTTTTTAATAGGTCTGACATTTGTCTCTTATCTAAGTGGTCTAGTATTTACCAATTTCTCAGCATAATGTATTTCCTTTTAACTTTCAAAATAGAAATTTACATATATGTGCCACACTCGGTTTAAATTTTCGCTTCCACCACTGGCTTGTAATTGCTGGGTAAGTGGGTCGCCGGCATTGCCAGCAGAACCACTCCGTGTTTAGTTGGCATCTGAATCAGATGCAATGAATGAAACTGTACAAAACATGTGTAATTGCACTCTTTTAAGATATTCAAACTTTTAAAGGGAAACATCAAAAGTCCAAAGACGCGGCATAAAAGGTTCTCATTCTTCCCTGGATGGTCAGCTCATTTGGATGCGTTGATAAGGTTTTACAGCCAACGAACTTCAGAAATCTTAAGTCATTCAAATGTTCCGTTCATACAAACTAGTCATTAGTCAAAGTAGGACCTTCTTTCTCCCTCTCTCTTCATGTGTATGTTGGTAGTTTTAGAAAACTGTTGACATACTTTTTACAAATTAATTATTAAGTTAGTTGTTTTCTTACTTAACTAACCTTTTTTTAATAATTAAAAAATTGTTGGTTATTATAACATCAAAATCTTGATAGTGGAAAGATCAATTATTTTAACAAAAATGACTTGAACTAAATCATGATTTATGTTGAATTTGTTTTTGTAAACACATTAGAAGGTTTACATTTTCTTTAAAACACTTCTTAATACACATTTAAGAGGTCTGATTTTATTCCTTACCCAAATATGATCTGGTATATATATATATATATATATATATGATAGTAGGGATTCCGTCCACTAATTGCCCCGTGATATGCCCCGATCCATTCATCGGAACATGTGTGTGAAAAAAGGCGGGCAGTGTGTGTGTTAAGAGGTCTGGCTTTCATTTAGGTCGGAGATGAAAGCCAGACCTCTTAAACTTTGTTAAAATATATTTCAAAAACAAAGGCAATTGCGTTTCTGTCAGGTACTCACCATGGGATCAAGTCCTTTTGTGGTTGTTTGGGAACAGCAACAGTGTGTTACTATTTCAAACATCCATCCCAAAAGGTGGTGCAGATTCATAAAACACTTTTTAAAATGTTCAATGAATCTTAACCGACTTTTGAGTTAGATGCATGAAATGTTACTGTTCCCAAACAGCTTTAGAATCTCAAGTATTGAAGGTGGTCATTATTCTTCTTCTGAAATGGGGATTCTTCTTCAGTAAGAGCAGGGAGTATAGCATAAGATTCTTGAAGGCCGCCCCCTGTGACTAGGGACAGAATGGCTCAAAATGCTTGTGGGTGGCTTGGGAAATTATCAATGGTGGATTACATGGAAGTGACTCTTCAACCTCTTTTCCTCTGATCAGTGAATCTTCAGGGGAACAGGAGCATCAATCCCACTGCCCGCGCCGCTTAGAAAGAAGAAACAAAAACTAAACCTGAAGATTCAATTTCATCTTGACACTGGTTTTACTCACTTTCATGAAATGTGTGTGTGTGAACAATATGTGAACCACCGGCTTTATTCTTGATGAGTGAATTTGAACAAGGCCAGCGCTCGTTCAGCTTGTTAACCAGTTTCATCTGCATTCCTCAGCAAAATTTATAGACCAAAATAACAAAAACTCAACCTCAAAGTTCGTTTTTCTCCTACCCACTTGAACTAAGAATCACATTTAAATAAATGAGCAAGTTGGAACATCTGAAATTTGCATATTCATC
Source organism: Nymphaea colorata (assembly GCF_008831285.2). Lineage (NCBI taxonomy): Eukaryota > Viridiplantae > Streptophyta > Magnoliopsida > Nymphaeales > Nymphaeaceae > Nymphaea > Nymphaea colorata. The sequence goes on along the minus strand of NC_045138.2, from coordinate 2,704,413 downwards.
ATTTTCGCAAAAAAGGTAATCTCCTTTTGCTTATTTTTGCTATCGTTTCAGCAGATTGAGTCCCTAACCTTGATCACATGATATGGATATTGTGCGGTACTGGTCTTTTTTTACACGTGAAATCATCTGAGAAACTTACCGCCACAGGTGATGAGGAGGTGGTAAGAGGGAACTACGAACGAAGTGTCAATTTGAACGCCTTGGATCAAGTGTTTCCTTGTCAGGCTTGACAGTCGAGGCTCACTCTCGGCATAACAAAGAAAAGCTACAGGAGCGCAACTGTGGTGCACTCACCACGGACCAGAAAAACCGTCCCTTTTTTTTTTCGTATTTTGAAGGACTAAAGAAATCTCGAACTAGACAGAGCATGAAGGACAAAAGAATCGTTTCATTAATACCAAGATACGGCTTTGTTGGCCAAATGAGCAGACATACAGGTCTTCAAAGAACTCAGCTAAACGGGGACATTCCATTTTAGTGTGTCCATCGTAACATCCAACCAACGTTATCTTTTAATAAGTTTAAATATATAATAGACATTTTTGGTGCCTTGGAATATTAAAAGTTTAAGTTAAAAACTAAGAAATACTCATTCTTGTTTCACCAATGAAATTTTTAGTTCATGAGTCAAACCAGCATCACCATACTATTAACAAGGATCCAAATGGAGTAAAAAAGGCAGAAACAACAGAGTTACGAACAGCAGGTACAAAATGTGAGTTTTTTTCTTATTCCCAAACAATTATTCAACAGGGAGAAGGCAGCAGAATTCTTAAGCTTAAAAAGGAATGACACATCAAGCAAAAAAGATGAACTAGTTGTTTTGGCAGGTAAGAGTTCAAAGAGCTAGGGAGAAAAACGGGCACGGCTAACCAGTAAGGGCAGCATTTAGGGCACTGTGAACATCTATGCCAATTTGTGCTTCTGCCTTCTCTAGCTCAGTTGATGCTGTATTCAGCTTTTGTTGAAAATCTGCCAAACCCTTCTGAACCAGACTTGAATCAATGTGGTCAATTGGCACCGCTTCTACTGCAACTATATCAGCAAAGGAGTTGGCATGGATGAATGCAAAACCACTACTAATGAAGTATTTCTTTACATCATTCCCCTCATGAACAGAGAGGACTCCAGGCTTGAGCTCTGCAATGGTTGCCACATGCCCAGGAAGGACACCCATCTGCCCAGTTGTAGCTGGGATTATGACCATATCAACCTGCAAGCAACAAGCAAAATTTCTCACTAAATATACAAGCAGTAGTCAAGTCCTGATGGCCCAAACTTGACCACCAACAAATCAACTAGTGACACCATGTGAAAAAGCACAAACAAAAATTTTCACTTAGAAGACAAGAAACAATGGTCAAGTCCTGATGAAGAGGACCTTTTCAGGAACCAAAATTTCCCACTAGTGATTCCATGTCAGAGGAAGAGATCAGCTGCTGGTACAGAGAGAGGCACTAAATACTGCCCACTCTTGCAGACCTTAATCATTGACATTTTCAGCACTACCATAGCGAAGCAGCAGGTGAGGAGCATCGTAAGAGACATAAGAAACTTGGAACTGATTGGAGTCAATTACTAGTGTGGATGCTCATTTGCTAGAACTTATGAAAGTTGTATATTGTCAACTCCATAGTAATGGATACAAATGCAAGATATCTGTATAAGAAAAACAAAGACACTTTGGAGGTGATCATCTTTAAAGGTCAATAGTAGTTGTTTACAAAAGACAACATCTGAAAAATGCAAGGTAGAGTGGTGAAGACACTACGAGTTGAAAGGTAAGCGCTGCCAAAACTTTCATCCAAACTCCAGACACTCCGCTCCAAGTTCCTTCTCTCCAAAGCATATTGCTAACATATTTGATCAAAAGTATAGCTAACACTGATTATCATAGCAAGTAAATTATTTGAGTATTTAGAAGAAGTGCAGTAAAATGACTAAAACCTAACAAAGTAATCCACTACACGGTGAGACCTCGAGAAGAAAAGTGAGTTTTCTAGTATAGTGCATTTGCTTGGACTTACGATGGAAGAGAACTACTTGTAAAGGCAAGCATTGTCATCATTATAGCACTGCAAAACAACCAACATATAACAGGAGAGGAGAAGAATCAGGGAGGATTTGCTTAATTCTCTTCAACTGAACGGCACATGAGAAGAATTTATGGAGAACCACAATTTCCCCACAGAAATCAACCTAGAAGGGCAAAGTCGTTAAAGAAAGAAGACCAGCTACCATTCTTAATTTCAAATGAATGTGTGGACACAATTTCAGAAGGACATAAAGATGCTGTCAAAACCTTGTAGTTCTTAATTTGTCTTCATCCATACAGTCCATGCACAAAATTCTCTAAATGTCGTTTGTAAGTGTTCAGGTACAAATGTTTGCATTATTCTATTTTGTGTCTAGATGTTTATTTTTTTCTTCAATATCATTCATTTTTATTTTTTCTTCAATATCATTCATTTGGAAAAATGGAATATAACCCTGAAACAGCACCCTGCAAACTTTTCTGTTATCATAGAAATAGAATTTAGAATTTATGTTGCTATCCATTTTCCGATCTCCTTCCAGACAAGTCCATCAGGTGCTTCACTAAATGATTACCCTTCATGCTGCTATCCAGCAAATTAGGAAATTAGAAGCACATACATCTTTCTGGACATGCAAAATAGAGATATTGATCTCATCTCCCAAATATTGCAATCCATGAGCATGACATTCTTATCCTTGCACCTTTAATACTACTCGTCCAAAAGCAAGCCGCAAGGCTGCCACATCCCAAGTTGGGCTTTCACATTTCACATGATCAGATGATGCTGCAACATCATTCTGAATGAACTTCAATATAAACTGCAATAGCTATATGCTTATTTGATCCCCCTACAACCAGTGCGCTAAATTTCCACCTTTAGTTAATTTATCTCTCATCATAACTAGCATCACAACCAGATACTACCAAACTAATTCTTAAAAATGCAGGATAATGCCACTGGAAACCTCTGGAAAATGAAGTAGGACTAACAGTAGGAGATACCAATGAAAATAAAGAGCAGAACTCTGGCACTCACTGAATCATCTATAGACAATAATCTTATGCACAATGTGTTAACAGTTGCTGGTTTTATAAAACGTCCACAAACAGATTAGTAGATGATCGAAAATTAGAAATGACAGAAATACACCTCATATATACGAAAAACTAAAAGGAGCATTCCATGACAAAGCAATTAACATAATGCACCAAAATAACGTGTCAGACTTCAATTCATAAATTCACAACTCAAAAAAATATAATAATAAAAAAATAGAGAAAGCCGAAAAATAAGCACCTAATATAAGATGCAAATACCAATGGAACTAGATAAATGAATGAAATAACAGCCACCAACAAATGCACTTGATAAAGCAAAGAGCAGCAAACTATTACAGTTAAAATATAAGTCACCACTTAGAAAAATATTAGCATGACCAACCAAACTCCCAACCATGCATCGCAAAAAGCTTTGACCATGCCACATAGACGTGGATGCAGGTGCGGAGAACATGCATGTACGTAACATTAGCATACCGTTTACGTCGTTACACATTGAATAAGAAAGATTGCGGTCATACATTATGGTGCAAAAATTTTTGTTCTCTACTTGCTAAATACACATAATTCGATCAAAATAAAATCTAGAAACAACAGTGCTGTGTCCTGCAAGGAAAATAAAGAAATTAGTAGCACATGCTGCATACTATACATCTTATACCAAAAGCAAACCAAACACAGAAATGATACATATCAAAGGAACCATTGATAAAATATTCCCCATGAGAATAAGCTAGTTAGGCAGAAAATATTGCAAACATTGTAGGGAAAAAAGAATGTTAAATATGTTTGAAATGGTGATTGATAAAGTAATTGGTTAAAAACGCATCCCAGAAAAGCCAAAGAATACAAGGTTTATGTTGCCAAGCACCAAGTTCTAAGAAAAAACAAAGGCAAATAGAAGAGGGCCTTTAAGTGTAAATGCTGTCTGTAACTTGAAAACAAACACGCTCAAGAATAGGCATAAACAATGGTGATTCACGACCGATTTAGTACTTTCAACTGTTCATAACTTCAGAAAATCACTACTAGCAATGGAACTGTCAACCTGAACTTTTGAAGGACTGTTAAGAAAGCAATGAGAAACGAAAATAAGAGAAAAAAGGACCTAATATGCACAATGAATGACAAAATAGGAGCAGTGGAGTAATGGCATCAAATCTAGAATTAGGAACCCATAAAACTAGCGCGTAACTGATAAAAAAAGAGAGCAACTGGGTCAAAAGAGAGGCGTTCTCATCTCTACTATGATAAGTAACTATGGACGAGAGAATCGCAGTAAAACCATCGAAAATATCAAAAAGGGACACTACAAGCACTAGTTTCTTTACTACATAAAAGTTCTCATATTTGAGAAAGTAGATGACTAACAACCTAAACAAAAGCAGATTTATCCTCAAATTGCCTTTTTCATTTCACGAGATAACAGTTACCAGCATCGTCAAAAACCAACATTTTTTTAGGGTTAGGTCACTCCAAATAACCTCTACGTGCGGACAATCTACACTAGCGTACATTCGAGTACCTGCCCATGCAGTACAATCGGATGGAGTGACTAATGGCATATAAGAGCACGCCCTTTATGGAAAATAACAAGAACCAGAACTCTTGGCATGCCATGAACACTCTGACATTTCAATTATCTATACTACCCATATCTCTCTAAACGCTTTAGTAGAACCAAAGATGCGAAAGCATCAGATTCAACCACATTTGACTAGTCACAATCCCCAATCTATGAATCCAACCACCATCATACACGAAACTAAGAGTGAGCAATTTGTGAACAACCATATTGACTAGCTGAGAAGGGTCGACCAGCAGAAAGTAATCAGAGAAAACAGAAAAGGAGCTCTTGTTATTCTTACCTCTTTAGCCGACAGCTCCGACAGGTAAGGAAGCACGAAATTGACGGTAAGCTTGGAAGGGATGGAGGAAGGAACGGGCGGTCGTGGGGTCATGAAAGAGAGCGGAGTCTTTGGTGGGTCGATGTTGGGGACAACCTTCTTCCACGCCTCGATGAAGGTGGAATTTTCCGTTGCGGTGGCCGGCACATCCGCCGCCGCCGACGAGATGAAGCGAGATCGATTCGCAGAGAGGAGGGATCCTCCCCTCTTCAAAAGCCGAAGGCACGACGACGATTGACGGATCATAGCGACAGAGATCGACTAAAATCGAACGGGGGCTCTCTCTCCCTCTGCGTGAACGAATGAGGAGAAGGTAGTGAAGAGGGAGACGGCCAACATAAGACGGATTTGGATTTGGATCTAAGCACTGATCAATTTTATCCGATCCAGTAACGTGCGCCTTCAAATCTGCACTGCTCTCGAGCTGACCTGCCACTTAAATGAGGTTGACTAGCATTGCTTGCCTATATATGCAGTTCAACTTCTCATTGGAGGCAAGGAAAAATTTATAAACTTCACTGTATTCTTACCTTGGTACAATGTAAATAATTAATCGGAGTATGATTATCACTAGATTCAATACAGGTTTTTCTATTTTGACTTGCTTTTCAGCTGTGATCTAATAAGATAAAGTTTCATGAAATTGGCTAACTCCTTGCTAATATAAAGCACATTTATACGATTCATGCCTTGAAGCAAGAGACATTTCTAGTCAGCTTTGCCTACGAACAGGGGCAAAGCTAGGATTTTTTTTAGGGTCAGGCTAAGACGACTTGTGGGCCGGGCCAGGGTCGGGTCAAGAGGAGTGACCGGTCAGGCCAAACTAAAAAAAATTGATTTTTTCAATGTAAAAAAAAAAATCCTGAGCTCACCCGGGCCATGGCCTAGGCAGGCCCCCCCTCCCTCTGCCCCTGCCTACGAAGAAGGAAGTTACAAATAATGTAACCATAAATCTAATGAAAAAAGGAACTGGATTCTCAGGTTCAGCTTCCTCCCTGAGATCCAACAATTCTAAGATGCTAAGATGGATGGAAACTAAAAGTGCAGATCAACTAGATCATAAGCTCCTATAACACCCAAAACATTTCAGCTACTACATGGAATTAGCTATATGTGCGCTAACAATATGGTAAGACAACTATTTAGCTAACTTTATCTTAAAAAAGTGCTTTACAAAACTCATAGAAATAGATGTTGAGAAATAGCTACAATACATAGTGAGGGATTTTAATGTCGGACTGATGGGCGATGAAAGTTTGGTCGTCAATTTGATTCTTGTGTGTACTATTCTTCTGAATTGCTAATGGTGCACATGGTGCATATGTGATACTTTAGTTGATGGGTGTCCCACTCCCCATCTGGACCCCGAAGGTACATGTAAAGGGGAAGGAGTTTTGGCCTCACCAGACCATCATACCATCATAAATTACTTTTCAGTCTCTTACTTGAGACTTTTTCTAATGATCACCATTTCAAGGACAGTGTGTTTCTTATTTCAATTCTGTCTTTCATCTATTTATCTTTATCTTGTGATGGCAAAAACTTTCATTTAAGTTCAATGTTTTTTTGCCTTCATTTAAGTTCAATGCTTTCACCATTAGTGTCAGAAGCCCACATTATATCCTGAAATTTCTAAATGTGGTTTTCGTATTCTTTGCCAAAACCGCCAAATAATCCTTGTTTTATGCTTACCAGACTAATCACATGTTTTAGTTTTCATTGTAACTTGTCAATAGCAGCTCTGTCCATTATCCTGTAACTGCTACGTCCATGGCTCCGTATGCTGGATTTAATGTCGTTTGATGCGGGTAACAGAAAACCGAATGTCCGCGTCTATTCTACCGCACAAACCGGAGAGTGAGTTCCACACAAAAAAATTCTGAGAATCACTGTCCGCCAGGAAAGGATCACCGCGTCCCATGTGACTGGAACACATCCGTTCCTCGCATCAAACAGCCTTTCAAGGTCTTTGACGTGGGAGGAGATCACAACTTCCGTAGGGAGAGATTAACATGAGTTACTAGGGGTGGGACTCACCTTAAATTGCTTATCAAATGTAAAAAAAATTCCGCTCATCCTTAACAAATTGTAAATTCTTCTTGCAGAATCCGCCAGATCTCCCATTTCTGTGAGTATCAGAACCACATAATAAGCAAAGTTCATCTGAATCTGAATCTGAATCCTTCTCCGAGGTTAGGTAGTATCAGATTAAATTGAATCTGATAAAAGTTACTCCCGGTCTGAATCCAGCCTGTCTAAATTCTCACGTTTCACAGTATTGGTGGAGATTCATCTTCAAAGTCTGACACAACAAGTTCAAGACATAGATTAGGAATTCCAAGATGTTGGATGGTCAGGTTTGGGCTTTAAAAAATTCATCCAATTTTGGACCGACTTACTCACATTCAGATCACGTTTAGTTTTGAGTCTAGGGTGGAACCAATTTTTCATTGTATCGTACCGTGTCCAACTAAATTAAAATCCAACATTCACATGCAAACGATTCAAGATTCTAACCAGATTGAAAATTTTTTGAGCATAAAGGTTTTGAAGAGAAATTGCATACGAAGTACTGATGTTATTTTCTTTACTGCACTCGACTAAATCGATTTTTAACAAACTGGCACGTTTCGGATTTTTTTTTTTTTTTTTTGCACAAGAGCGGAACTTGAGAATATGTTTTTGTGGTTATTTGCTCCATAGATTCGTGTTTTATATCAAAATCGAATTGCCATCTTAAAGGCTGGGCAAGACAGATTTCTTCTCATTCTTTAGAAAGAAAGAGAAAACGAGATTCATTAACCAATTAGTTAGTTCCTTATGTAGTTGTACCCTTTTCCAGTTTCCTTCCACCTCATTTAATGATATCTCAAGTCCAAATTCCAGAGCCATTAATCAGGTGAATGGCGGCTACATGCATGATAAACAAGTCAGAAAGGCAGAATCCATCGTCGGCGCGGAGTTCTTTAACCTTCCTGACCCATTCCTCAATCTCCATAACCACCAGTTCCACTGCCATATGCCCATATCTATTGTGCTCACAAAAACTTTAAGTGCTATAGAGAAGAGACCCTTCAAAGAGAGAGAAAGCCTTTCATAGCTGAACTCGCGCATCAGGAGGGCATTGGGACCATGAGATCTCAAATGTTTCCATTAACTTACAATAATTGAAGAAACCATACAACAAATTACCTTTACAGGCGATACTTAACTGAAGGTTGTGAGCCATCACCTTTGCTTAGGGAGATCCCGACGCTGAATGTTCCTCCATTTGTCCTTCAGGTCTATAGGTGTTCGTGTTTTATGATATACATGACGACCATATTCCAAGATCCTAGTCCATGGATAGCCATTGCCTGCTACTGCAGGAAATTTCCTCACTCCTTCCTGCATCAGTAAAGCATGAATCCATGCAATCAGCTACATGGGAAGTGCAGAACACCCATAACCATTAACAGCAAAATCGGAAGGCAGAGAACAAAAGAGCGGACTGTCCACAACCTAAACAAAGTAAACCACCAGGCACCAAGCTAACTCAAAAACACACATGGATTGCTGTAAACCCAACACAAAAAAGTATGAAATGCCAAACATAGTAAAATTACAAGAAGATAAACCTGAGTTACCCGATGTGATAAGCTTAAGAAAAGATTTAAGTAATTTATGTAGTGGCATACCTTCAAAGCGTCTTCCTCTTCTTTGGTCCATGGGAGTTTCTTTCGCCTCAAATAAGGAAACATGCTGTTTGCACTGCAAGAGAAAATCCAGAAAATACATATATAAGCAGAGTTTTCCAAGTATCCAAGACCCACTATTTGGTAAAAGAATTTTTTTGATATAGGCCATAGTACAAGTTTTAACATGCTAAGATGATACGCATATATAGAGAATGTCATCCGAACTTACTAGCGCTTAGCTGGTCTTCTACGAGATACCCTGAGTGTACTGGAGGGGGATTCACTGTCTTTCTTTTGGCTTTCAACAGTATTTTCTTCAGTCTTGTCTGCATCATCAAGAGACCTGTCTGTCTGTTCTGGACATTTAGTTTCTTTTTTGCCATTTAGTGCAAATTGATCATTGTCACCATTTTCTGCCCCTTCACAGAATGATCTTCCATCACTACAGCGGACATCTTTAGGAAGCAGGCAATCTGCTCGCTGTTGCTTAATTTCACCATTCTCATCAGAGCAACCAACGTGATTTGCTAGTGCCTCTTGAGAATGGGCAGAATGTGCTTTAACCCTGTGCGTAGGTCCCTCTTCTAGTTGCCTATCTGTCAGATCTGTCCTCATGAAAGATAATAATGCTTTTCGGGCTAGTGAAACTTTCTCCTTTGCTTCTCTGTATGCAGCTGCAGCAAGCCTGTATAAGCAGTATGGACAGTAGAATTTGCCACTGTTGTCAAAACTTGCAGATGAACCCAAGCATGAGTCATGTACCAAAATTGGACATCCTATACTATCACAAGAAAGCAAGTTTCCACCTTCATTGCACTTGATGCAAAATCCTTGTTCACTCCCAACAGTAAGAGAGGCATGATCAACGGGGCCTCCAAAACTTGGTAACGTGCTTGTCCCAGCATGCAAGCCTTCATTTTGGCCAACACGTTGGCTCAGAACAGGGACGGCATCAGAAAACCCACCGCTGCTTCTTGATGTTTCTGGTATTATGCCATTACCATGAGAAACCTCATGAGCAAATACATCATTGGTGGAGGCATCGTCAACAGATTTTTGGCTTTGAGGGGCAGGAGCTTTGTGCTTCTCTCTATGGGACAACTGGTCCTCTTTATGCATCACTGTAGTGTCCGATTCAAGAAAATGGGCCTTCCTAGTTCTGGCTTTATCACCATGGCATATGCCCTGTTGATTGGACTGCTCTCTAGTTTGTGGTACATCAAGCTCTGCACAAGAAACTGGTGCATCATTATTCTCCTTTGGGAGCTGGATATCATGGACGTCAAAGGTTTGACACCTTTCAGAAGGCCCAAGTTCCTCCGTTTCTGAAGAAACATCATGCCTGGCATCAGGAATTGATCCAGCAGCAAGCTCCTTCAAGAGCTGAACACATGTCCTTTTACACCTTTTTGAGGGTCTAGGTCCATCAGTGCTTGTGGGATCTCCCCGATTGCTCACTTGGCTTTCATTTTCTCTGTCCGAAACACCTTCCAAAATCTGAGAAAGCAGATGCTGAAGTTAGAAAAGAAAAGAAATTCCAGAATTCACAGGTGATTAAAAAAGTTTGCCATGTGTGCAAAGATATGAGAGAGAGAGAGAGAGAGAGTGTGTGTGTGTGCATTATCTTTCAGCTACCAGCCTCAAAAATCAGAAATAGGCTAGCTAATAATGTCACACTACCTTCTCCAGAGGAGGTTTACCAAGGGAAGTTCTTCTTTGCTGTACATCATGTCTGAGCAGCTCCAACTGCTTTTGGCTATTAGCCGTAGAATGTACCTGAATTTTTCAGAAAATTACCTCTCAGCCATAAGTGAAACAAGAAAAATGCCAATTAAACCACAAAATTGAACCTTGCAATTTCTAGGTAATATATCTAGTGCAAATGAATAGTATCCAAAAGCCTAAGCCTCTCAATAAATCTTCAAGTTTGTTAAATTCCCATGATCATTCTCAATAACTTTAACCAGTTTGTAGAGGCCCACAGTAGACCTGTCAATCAGACAAGCACTCCGTATAAGTAGTACCTGAACAACCATTTTCCATCCAGCCAACAATGGCATAGTGATCAGCACATGAATTGAATACAGGAAAAAACTTCAAAAAAAGTCCTGGCATAAAATCCCGCTTCGATACATATGTACTCCTCGTCTCATAAATTTTGAAAGCTGACCAGATCTAGTTTGCATGATAATCCTAAAGAGTAGAAAAATTTGGAAAAGAGGATATAAATCAAGTACAAAATAAGAGCTTTATGGAGAGAGGTAGGGGTGCAGAAACAAACAGGAGGTTTGTATGAAAATCAAGATCTGATGATATAACTCATGCATTTTAGATGTTCAATTTATGTTGGGAATATGTCTGTCTTTGTCATTATTGGCTACAATCCAAACTAAGGTAGTGGCGTAGTGCAAGGAAGCAAACAAGTAAAAAATATAGAAAGTGGAAAGCAAAAAACAAGGAATCTTAAAATTCTTCAGAAGCAAGAATTACGATAACATAGAATTAAACTATAACACACAAAAAAACTGCTAGAAGAGTGATAAAAAAAGAACTGGATGAGAAATGAACAGGGAAAAATGATTAAAATGATACAATGAACATATAAATACATGAAAATTGGATATTTTATTATCTTAGAATTGAGTTAGAACTATGATGCCTAGGTCAAGTTTCCAGTGTCTACGAAGTATCGCTTAGAAGATATTCACGTGTTTGCCACGCCCCTACTAACTTGCTTACCAAAAGAGGCAAAAAAGCAAATTACATAAGGAATCATTTTATTCAAAATGAATGACAAAAAATAAAAGTGCCTTGATCTAGTTTTCAGATAAATATTGCCGGCATCCAACAATCAGAATTTTTGTGAAATTTCAAAATTGCATATCCAGTTTTTAAAACATGGTGAGTCAACCAAGTTTACTCGGATGACTTGGTGACGCAGTCCTCAACCTGGTCTAAAGAAATGAAAAAACCAAAAATTGACATCATCTGGCCGAGTCATGGAACAACCAGGTGAAGTCATCCTAGTTTGGGTCAAGTAAGCCGAGTAACAGGTTGGTGTAGTTGAGTTGAGTCACTTATGTAAATGACGTCAAATGATGTGAAAAATTGTGCATAATTGTAAATATACATATATGCTATCAAATTTGTATGGTATTACACAGAAGATACCTATGAATATACTAATAATGTATTTGTAGCCAACTTATTATTGAAGTTTTTTGCATTTTATAGATATTTCATTGCACATAAACCCAGTAAGTCATAACTCACCCAGCAAAGTCTCTATTTTTCAGATTGGGGACTGATGCCCACAGTTTTGTTGAGATTTTTTCAAAACATTCCTCACGTTTCATTTTCAATACTTCTAAGAGTTGTGGGAGGGTGAGTTTTCACCATTTGAAAAAGAAATTGCCAAAAAAATCATTGTCTTAAGGGAGAAATCACCAGTGTGAAGGGATGAGGATAAAGATGAAAAAGATAATGATTATTGTATCGATCAATAATAATCATGATGTTATTTAATCATAAACATTATTTCAGTTCTCATTTGACAGTCAACAACTATGGATTATATGTATTGATGTGATGTAAAATACTTTAAAGCTTAGACTTTATTTTATTAATGTGTCGTTACTCATGAATGATAAATCATGAACGTTCATTATGTGTCTAATGAGTTTTTTTATATAGAACATATTTTTCTTTATTTTTCAAGATTTTTCTGAATTTTTCTCTCTTTTTCTTGATTTTTTTTATTTTCTATGAATTAGAAGAAAATTTTAAGATATGTTTGCTATATGCTTACAATACGTTACGATAAGGTCGGTCCGACCAATACACGTTACGATGCGCTGGTTTACAGCATTGCTTGTAACAACTAACATTAACTTCTAACCTCTAAATCATTTGAAAATACCCACACAATGAATGCTAAAAAAAATTATGAAAGGAGCTTACATGCAAATAAGATAGGCAAACTAGTTTGGCAGATGATAATACAACATTCAGCTCTGGGTTTGTTTATGGAGTAGGAGAGTTTCACATGCTACAGTTTCTTCACACAACCAGCAGACATCCAAAACAAACCCAGAGATGTTTGAATTTGATTGACAAGACACTCTTTCACCTTTAGCAGAGATGAACTGGTACTTAACTTAAGAACAAACGAGATGCCAAGTGCCAACTTCACCATTCAACCTATTGCAAATCAAAAGCACACATTTTGAAAAAGCAGCCTAGAGTGAAACTGCATAAGGTCTTAAGTTCAAGATAAGTCAAGGGTGCTGAGGTGTGTAGCAGAAAAACCGAAAGACAATCAGAAGAATGGAGTTCGTTACACGATAATAGTCACAATTATATATAATAGCTCAAATAATGGCAAGTAGCCAAATACTTTCCTTCACTTAATAAATATGTAGAGAAAAACTGGTCCACGGGACCATGACATCATTATCTTTTCACCCCACACATACCATAATTAGAAAAGGATGAAAACATGAACCATTCTAAGCAAGCAAGATTATGCTAGACCCTTAAACCACTACCACAATCAAACATTCCGAATACCCACATGGAAGAAAAAGAAAGAATGGAAGCATTGGATTTAGTTTTACCGCTTTGGATAATCGAAGAAAAGCATCTTCACATCGTTCAGAGGGACCAATTCTGTCCAAATATGAAATCGGACTCACAGAATGGTCACAACCCAAATTTGACGATCTTGAATCCAATATTTCCTCCAAGCATCTCAAAGAAATCCTTTCCCTGGCATTGTCAAACAATTTGCCACCGAATCCCCGAATCCTAGAAACCAAAGCTGCAACCATAATTCAATTCAATTTGCGTGCAAAATGTTTACATTTCAAGATAGGAGCCTTGAATTAGAACAAATAAAGAAGGAAATAACAAGTCGCACAAAATCCTATCGACAAGTAAAGATTTGAACGCACGAAAAACGCAGATAAAACTGGAAAAAATAAACGGAAGAAGCAAAGAAATAAATAAAAGGAGAAGAGGTTAAAAACACGACTTGCCTTTAAGCAAGGAAACATCAACCTGCTTGCTATCAGCCAGGGTTTCGAGGATCCACGACCATGCAAGGGACACGCTTTCGTCCTGCCTGACAAAAAATCCACTCCCACTGTCTGTCCCTCCCTCCATAGAATTCGCATAACAGAAACCAAGTTTCCCCAACCAAATTCGTCCTCCTCCACCTTCAGCTGCCTATTCTTCTTTTCGCCACATTCTGATTCGACCTCCCACTAGCAGCTCGAAATCCCTACTTCCCACTTTGTTAATTGCTACAAGCCATAAAAGGGAGAAAGAAAATCATCCATTCTGTTCCAATAATCCAGAGATTTGGGATAGTAAACAATGAAAAGTAATTCAGAAGAATTAAAAAAAAAAGTGAAAAAGACGTTAACAGAACTGAAAGCAGAGCTAGCTCCGCTTGTGATTTCAAAACAGAGATGGAAATCCTTCAGACAAGCGCAAAACTTCGCGGTTTTCTCTCTGGGCCTCATATGCTCGTAATGGAAAAAACCGACGAACGGAACAAATTCGAATAAGGTGAAGATATGTGAGAATTTAAATTTTGACAAGACATTACCTACCCAAGGGAACAGGAGAGGGGAGGGACCGAGTCGAACGGGAACGAGATTGCGAGGGAAAAGGGGCTTTCATAGTCACTAGAATCTGTCGTCCCAGAGAAGGAACCCATACCACAATGACAATAACACCCCCCGTCGCTTGTGACAAATTACTTGAAACAGAACTGTTCGAACCCACCGCCCCGTTTGTCTCGGACGTGGACAGAGCGCCAATCCCTGCGTTTGATTTGCTAAGAGGAGCTGGGTCTGGTAGGACGGGCAAATCAGTCGGACCCGCTCCACCGATCCGGAAACGCTTCCCCGACGGAGGGAAACGCGTTTTCCTCCCCTCGCCCTTTCTCTCTCGGGAACCATCGACGGACGGCAGCCGCTCCTCCGCCGACGAGCGCCGCCGCTCTCTTCAATAGTTCTTCTCCGGCACGAGTATGATCTGGAGTGAACAGTCCCGGCTCCTCAATAAGATGGAGTGCATCCCATTTATAACGACAAAAAAAAAAAAAAAGCACTCACTACAATCAAAATCGAGCACTCGGTCACCAGCTTAGGTTTAATGAGAGCACTCCATGAAATTTTTAAGTAATCACAATATGATTTTTCATTTTTCCAATAAAACTTTTGACGTGCCACAGTCGGGTGGGATTTGTCCTCAGTGAGCAAGGCATGAACCCCCTCTTCGCAGTTTGATCTGAACCATCCATATTTCAGGGGAGCATCTACTTTTCATGGCAAGAATTGAATGAGGTTGATTGTGTGGATGATACCTCATCACTTGATTGAATGAAGTAAGCGTATCTGTTGAGATATTCTTATAGATGAAATTGCATATTGTTGAAGATGTTAGAATGCTTATTAAGGCAAGACCATGCATATTTCATGCTGATTCATCTTTTGTAAGATTGTGAGGCCAATGTGCTGTGACTGGCTACTACCTTGTCAAATTCTTATTTGAGGTGAGCAAGAAGAATATTTCATCCTACTACCCAAAAAGAGACCCGAAGCCTCCATCATTCCCGTCATCCTTCTAAGGTACTAGGCCTTCTTTCGGTGCATCGAGATGATGTCTCTGCTATATTTCAAATTTCGTATCAATCCTCTCTTTTGCAGGATAGAAAGTTGATGTCCTGATGAACACTCTCCCCGCTTATTAGCCTCTTTCTCATCCATTGCACCAACCCTTTTGAGGATGACTGCATCCTTGTTTGGCATACACCTTCTCCAGCAGAAGTTCGATTAAACACATACAAATGACATCACATGAGTCACATGACCCTTGTTAGAGCACTACTTGAAAGCAAACCTAAGGTTTAGTTGTGAGTAGGGGAAAATTGCAGCTTACAAATGAGACCCCCAAGTATGTACAACCTTTTGAAGATCTAACAGAAACGTGATTACAGATGCTGCTTTAGCTAGCAGACCATATTCTGATGACAACTGAACTGTGTTGAGTGTATATAAGAGATGTTCAATGGCGCAGGATCTGGCTAGTTGTTGTTGCAGTCTGGTACTTTAGCACCATGATGTCATGCAGACAGATGGAGGACATGGTGGTCAAGGCAGTGCAAACTGCAGAATCATGGTTCACCTGAGCTCAATCCATGAGGTCCAGCAATAGCTCATCGACCAAACTTCTTAAAACAGTGACCTCCATTTCCAAAACCATTTCTTCTTTTTCCATCATAAATTTCCTCCAATCTTCAGTCACTTCCATTTCCTTCACGCATAATTCCCTGCTCTCCTCTATCTGATTTTCCAGAAGAAACCATTCTTTTAGTCGTTCACTAGAAATTTTCACCAAATCTTCTTCATCGAGTTTACTTCCAATGCTTAATTCTTCCCTCAAGATGTCAATAACAAGCAGTTCAAAAGATCCCCATTGCCTCTTCGTTGGTGCATCCAAGAACTCGTTCAGTATCTCCTTTATGCATTCCTCCACATCTTCTGTTTTTACATCATTTAGGTCATGCCCGTTGCTGCTGTCATGATAGTTGGCGAAATTTTCAGGATGTTCATCCAAAATCTCCAACCTTGATGACGCAAAGCTTTTCTGCAGGTCAACTGGATCAAGCTGAATAAGAGTTTCATGCCGGCCAATCTTCTGCAGCAGCTGCCGCTTGGTTCCTGATCAACAGACATTATCATTGGCTAGGACTGACGCACAGATACAAAAGAAATACAATAGAAAAATAGCTAAATTCATGAATAAGCAAGATTCAGTGACTAGCCAAACAAGCAGACACCTTAAGTCGTACCTACATCTGGATTCTGGACTATCATAGACAGCACTGCAATCACTAATACGAAGCCATTTGGATGAAGAACGTCAATTAACAAGATATCAGAAATTTGGAGATCTATTTCTACAACATGGTGGAGGCTTAACAAAAATCAAAACCCTGACCAAAATGACAGATCATTGCAAATCTCTGTACGATGCTAAAAGATGTGCATCAAATCCTTTTCAGTAGTTACTGTTTCATTAAGCTCAGAGATGCACACATTAATCTCAGTAGCTTGGCGACATCAGCACGATGACCTTAAGAGTGAAGGTTTCCACCTTTCCTAGAGTTCACGAGTTACCCCTGTTCTTGTTTCACCCTTTCCCTATGCACCCCCCTTCCTACCAAAAAGCTAGCTGCTCATTGGCAGGTTTCTATTTTTCCCCCTGGCTTCAAGATGGACGTATAAAGAACAGATATTATCATGTCAAAGTATACATTACCAAATTCATGAGTAAATTTTATTCATTTCCAGAATCAGATGCGGGTAGGGAAAATCACATCAACAATACTCTATGCGAAAAAGAATATCGTGACTATGGTACACGAAGCAGATTGGAGACTAATTGATCTTGTTTCTGAAATTCCCAGGCAAAAGTATTCATGGGTGTTGGACACTTCTAAGCTTTTTACCATTCCACCTGAAATATGGCCCATCTTATCCTTAATTTGGACTCAGTCCACAACACGACCCCTTAACCTACTCACATGAGCCCCTATTTCTCTCAAGGCTTCTGCAAGATTCACGAGATTGAACAAGCCCATAGTGTAAAAGACCAATTCCTTCCATGTATTTGCTCCAAAACATTTTCTTAGTTATCTGCTGGACTTCCTAAGCAATAAGGACTGAAACTTATAGCCCCCACCCTCTCGTTAAGCTTGTTCCCAGAGAACTCAAGGAACACATAGAAGCAATAGAGAACACAAGTTCTGGGTGTTTTGTTTACTTGTAATTTTAGGTAATGATGATGGAATTTGTGTGTCGAATTTAAATTGAAAGACCTAAGTCCCAGATCTTGTTCTTTTATGGGTTATTGCTAGATATATGTCGTGTTTCACGCATATTTAAGGCTTTTAGTCAACGAACAAAATTTTCTTTCAGTAAACAAATATTAGATGTTCTTCCAGTCAAGCCAATCAAATTAGTTCTGATCCGAGGAAGCCATATGCACATTAAGTAGCACGGTGTCTGGACAAGCTTAACCTCCTAAGGATGCATGCGTGTCTTGCATATAACGGGTTCTCTTTGTTTCTGGTCTAGAAATAAAGGATCTGACACTGCTCAAAATGGAAAGTAAAACTAAAGAAAAGAACACAAGTGCTCTAGTAAAGACGCAGTAACTAGAGCGACGAGAATCTAATTTACATACCTCGCGTAAACCAAATAAAACTTAAGACGGGCGAAGCGTGGGTTAAAATTTTAAAATTCAGAACTTACTTCTTCTATTTGCAAGGCCCTCCTCGAAAGGTGCTGCCATGACATCATCTTCAAATGAGAAGTCAAGAATAGAAATTGGGCTAAACAGTTCTTTCTCATGCCCCTCAGCGTTAATGCGTCCAGTGAGTCCATCACCCCCATGCTCGAGCCGTTGGATATCAGCCTGCTGGTTCAAGAAACTACAGTGAGTATCGATCTCGAGTCGAGGCATTTGTTAAGCAAAAACAATATGAGCAAAACAAAAGTCGCAATTGAGCAGCAAAGTAAACTTTGAATTTAACATTGGTTTAATTTCATTTGCTGCAGTCAACAAGTGGCATAATGAAATCGAATCGGGCAGCTCAAAAGTTATCTGTGGCATTTCCTTCACTCTTTTCAGAACGGTGGACCTATTGGCTAAAAAACTTAAAGGTGCAAAAAAGACGAGCTCATCCAAGAGAAAATTAATCACCGAATCAGTGCCTTGGCGTCTTTCTTAGTGCAAGAGAAACGATACAATTTTTTTTAATTCCAGTCGTTAATCTGTCAACCCACTAAAGAAACAAGTAAAACTTTGAAAAAATACCCAAGAACTAAAAAACATTATTTGTGCTAGTGGCCTACTAGATCTAAGAAGTAATGGCACAAACAGCAACCTTAATAAAATAAATCGAGACGCTCAGTTTCTATGAACGGGTGGAAGAAGTTTCCATGCGTGGGCCCCCATGCTTATCTGTGACTTTGTGTACGGGTGCCGCTTGGACAAGCCAAGACTAAATTGACCAGGCAAGACCTACAAATACTTTTACCACAACACAATCAACTCCCTGAGATTCCAGGCCTAGCGAGAGATGGTTGAGGTCACAGTCCATCAGAGCATTTTGTTCGTGAGATGTACTCGATGCTGGGACTGGTCGGAAGTCCACTTCACAGGGCTTGGTTGAGATTCACTAGTCAAGTTGACAACGACAGTACATTCCAGTGTACATGCACAAGCAGTCAAGCACTACCATTTAGTACTCACCATGTTTCAAGCTCTAGTGACGCATCAATAGCATGGTTGATGTTCGGTCTGAGTGGTGAAATTTATCTAATAGCACTTTGAGGCTGATCATGACATGGCAGTACTCATCTTTCCTACCACTATAAAGCAAAGCAGTGGATCAAAAAGCAGATTGGGACCAATTCAGATCTGATTTTTTTGGGTTGCAGTGTGAGTGTCTCGTTTGGTGTTTCATAAATTTACCTAATTATAGTCTCCAGTTTTAGTGTTGCGACTGCCAAACACTCTGTTAGAACCAGTCGACGCGTCCTACTGTTTCCAGAAGAATTATGTTTTGAAGAAAAATAGCCTTTGCTGACCGAAACCGTAAGGCCATTGTAAACTGTGCTTTCTGCAAAATGGTTGGACGTGAGACACTTTTGTTGTGGGTCAAAGGTGACATTCCCATGTTTTTCGGCATCGAGACGGTGACAATTTTTTCACAAAAAATTTACAAAGTGGATCCCTTGACTTTTGGATGATTTGCAAATACACATTATCTTTGAAAATTTTCCAATTAGAGGCTTAGCAAAACCCCCCAACAAGTGAAAAGCATCTACCTGAAAACTTTTCAAGAAGATCTTTGTTTTTTTCTTTATGATAAACAGAGAGGTCTTGTCGGAATTAGGAGCTTGACAGGGGAACACAGTTTCTGTTCCACTTCCCTCAACGCGATAAATGTTCCACGAAGAGAAAAGCTTAACAAATAAACCGCAAGCCATCACGTAGGCTGTGGTAACTGGTAAGTCTCGTCAAATGTACTCACGAAAAGACTAACTAGGCGCAAACTCAAAGACTGTCGGAAGACTACTTTTATCATACGTTATCAATGTCGCACCCTAATGGAAACGCATCGGTCAGTACGTATCTTACTAGCACTTACCGATATCATATAAAACTGATACAGGTCTTACTATTTAAATAGTTAGCTTAGAATATCTAAATTGTTTTTAAATTGAAAAACTTATAAACAGGGAAAAGCGCCGATAGAGTTTTCCCAAACACTGCCTTTACTATATTTCATCCATTATTAAAAAATTAAAAACAATCAGTGGGCTTCACAAATGAGATTCTCCCTACTTTATCTAATATAATGTGTAAAACTATATCTAATATAATGTATAAAACTAAGTAGCGGACCAACAATAAGAGGAGAAAAAAAGAGGGAGCGGAGAAAATTAAAACCCAACAAAAGCCCGGGAGTAGGAAAGCGAGGGAAGGGGCAAAGCGATCAAGATGATACTCTAAAAACTGTAGGACAGCGCAGGAGGTGCGGAGAGATCCTAAAATGCCAAAGCCGGCGACGGAGACGGCGGAGAGCACGGGGACCCAGGTAATAGAAGATTAAAAAAGTAAACAGGAGAAGCAACCGCTCAACACGGTGGAAAAACGCACCTCCTCTTCGTTGGCGCAGCAGGTATCTGCTGTATCGAGGGAATCAGATCCTCCTTCCGACATTGCCAACCCTCCGGCGCTATCACGCTCAAGTAGGCGAACTGGGGTGTCGGCTGTTGGTCTCTCACGGCATCCCTTCTGTAAAATTTCCTCCACCGCCTGTTCTTCTTCCTCCTTGCCGTGGTAATTTAGTAAAAGCATCTTGTCCTTCATCACGTCAGCCTCAGAGCACACCGAACTCCCGCTGGAGGACTGCAATGTCGATGCACAGTCGCTCTCCTGCCCGAACTCGGACCACGTATAGCTACTTGTCCGTGAAGACGAGAGAGAATCCGATGTTCCATCATGGGTCCGCACATGTGCTTCCTCTCGCAGTGGGGTTCGAGAGTTACTATACTCGCAGGGCGTTGTTTCTTCGTCCCCAAATGATGCCCACCGCACGATGTCTCGAACCCGGACCGGGGTTTCGGCCCGTCTTTTGTTGTAATGGCGTCGGCGAGAAATATTTCTCAGGAGAGCAGACAGCCTTCGCGAAAGGCTTCCATTTGGGACACGGGATTCCCTCGCGGAAGGCAGCCTATGTGGAAATGAGCCTAATTTGTTGACGTTATGCACCCGGCGGATGGTGGTACCATGTCCTTGTTGAGATGGAGTGTCGCTTGAGAAGGGCAGAAGCTTGACTAGGACCTCCGAAGCCCTACGTAATGCAGAACGGGTGGAGGAAGCATGTCGGGAGGAGACAATGCCGACGCCTTGGAGGGCTTTCTTCTTGCTCTTGGATTCCATTTCCAGAAGATACTTCACAGTGGTCCGACATTCTTTCGAAGTTGGATGGTGATTCTGCCTGTTCTTCGTGACGTGAATCGGGCTAGTATCGTTCAAGAAATCCTTGAGCATCAGGGGTCTCTGTTTCTCCTCCGAATGTCCGCCTTTGGATTCCGGTATTCGCAGCCTCTCTGTTGCCATGTTCATTCGGTTAATATGGCGAACTTCTCGAAAGCGACTCGAACCAGTATTTGACAATGCACAGATCGGTGGATGGTTCCGCCAGAAAGCTGTTTCTTAAGGGGCTCGGAGGTCGTTGGTACCAACTAGGGATGCGATCGATCAGAATGAACAACCGTATAACTTGTGACGACCTTGGCGAGATAAAACCACGAGAAACAAAAGGGAAGACGAGCATGGACAAGATGAAGAAGGTGAAGGTGTAAAACTCGCTGTTTTTTTTCAAACGATGCTGCTCAAGACCCCTTCAATTTGAAATTAAAGATAGAAGAAGCGGACAAAAGACAAAAGAATGGTTCTATTGGAAGACGAGGAACCGGGAAGCTTGCCCGCCATATTTAACAGAGTAGGTCTGGGACCAGGGAGTAAAGAATACCAGTATAGCTCACAGGATCGAAGCGCAAGGCCCACCAAAAACTGCTCCCGATTACTTTTTCTAGAATCAATGTCACGCAGAGAGAGAGAGAGAGAGAGAGAGAGAGAGAGAGAGAGAGAGAGAGAAGGAGATGAAGAAGAAGAGACGCAATTGTGGTGCGAAGTTGCTTGTTCAGGGAGGTCCGAAATCAGCAGCATTTATGAAGAAAGGCCTGCGGAAGCAAGGCTGGTGCCGGACCTTGCCATAAACTCGTTACCCGGAATCACTGACTTCGGCTGGTACTTCCTGCAAAGCTCCTGGAGACACTGAAGCACAAGACAGCATATCAGAGGCTGCTCGTACACAACATTTAAGGAAACGAGATAAGAGTATGAAGAAGAAAATAACAAGCAAGTTCCAACTAATAGCCAAAGTTACGAAATATGGTCCCGTTTAAGGAAAAGACGGCAAATTTCTCAACAAGGACGATACAAAACCAGTACCAATATAGGAAGGAAGAGCTCAGAAGCACCAGATGCCGTATGGCCGAGTTATAAATAAGTTCAGGAGGAGCATTTCGAGGAAAAGCACGGAAGTTTATAGCCAAAACGTAAGAAAATCGATGTTTTCAGAAGGGAGCAATAAATGGAAATTTGACAACAGGCCAGGTGGGAAAGAATCATAAAATTGGATCATGATCATGCGCTCTTAGGCCGAAATATGCACTCGATGCTGTCAAAAACGGTCGAAAGGAACATATTTTCAGGCAAAAACATTAGGATTTCCTATTGCTCTGCTTAAAAACCAGTACTACTCTGTTCATGCAACCAAAGGAACCAGGGCCCGTTGTCAGAAAGCGACGGCCCTATGCATTAGCTAAAATGCGTAAAAGGAGCCGATCTTCGGACGAAATCAACGGAAATCTAGTGTTTATAACAGAAACCGACTACTAAACCGACAGTAGAAGAATCGGAAGGGGATAGTCGGTAAGAGCCGTACAGAAGCCAAAGGAAATCGAAAATGTAGATGAAAACCTGCTACGAAGTCCGGAAAAACGGAAAGGAAGTAGCAAATCTTGATTCCGATCACCAGAAATTAACCCTCATCGGCCGGAATTTAATTTTCCGACGGAGGAAAACAAGGCGATTCTCAATTATACGGCGGCAAATGCAGAACCCCAGCGAGATTCCACGACGACCAGGCAGAAGGCTTCCAGAAGAAGACTGAACACTGAAGCAAGAGGAGGCGCAGAAGGCTTGGGAGAGACCTTGAAAGAGATGGATCTTGACCTGACGAGAACACCTGAGGACGTGAAATTTATAGGCCGACCGAGAACACGCGCGCAGAATGGCGGAGATATACAGCGCGAACCCAATCACGGTCCAGGACCACGGTGAAAAAAAAAAAAAATTCCTCTACAGTAGTCGCAGTAAAAAGGTAAAAATCAATCGCAGTAAAAAAAAAAAAAAGAAAAAAAAAGGGATGGAAGAGGAAGGAGGAACGAAGGTTCTATGCAAACGAGTGAAATGCATTTTAAAAGCGTTCTGATCGCAGGCTTACCTGCAAAGCTCCTGACTCTCTTCGGATCTTGAGCTCTCTCTCTCTCTCTCTTTCTCTCTCTCTCTTCCCCGGTAAAAGAATCATATGAATTTCACTTTCGGGAATATTTCCATGTATTATGTTGAGAAAATTCTATAATCTCAAAAAAGAAAAATTTTAAGGTATTAATTTAACTCCAGTAATAATACGACAATGCCTTTATATTTTCCATAAAGCATTTATTATTTTTTAAGAAATATATATCTTCTCCAGATAACTGTCAAAAAATATCCTTTTTTGTTTTAAAAGAAGCGGTTCTTCCGGTCACAAATTCAATTTGGTATCTCTAATTTCCTTTTTAAAATTTTATGCTTTTCCTCCAAGCCAGAATTCTTTTTTGTTTTCTATTTAATTGATTTACCGTTTTTATCTATTGTTGCACTGTGAAGGATATGAGCTAATGGATGCACTTCTATTGGAATCCGGATAATCGATTGGCCACATATTTGGATTAGAGTCCAAAATGAATGAGTAAAATATAATGCGATATAATTCGGATTCTTAAAATTGCAACCAAATCGGAGGCTATATCCAGATTCAGACGGCAGTTTTGGCGTAGAGCCAAAAAAAAATTTATGAGAGAGCTCGAATTAGAGTTTTTTAATTTTAACTAGCGTCAAAATATTAATTTTTCAAAATTTATATATATAAAATTTATAGAGAACTTAAAAAAAATTGTGGTGAGACCAGGGCTTATGCCGACCTTACCTTGGTTCCGCTCCTGATTGGCATGTTTTTATCGATGTGGCAAAAGAACCATGACAAAATCCATGGTTGATCAAACTATAAATCTTATGTAAGACCCAATATTCATACTAAAATTTTTATTTTACCTTGTTACATTGAGAAAATGTAAGGTTTAACATTGGAGGAGGTGGATAGTTCGGATCTTATATTAATGGTCTTCAAATCTCGACGATTTGATGTGATTTTCCAATAACGATTTGGATTTGATGTGTGTGTGGTTTAATATTTGATCTGAATCGGATCCATTGGTACATTCAAGCTTATTAGGCAGGAGTTAAAACTACATCGACACATGCAGTAACACCTATTTGCCATGAGATTAAACATTATATGTGGATTTAGACATTTAGATGCATTAAAAAACAGGATAGTTCAACTTTAGTGTTTGAAAATCGGTTTTTTTTTTTTTCTTGTTACGGGTGAATGGTTCATTCCACCATCTTCGGAGAGGCCATTGACCCCCTCTATGCTTGACTCTCTCGGTTTTTATAGAGTATGCTTTTGGACGTTTTACGGTCCAGAGATAAAACACATTTGGACGTGACAGTGACAATTCCAAGACTTGAACCTGAGCACTTTGCCGCTCAGTCTGTTATCACCCCTAGAACCACTAATTAAAAAGAAAAAAGAGATAGTGACCCCTTTATACCCAATTACCTCTACGAGTGTAAATTGGTCTAGTATTTAGCTATATATGAAGTTGTCAAAGTTGCTTGCATAAGAGGGTGTGGGTTCAAAGTTCGAATCTCATGATCGCTGTCACTTTCCAGTGTAAGTTATAAACAACATGAAACATGATATTTGAGTTGAAATGTATACTGTAGGTTCACTCACTCAAGCTTCAAAACAACCTCTAAAGGATAGGGCCTTCTGCTAAGTAAACATTAAAAAAAAATATTGTATTATTTGAACATATGTTCTTATAATACATTGACAATTAAACTAAATCACACTATGTTTAATAGAAAGGTAATATAGTGTTCTTGAAACATGTACTCCAAGAACACAAGATTTCTCTTATCAAATTCCTTTTTAATTGTAGAAGCAGTAATAATAGTATGTTGTATGAACATAAGTGACTCATTTCTTCTAAGTGAGGAAAAAGAAAATTCAGACATGCCACAAAAAATTATTAGAGTCTAAAAATTTGAATCTTTAATTACTGGATTCAAATTCTTTACGAAATTTTAAGACAATGATTCAAATATGAATTTCGTCCTGATATCAAACTCGAATTCTATCAAGATCCAACCTGATTAAATGCAAACGTTGGCTTCTTTTCCTCTACAAACGCATTCAAATCGAATTCGGATCTTATTTGAAAGTGTTAGTTTAGACCAAACTTAACAAACGGGTCGGATTGAGTATGGATATGTAAGTTTATACCCGACTCGAATCCACATGCGTATAAAAGTTATTGGGAAAGAGGACCGGATCATTATAGTACTATATCAAGTGCGTGCATTAAATGCTTAATGCGGTTGATCACTATGTTTCATTAAGTGCTCCAATTAAATGCATTATGATGCATGTATAATAAAGTATACACTATACGAACAAGTACAAGACTGAGATGGACATCAATTATATAATAAAATAAAATAGCTCGGTAATAGGGAAATCTCTATTGCTACTTCAACCTTTTTCTAACCTAAATACAAGTCTTATTATTTAATATTATTTTATCTTAATAATGATAATATATTTTATTATCATTAATTTATTTTACATTTAAAAAAAAATATTTTAATTGGTTCAGGCTCAACCTCAGGTTTCGGGTCTCGGGTCAGGACAAAGCCCGAGTTTTGGGCCTAATTTTCATGCATAACAAAAAATTGATGTGATCTATTTCATGTTAACTGACATTTTAACTAGAGTTAACGGCAAGGGTAAAAATACAAAAAAAAGGGAAAAAATATCATGGTAGTTTATTTCATGTTAACTCACACTTTGACAACAGTTGCGTGCCCTCATTCTATAGAAAATGTGAATTTTTTATAAACTATAACAAAAATGGTAACCCTTCAAATGAAAATTTCCTTCAACTGAATAAAAAAGTACAAAAAAATCTATTAAGAGACGATTCAATAAAGGCATATGGCATCACTTAAATGAAGTGTACATGTTCAATTGTTAATAAGCTCTTCATTTACGAGTTAAGACATAAAGGCCTTCAATTTGAATCCAAAGCGAAAGTTAGGCAACTGATGTACAACTTCATTGGAGGTACATTCGCCAAAGACATGAAACTGCTTCATGATTTATGATTTAGGTGGAAAGCGGACACAATTAGGGGTGAACACTAACCCAGCTCGGCTTGACTAATGAAACGTGGAGTTTGACTCGACTTGAACTTAAAAATAGCTCGACAGAAGCAACTAGAGCTCGACTGGTAGTTACGTGTTGAGCTCGAGCTCGAGTCGATTAAGACTCGACAAACTCATTTGAATAGAATTGATATTCATCGTTACGTATTGAGTTCTATCAACTTGATTAAGGCTGGACAAAGTCGATCAAGGCTTGAGCTCGACTCGGTAATTACATGTTGAGCTCGAACTCAACTCGAATATTTGAACGAGCCGACTCACGAACTCGAGCTCGACTCATTAAGCAAATGACTCAGCTTAAACTCGTTCACGGGCCGAGCTTTAAAGAGTCGAGTTGTTCATCGCTAGACACAATGTTGACTAATGTACGTCTCATTCATCCACAACCTAAACTTGGCGTGCTCCTGTTAAGTAAGTGGACCTTCTTAATTAAAAGCATAAAGACAACAAATAAAATTGTTTTAATAAAAAACATCACGTTAAACAAGGTGAACACAAGCTAAGAATGCTTCCTTTTTCACTTATAAAAGCATATTAATATTATTTTCCGTTTGTTATGGGATTTGTCGCTTGAGGAACACCGGGCGAAACGTTTTCCTCGCAAGTAACAGCGGCCTCAAATTCTCAATACAATTCCAAAACTACCCCTGCATCGGCGGCCTAGATTCCGATGAACATATGGGTGATAATATAATTTTCCCACACCAGACGGGAAAAAATCTTCCCTCATCAGAGCCGTCGATCTCAAAACGTGGCAGCCGATGAGGGCATCCATCCCCCGTGCGAGCGGTAGAGGCCTTTTGTCTTCCTCTTCAGAGTGGGGACCCACAGATCGCCCGTCGATGTTGCGGTCCCCTTCCAAGGGCACAGCGGGGTATCGACCACCGTCTCGACCCAAAATGACATTAACATCCACGTCTTTATCCCCGTCAGGCAGGCAACTATAGGGGCTTTTTAGTCTTTTCTAGGTGTTAAGCCGAACTCGCACACTACGCTATTGTTTTCGGAACGACGATAGTGGGGCGTTCTGGACGGTCCATCTGACAGATGAAAGGTCGCACGCTGTCGATCTCATTTAAATTGTGGTGATGTTGACTTGCGGGGCCCACGGAGCCGTGGAAAGAGGAGGCATACGGAGATCGTGGTGTCCGCGAACGGGATTTTATTTTATGTTTTTTTCCGGCTTCTCTTTTAAATCGTTCAGGGTATGGACACACGACATGATTTCACGGGATTGGCAGAGGAACGAGCCGAGGCCCACCTTTGGCCGACGGCAAATCCACACCATCAAACGCTGCCCGATGGACGGTCCGCCGTTATCGTACTGGTTTCAGTTATACGCCACTTGCTCTTAATATATATATATATATATATATATATATATATATATATATATATATATAATGATGACTTAACTTTTGTCATTTGATCCTAGTCGTTCAACCTATCATATCAAAACAAACCGTTAAGAAAAAAAAAATGATGATGTTTATTATCTAACATTACTTTTTATATTATTTGCATGTTTTCTTAAAAACCATCAATGTGTATGAATCGGTGACTCACCATAAATAAATAAATATATATATATATATATATATATGTATGAATTGGGGAGACATCGCATATAGTACGTGTTATTAACAAATACGCTTGCATGACTCTCATTGCACTATTAGATGTATTTATTTTCGGTAGAATTATAATATTTTAATTGTATAAGACAAGACGTGCTATTCGCCAACTGTGTTTGATTGTATCTCTGCCACGCTAGGATAGGTAAAATCATACCTAATTGAGTAGGCTCCCCAACATTTACATATGGATCGTGCCATGTTTGTTTGTTGGTACCAAAGCAACTCAATTTTTGTTAGGCTGCCTCTTTCTTTTTAATGAAATAAAAAAAGAGCCTGCCATCGCTTTGCCTCTTCCATCAACACGGGTGAAAACCAACACTTTAATTTTTGAATCTAGATAGGGCTAAATTAAATTCAAATCTAAAAAATACATGGTACAATTAATTTTTTTTTTAATTTTTTTTAATGTATTTTTTTTTTCATTGGTTAGGATGGAGCCATGGCCTAGGCGGCCCCCCTCCTTCCGCCCCTACCTGCTAGACTTAAGCAATAATGAGTTCTAACATAACCCTTTTAAAATAACCATCCAAAAGTAAAAAAAAAAGAAAAAAGGCTGAAGTCACTCACCCAACCTCTCATCCCATAAGATACAAGGCTTGTATTGGTGCCTTGAGATGCTGCCCTTACTATGCTTCAACTTGTAAGTCGGTGACCTTCATTTAAAACATAGAGAATTAATCATTGAGAATTTAATGTGGAGGAGTTTTACTCAACTCCATTACACCAATCCAAGAGGGAGATAAAAGAACAAGAATGACTTGCTTCATTTTATTTATTCTTCAGTGTATATTAAAAGTCTCATTTCGTAAAGCATGACTATAATTTATTATATATATATATATGGCTTTATTTTTATGTTTGCCCAATTTAAGCATAAAAAATAAAACCTTTAATTGGAGAGTAGTTATGAAGGTGTCGTATAGTTTTTCTGAGTGACTTTTTTTTAAAAAAAAAAAACCGTATGTCCAACAGGATATCGTATACAGCACGGTAGATGCACGCAAAGGAGAAGAGCAAGCAAGCAATGAATTTAATTGATAAAAGACAACTTTCAAAAAACTACAAAAATACAATGCTGTATAATTTATTAGCAAGTACAGAAATTTATTAAAAAAATGCATTATGAAATTCCACACGGATGGATCGTGGCAGTGTGTGTCCAATTTGTGCACCCAAGGACATGCAGCCAAAACGGCACGTCCCGTGAACCTTCAATGCCATAAAAAAAATAAATAAATAAAGAGAGGGACAGGTTGTCCAACCACATACCAGTTCACTATCTGGACAAACTGCCCAAGTGATTCTATTGCTGTCAGTCCAAAGGGGAAAATAATTGCAATGATCAGAAGAACCGGTTCTAGACATTTATAGCTGGGACATAAACAAGGAGCTGTGCAGCAGCCACGGGACCAGGGTTCCAGAAAACATGTGAATAATAAAAATACGTAAAGAAGAATCAACCCCAAAGAAATGGCAGAATAAATTTGATTGGTAAGAGATCTCACGCCTGAGACCTGATCTCAAAGGTCTCAAATTAAAGAATACCAAGTACTGGCGTAGGTAAATTCCTTGGGGGTTAAACAATGCATATGAGGTTCTTCATTTTATACATGCTTTGGATACAAGTATCTTTCTATTAATATATTCTGCCATTACTTGGTATTTTTATTAAATTTACCTACCTATTTTTTAATTTGAGACCTTTGAGATCAAAATTTTCTGTCTGTACAACTGTTTTGGAAAATTTTCATTTTATACATGCTTTGGATACAACTTGGGGTTAAATAATTGCAATGATAATTGATTAAATATACCTTAGAGGGTTATACATGCTCACAGAATCAAATTTGTGACCACCATATTTGCTCTAGAAAATTTTCTACAGATACAAGTATCTTTCTTATTTAAAAATCAAAATTGGTACCTTGTCCTGTACAACTGGTTTAATTTCTTCATTTTATACATGCTTTGTATTGTTTATACGTGAAGTATGTGAGATCAATTACTTGGCTAACTTATAAAAACACCAAGGTTTGGCAATAGTTTATAAGCATGCATATGAGGTTCTTCAGCAAATGGCCC
This sequence comes from Nymphaea colorata, assembly GCF_008831285.2. Classification (NCBI taxonomy): domain Eukaryota; kingdom Viridiplantae; phylum Streptophyta; class Magnoliopsida; order Nymphaeales; family Nymphaeaceae; genus Nymphaea; species Nymphaea colorata. The sequence goes on along the minus strand of NC_045138.2, from coordinate 2,674,238 downwards.
TTAGTTTTCTAATTAACATTCTCAAAAGATGTGCTCAACAGCTGTGGATATAGTTAGAGAAAAGATTGAATTGGTTGTACAAAGTTGACTATGTCAGCATATAGTTAAGTGGGGTCAGTATCAAATCAACATGTTAATTTATTCTGAGACAATACCTGGTGACTTTAACATTTATGTAGCAAGGGTAAGCGATAACAGAGATTAAACTCAGGCAAGTTAGATGTGTACGAATAAACAATAAAAACAGCTTCCGTCGTGTTTCTGACTGTGCCAAAATCTTATGTGTTGCTGAAATTGTACTATTTCTAATCATAAAGCAATTCTTTACAAATTTTAATTGTTGACATGGTTCCCGGTTTCAATAGCTTATTTCACGTTGTTAGCAACACATAATAAACCTCTATATCTTATTTCCGATCAAAGGTACGATGGTTGATATCATGCTGACTGTGATTGACATGAATCCTCATGAACATCAATATGATTGTACTTATGTATGACAATAAGCATAGTTTCACCCATGTATGATCAAATGTTAGATTTCGATTAGAGTTTGAAATGCTCGTGATCAGAAGTCTTTAAAAACTTTGTAATGTAAGACTATAAAAAATCGAAACCTTCAGTTTGCATCTTCACGACAAAATGCAATCATTGAAAGTGTTCAGAACTTATAAGTGAAAGCCCACATTTGCATTTATAATTACTCCTTTTTGTTGGGCGAACTGATATTTTGGGATGTTGTAGGAACAACATGCCATACCACTCCACGCAGGAGTCTAAGCCCCTTTCTTCCTCCACCCCACCCCTGAGATCTAAGACTGCTGTGAGACCTATGTGGACTATGGTACACCTTGTCAATTAGAATGTTGCTTTACCACCATGCAAGATAACAAGTTGTTGATGCGGCTCAAAGGAGACTCATGTGCACATCAAATTAAAGCATGCCCCAACCTGCCCCCTAATCAATTTCAATTCACTTCTTACAAAAACAATAAATTGACACCATTAGGAGAATTTTGCACATGTACATAAATTCATAAATACTTGTAAACAAAAAAGTTCCATATGTAAAACTATTCTCAAGTCATTCTACTTAAGGTGTTATAAATTTTACTCTCTTACTTTTGGGGTGGTGTGTGTGTGTGTGTGTGTGTGTGTGTGTGAGAGAGAGAGAGAGAGAGAGAGAGAGAGAGAGAGAGAGCACACCAGGTGATGATTCTTTGAGATAGCACTAACAGTTTGAGAGGGGCCATATCCTGTAGATGGTATTGGTTCAAATCTTACGTACTGTGGCTCTTAGCAGGAGAGATCGATACAAGAGTATGGTGAAGGCACTTTGAGTTCAAGGAGTCTTATCCTTGAACAAATACAACACTAGATAATCTGGGCCGGATGCTTTGTTTTACATCTCCCGAGCGGTAAGATTCTTTCAGATAACCTATGATAGCTTCAAAAAGGAGAAACAAAGAAAAGTTTCAACACCTATCATTCTCAGAAGACTGAAATAGAGGCACGCGAAGCAATAACCAACGTGACAGCCTTTTCCTTTTCAAGAAAAGGCACACTCTGAAGCAAGTATAGAAAGTGGAGGAAAAAGAGAAGGTGCAGGAGAAAAGATGTTAGGTAAGGTACCCATGTTTGATGCTGAAAACAGCAACTCAGGCAACCCTGTTTCCTGCTGCTAAAATGGCAAATGAAGTGATGGTTGTATTTGGCTATTTAGGGCTAAGGCCCCATTTGATCCTCTTCTTCATGCAACAGTTCCACAACTGGGCAACTAGGGTTAAGGATGAGGGCCATCCTTTGTTTTGCACTCAACCTCGTTTATTAATTGACTGGACATACCTGACCTACTTTGGCAAGCCAGCTGGAGAGTGACGGAGACAAAGAAGAACCATTTAATAGTCGACTCCCCAAGACTTCGGATATGATTATTACTCGTGTTTCAGTTTCACAAGCTCTTTCAGTATTTTATTTATTCACGTGGAACTGCAGAATCATAGTGGTCACAAAGATGCCTTTTCTTTTAACATTTATTTATTACCTACACGTAAACCACCTCCAGCATTGATCTATGGTAGATGTTTTTATTCATGAATCCGCCTTTCGTTTCTAGTTCCTAAGAGAGGCTTAAGTTTGATGTGATCTATGAATTTTCAGACGACGGTTAAGATTTAAGGGTTACTCCTTTATGCAGTGCTAGTTTCTCAATTTTCCATGGACATAGGAACTAAGAAGAAGCTTATTCAATCCAACGCAAAATAAAGCAGTTCTATTCTTGCTAGTACATCCAGTTGTTGTTGATGTTATTATTATTTGCTTCAATATTTTGATCCAGGATTTCAATCTTGATTTATGCATATAAAATTGGCAATCTACATTTTGCAATGGTTTTAAAAACTTAGGTTCATCTCCAAAAATTGGCAAGTATAATGGCATGGCCACTAATGACATTGGTGGCAGAAAAAGCCGGATGTAAACACTAATGTTCCAAAAAGAAAGAGAAAATATCATTTGGTCCTTTATAAGCATATATATATATATATATATATATATATATATATATATATATATACACATGTTGCTATCTTTTCCCAAAATAAAGAATATTTTAGTGAGATGTTGATAAAATTTTCAACCTCTTTCCCTTCACCAAGGGCTACAGCATGATGAGACTTGATAAGATGCATGATTCACATCCATATGGATTCTTATTCTTGTCTTTGGATGCTCATAAGGTCCCACCACCAGCGAAGCCAACATGGTTTTTTGTAAGTTTAAAATGAAACAGGTAGGAGTAATATAGGTGAAGGATCAAGCAGTACGAAAGAGGGAGGAGATGGATCAAGAGAAGTCCACACAGTACTTGCTGTTTTTCACCAAACTACACCAATTCCTGTGTTCGAGAAAATAGGGGACACCAACAGATCTTTGCTGAGATTTTCGCTGTCTTTTTTCTTGCAGTTAGTGTCTCCCATTAGTGGGTCAGCTTTTCAACGTAAGCCAATTGAGGTGATTGAACGACATGCACGAGCATGTCTCTCTCTCTCTCCTTCGCTCATATGAAACCAAAGTGTCACGAGCATCCAGTTGACAACCTCAGTTGGTATTAAAAGGAAAGCTTAACCACATTTTGATATACATCACAGCAAGTTCATGTAAACACATGTTGAAGCAAAAAATCCAATTTACATATTAAAAAGCATATAATTGCATACTGCATAAGCCCTACTGCAATGCCAGTTGGGACAAAAGAAGAGAAGTTACTATAGATTATAAAAAGATGAATTAACATGAAGATGCAATGCTTCAAATTGCATTTACAAGAGAACTATTAATATATTTATGTATATTTGAATCTAAATCCAATCAATGTCATTTCATAAATCTGAATCCAATCCAATTTCTTAATCAGATATTAATTTTTTTTTCATATACAATGTTTGTGGAATGGTTCGGTCAGATACCGAATACAAATTCATTTTATTGACATTTCTAAAGAGTGTTTGGAAACTGTAACAAATTGTTACTATTTCATGAATTTGCCCAAAAAAATTGATTCTAAAATATTTTAATAAATTGACCCAATTTTTTGGGGCAGATTCATAGGATGATAACAACTCGTTACTGTTACTGTTACCCAATGACCTGTTTGGCAGAAGAAACACTCAGTGAGTGTCCAATGAATATACTCGAAAGCATGGGTAACTTCGTGAAACACTAAAACAAATATTATGTGAATCTACTTCAATCTTTACAGCAAATTCATGAGGCACTCACAGTGCTCCTACTGCCAAATGACCTCCAAATGTTGCTATTTTATAAGTGAAACGATTTGTTGGGTCAAACAATAATCACTAGAGATAGACCTACTTATTCACGACTCATGCTTTGAGTGTTCTTCCTGATCACAGTGCCCGCGAGGCCATTTACGAACAAATTACAGTATTTGAATCGTCAAGAGAGTATATGAGATGGAGATCTTATGAGAGAGGTTAGAGACCACATACACTTAATCCTCTCTCAAACTCCCAAGTTGTAGGCAGAGGATGATGGCGCGTTTCCCTGTCTCCTCAACCTTTGCTATCATCTTTATAGGGGGTTAAAATTTCTCCCATTCATGGGGGCATACGAAGTCATGCTCGACATGGGCAGACCCAAATCCATATCCAACATCTCTCATTTACACATGAAAAGGCAGAGATCGATCATATCTATATAATGCTTCACTCCTTTAGATTTTCAATAGAAGCAATTAAATTAGGTGGCCCCTGTAACGGAGTTGTTTTTAACATGCAAAGGACAATGTAATTAATCTATTTTGATCATTCTCATTGCACATGGTTCTCGTTGTGCCCAGATTTGATTCATCTCCTTAGTCTTGGACATATTTAATCTCCCGGCGTAAGTAATCGTAAACATATTAAATTATGGCCTTCTGTACGTCATTTTTTGCTTACTGTCTGAAACTTTATTTATAATGCAACTTCAGCTTCTTCGGTTATCTCCCTTTCCTCCCCACCTGCTCTGGGTGGCATTGGCGTGACCTATCCTCAACTCGACATTGGATGCTACTAATGAAAAATAACCCCAGACTTCGCCCTCACAAGCACGAAGGAACACGTTCTCTAACAGTGTAATGCACCTGGGCATGCAGGTGGCTAGGCTAGCCTCGATTTTATCCAACCTAGTTTCTGGAAGTGGAACCTAGGCAAATTAGTGCATCCCAATGTGTTGCGGATGTTCCGGCTATCATAAAGAGGGGAAAACAACAAATAATAATAATAATAATAATAATAATAATGTTAAAAGTGCAAATAAATTCTCGTACCTTGGAAAAGGCCAGTTGCACCAAACAAGAAATCGTGCTCGGATACAAATGTTGGATATACATAAGAATATCCAGATCAAGTCGCAGATGAGATTTTACCTCCTACATTCGGCGAACACGAGTCAGATGGATTTATGCATATATTCGCGGATCAAATGCACTCCAAAGGATTGAGATAAAATAATCAACTAATGAACAGCAATGAAACCAAGTCAGATAAATGTACAAGGTTAACTCAAAAATGTAAACTAAGGTGGTTTACAACAAAAAATATACGCAACTCATAATCATACTAAAATGTCATGGTATTGACTTAAGAAGGAAGGGGAACTGGTAAGTGTTTGTAAACTGCTACAAAAAAATTGAAATAAGACCACCAACCATGCATAAAAATGAGTACAAATCTTAAACATACTAAAATGTCAACAAACTAATTTTAAGAAGAGGAACTAATAAGTGTTTATAAATCTATAACAAAAGTATTTAAACGCTGACATTTTAAGAAGGGGGACTGGTAAGCTTTACAAATTTACCAGAAGAAGATTAATGAAATAAAATAACCAACCAATGCATAAGAATGAGATCTAGTTAGATGCATATAAGTTTAACAAAAAAATGCGAAATAATATGTGGCTTTTCCATCAAGTCCTGTTTTATGCTAACCTAGCCATACTAAAAATGTTCGGTACTGATTTTAAGAAAGGGAACCGACGAGTGTTTATAAAAAAATTAAAATAAACTTATCAGCTAATGCATAAGAATGAAACCAAGTCAAGTAAATATATAAGGTTAACTTAAAAATGTAATCTAATGTGGCTTAAATCTTAAAACATACCAAAACGTCAGCAAAATAATTTTATAGTAAGGGGACTGATAAGCGTTTATCAATATATAACAAAAAGATTGAAATACTGATTCTTAAAAAAAAAAGACTAATAAGTGTTTCTACAACACAAGAATAACGAAATAAAATAACCAACCAATGCATAAGAATGAAATCTAATTAGATAAAACAATAAATTTAACCTGAAAATGTAAATTAATATGTGACTTATTCATCAAGTGGCCTTTTCATGCAAATCTTAACCACACTAAAATGTCTAGTAAGTTTAAGAAAGAGAACTGAATTTGTAACAAAAAGATTGAAATAAAATAGTCATTAAATGCATAAGAATGAAATCTAGTTCAATAAATATATATGATTAACTTAAAAATGTAAATTAATATATGGCTTTTCTATCAAATTGTCATTTTATGCACATTTTAAACATACTACAATGTCAAAGAACTGATTTTAAGGAGAACTGATAAGAGTTTGCAAATTTATAACGAAAAGATTGACATACTGATTTGAACAAGAGAAACTGATAAGCGTTATAAATCAACAACAAAAAGATTCGTGAAATAAAATAACCAACCAAGACATAAGAATGAAATCTAGTTAATTAAATATATAAGCTTCACCTAAAAATGTAAATTAGTATGTGGTTTGTCCTTCAAGTGGTTGTCTCTTTGCAAAACTTAAAAATACTAAAATGTCAGCATGTTGATTTAAGAAGGAGAATTGATAAGTTTTTGTAAATCTATAACAAAAAGTACAAATAAAACAATGAACCAATGCATAAGAATGAAATGCAGTTAGATAAACATATAAGGTTAACCTCAAAATGTGAATAATATGTGGCATGTCTAACAGTTTTACAAATCTTAAACATAATAAAATGTCAATGCACTAATTTGACAATGAGAACTGATACGCAGTTATAAATCCATAACAAAATATCAAAATACTGATTTTGGAAAGGGGAACTGAAAAGTGTTATAAATCTACAACAAAAAGATTAATGAAATAAACAGCCGACCAATACATAAGAACTATGTTGTTAAGGCCTCACCTAAGCTTAGCCTAGGCGTGGACTAAGCATGAGTCCACACCCATCGCCTAAGTCCACCACTTAGGCAATGGCGAATGTGTTGGCGCCAAAGCTGGCACCTAAGAACAGCCTAGGCTGGCCTAGGATCCAACACGCCTAGTCCATGGGAAAGTGACAAATCACATTTCCTTTCAATTAAGGTTTCTTAATTAAGTATATATTGTTATGTTGATTATGCTGTTATATATTGTTAGTTACTTAGTCTGTTATATAGTATTGGAATACCTCATACTGTTATATATATATATATATATATATATATATATACCTGTTATAAATTTATATGTAGGTACTATTATGTTAAATTGTATTGTAATACAATTTGTTATTCCTGTTATATGTATTGTAATACGTGTTATATGTATATACTATACAGTCTGTTATATCTGTTATATAGGATTGCACCAACCTATTATATGTATATACTGTTAGGCTGTTATATAATACGTAGTATTGTGATACCTGTTATATGTATATGTTAGTGTGGTTATGCACTTACATGTATTGTTACTGTTGTGTATTTATATGTATACTATTAGGTATTGTTAGTCTTTTTTATTACATTATGTTTTTCTTTAAGTACATATGGATTAAAGCCTTCTTGTGGATTTACATTCCTTCCTCTAGAGATTAGATTTAGATTTTTTACTGGTTTCTTGTATTAAATTACATTTAATGAGTAATGTTAAACTTCTGCTTGCATATTCAATGAAGTAAACAATTAACTTTTTATTGTTTAAGTTATTTATGGGTGTTATATTAGTACTCTCCACATTTCAAATATTAGTAATAGTTAATCAAAATGCCTAGGCATATTAACATAACTAAAAATAAAATGAAAAAAATGGTCACCTTTTCCGCTAGGCCTCACCTAGGCCCGCCTAGGTGCCTTGACAACATAGCATAAGATTGAAATTTGGTTAAATATATGTACAAACTTAAGCGAAAATATCCATTAATGTGCGGGTTATCTTTCAAGCGGTTTTTTTTATGCAACTTTTAACCATAATAAAATGTCACAGTAGTAGTACTGACTTTGAGAATAGGAACTCATAAGTGTTTATAAATTTGTAACAAAAAAAATTGAAATAAAACAGCCAACTAATGCATAAGAATAAGTACAAATCTTAAACATACTAAAATGTCAACAAACTAATTTTAAGGGGGAAAGTTATAAGTGTTTAGAAATCTGTAACAAAAATATTGAAATACTGATTTTAAGAATGGAGATTGATAAGTGTTATAAATCAACAACAAAAATATTAATGAAATAAAATAACCAATCAATGCGCAAAAATGAGATCTAGTTAGATACATATATAAGTTTAACCTCAAAATGTAAAGTAATATATGGTTTGTCCATGTTTACCATACTAAAATGTCAGGTACTGATTTTAAGAAAGAGAACTCATGAGTGTTTCTAAATCTATGACAAAAAATTGAAATAAAATAACCAACTAATGAATAAGAATGAAACCTAGTCAGATAAACATATAAGGTTAACTTAAAAATGTAAACTAATGTGGTTTATCTATCAAATGATCGTTTTATACAAATCTTAGAATATACTAAAATGTCAGTACACTGAAGTTAAGAAGGGAAACTGATAAATGTTTGTAAATCTATAACTAAAAGATTGAAATATTGATTTTAAAAAAGAAGAATGAAGTGTTATAAATCTACAACGAAATTATTAATGAAATAAAATAACCAACCAATGCATAACAATGAAATCTAATTAGATAAATATATAAGTTCAACCTAAAAATGTAAATTAATATGTGACTTGTCCTTCAGTGGCCATTTTACGCAAATCTTAAAAATACTATAAAGTCGGCTTACTAATTTAAAAAAGGAAAATTGATAAGTGTTTATAAATTTATAGCAAAAAGATTGAAAAAAATAATCAATCAATGCATAAGAATGGAATGTAGTTAGATAAATATGTAAGGCTAACCTGAAAATATAAATTAATATATGTGTCTGTATCAAGTGGTCATTTTATGCAAATCTTAAACATACTAAAATGTCTGCATGCTAATTTTAATAAGAGGAACTTATAAATATTAAATTTATGATAAAATAAAATAACTAAAACAATGGATGAGAATAAAATCTAGTTAGATAAACATACAAGGTTATGCTAAAAATGTAAATTAATATGTGGCTGCTGGGATTCGAGCCCAGGTCTCTACGGCCACAACGTAGAATTCTAACCACTAAACTACAGCCACCTTTGATGCACTGATTTTCGAGTTAAGAATAACATGGACAGATACATTTTTGAATTCTCACAAGCAAATGTTTGATGTTTAAATTACATATTAACCCATTTAATAATAGAAAACTTTTCGATGGCTAGAAGCTAAATAAAAAGTAAAAAAAAACGCATCTTATATTTTTATAATTAGACATTTGCTATCAATTTCATTCTTGGTTGGTGTATGTTACTATCTATCTAGTAGGTCAACTGATCCTGCATTCTTTGAGTTGGCGGCAAAAAAATTTAAAAGAAAAAGCTATTGTGCCAGTTGGAACTTAGTCCCATGCTCTGCAGCTAGAAGTATCACCATCATTTTATACATTGAAGTATTTTCTTAATATTATGCTCGAGAAAGACCCGTTTTTGGTGTAAACTTTTGAATCAAGGACCAGTTTTAAAAGGTTCGGCATTATTACGTCCTATCATTATCATACACCTTCCGATCAGGTAGTCATGTCTTATGCAAATGATGGCCGTACTTTCGGCCATAGTCACAAACATCAAAAGATCAAAAGTGATAATACAAACTACATTTGCAACAAATAAAAAAAATGAAAAAAAAAACTGAAAATGAAATAAGTGAGAAACTAATAACACAAACAATAAAAAATAAGTAGATTTGCAAAAAGTAAAAAATAGGAAATGAAAAAAAAAAGTTTGGCATTAAAAAAACTAAAAAATGAAAAAAGTGAAAACACCGCGATGTTTAAAAAAAAAGTGTTTTTTTTTAAGTTTTAAATGGCCATTTAATTTATCTCATTTTTTTCGTGTTTTTTTTCAAAAAAATGTGTTTTCTGTGACTATGTAATTTGGCAGCATTTTTCAGTCTTAAGCGATTAGTTCTCAAATAATCACATAAACTATTTACCTATTTAATTTAATATACTGAAGCAGAATCAATCTGCACGAGAGATTCTCTAAATATATAATTCTGTGGAAAAACAATTTTGCGGATGCTGGCATTCGTGCCCAGATCTCCACAGCCAACATAGAATTTTTACCTCAAAGCTACAACAAGAACACCATAATTCATGCAATTAAATGTTGATGTATAAAATGCTTATCAAGTAGGTTTAACTCCAAAGAGCATGAAATATAAGAGCCAAGACTCAATTCAGTTCAATTCAACCTTTTTAATCAATTACGGACCAACTGGAACCCCGATGCTTGCAGGCTAGGAAAAGGTAGATAGTAATGACATATCAAGCGTGCTGCAGGCAAGTTATCCAATTTCACAGCAGAATTACCGTAAACTGAGTCACGTACCTTGGATCGCGTGAGCCCATGTGTAGAAAGAACACACACGAGCCCCCCAAATTCGACTCATAGGGCTAGATCGAAACTATGCCATGAGATAATCATCATCCGCAAGCCTCACAACATCAGACAAGTCATGTGAGAACATCATTGAGCAACGAAATCATCCATCCAGTGGCAGCAAAGAAACCAAGAGATCACTGATAGGATACAAGAAGGGAAAAGCTATAAGTTCGGGAAGGACGATTCATCCTTCGAGATCAACGATATGTAGGGAGGAAAATGGCTATCAATGAGTTGTCTCAAGAAGGTCACTGATCATCGAAATTCGGCATCCAATACTCAAGAACGAAATAGATCATTATCGAGATCAAGAATCCGCAGGGTATGAAACAGAGAAGCAAGGCGGCCAAGACATGAGTGTGCTGGATGAATCCTATTAAGAATGCCAGTCAATCACGAAAAACCCTCAAAGCACATAACTCAATAGACATGTCAAGAATCAGAAGGCAATCAAACCGGAAAGCGCCATTCTCCTTCCAAGATGACCTTGGCCCGATTCGACCGCACAGGGAAGACCATCCTCCCTCCATGCGCAGGGCTCTGCACCTCGAAAGCAGTAGCGCCGCTGGAGGAAAACCTTGGGTCCCCGTTGATGGAGAGAACGACGCAATTAAGGAGGAGCATGAGACGATAGCCCTTCCCTTCCTCTTCCTCATCTCCTCGTCTTCATTTTTGATCTCCAGAAGAAGACCGCGACCCTTTTCTTGGAGGGAAATTTTCGTTTATGAGGATGTCCTGCCGGTGTAACTTCTTGTAACGGATTTTTCATTTGACCCCTATATTTTAGTTGTAATCACAATACGGCCATATGATTTGTATATTTCTTAATATGTGCTTAACTTTTGTTAGAAAGTGGCATTTCTCAGATAAAGTCTGCCCCTCAACAAAGTTGAGAAACAAACTGAACAAATCTCTGCTATCAACATTTAGTACAAAGTATTAGGTAAATAGAAAACAAAGTATTAAAACCCCTTAAAATATCAAATGATAGTTAATAACACCTAAAAAAGGTTGTTTTTAGAAAAAAACTAGTTTTTTTTAAAATAGATTTTTTAATTTTTTTCCTGCTAAGAACTTGTAAGTGGGGAGTCATAAATGATTTTCCAAGTGGTACTCATTCACAGACTTTCATGTAAAAAAACACGAATAATTATTTAAAGATGGCAATGTGAAAATAAAGAAACATTGCCTATACTAACCCATATGTGACTTAGCGAGTAGGGCTGTTTATGCACCAGTTCGAGCCGAGTTGAGCTCGCTTTGCGTGTCTTAAAAGGAACTTGAGCTCGGCTCGAGCTGGAGCTCGAGCTCGACATGAGTTCGATTTCATTAGCTCGAGCTCGACTCAGCTTGATTGAGCTCAAACCTAAGGTTGGCTCGAGCCGAGCCAAGCATTTCATTGAAAATTTACAATTTTTAAAAGAAAAGGTGGCATATAGACTTAAAAACCACCCACGTATCAGTGACGTGTATATCCATTTGAGCAGTCTACCCTTTTTTGATAATTTTATCATATGTATTATATTTTTTTTTTCTCGAGCACCTGAGCCGAGCCTACTTAACTCGAGCTCGACTTGTTTAGGTTGTCGAGTTCATTTCTTAACTCGAAGTCGACTCGTTTAATAAACAAGTCAAGTTCGAGTAAAGTTTATCGAGCGAGTTCCAGTCGAGCTCGACCTGTTGAACAACCCTATTCGTGACTTTAAAAGAGTCAGTTAGGTACCATTCAAATGCACTAGACGACAGATTGGATTCGAATTAGGGATGCCAAATACCCAAGGTTTTACCATATTCAAATCTGACTTCTAAATTTATAACTGAATCTGATCAGGAAATCCGAATTCCTTATTGGCTTCAAATCAAACGGGTAGTGAGCGGACCCTCTGCTCAAATGTCCACCCATATGTATTGCTATTAATAAAATTATGTTAACATTTTTTTTTTGTCACAAGACCTAATGTCCACCCATATATATTGTTATGAATAAAATTATGTTAGTATCTTTTTTTGTCACCAAACCACATATCTTATACCAGATTAATAACTATGCTCTTATATAAGCCCCTTTATCTGGTGTCATAAATATGCACATGCAAAAAATTTCTCTGGTGTTATAAATATGTACATACAAAAAATTTCCATACACCGAGAGGAAAATCTTTTGGAATATTTGCACATTGGGCCGGACAAACTCAAAACATGTATTTCTCGGGCCATCTGAGTGTTGCGGCCTCATACATGCACATCCCGATGCATTCGGACCACTCCTGATTAATTTTATTATTTCAATATAGTTTTGATTTGGATTTTGTAGGTACTTTGAAGTTTGTTTTTGTAGGACTTCTATACTATCTTTATATTCTTGGAAGCTTCCAATTTTACTTAGGATAGTGGCTAATTGGTCTTCCAAATATAATCGCATTCGCCTTTTCTCAACGAGAAGCCGTGTGTCTTGTTATTTTCACTTTTTTGATGCATGTGAGAAGATTTTTCAGCAGTATACGTCAGAAAATTCTTGCTGTAGTATATGCACTCAACAGTTTTCGCTTATTTTTGCTTAATAAAAAAAAAATAGTAGTTACGAACGATTGTGATACTATTGTAAAATTTTATGAAAATAAGAATTCAAAAAGAATGAGTCAGCCAAGATAGATATCCTTTAAAGATACCCTTATAAACCAAAATTATAAAGTAACATTTGAGCACATAAAGGGAGAAGACAATCGCCTAGCCAACATGTTAAGTAGACTTTAAAAAGATGAATAGAGATAGAGACATTGATGTTTGAATCTTAGATTAAGAGACTTATTAAAATTATAAGTTATTTTGACCAATCTAAAAAAAGATTACATGACCTTGACCCTGCTTTCTCCATCGAAAAAAGGAAAGTTAGTGATAATCCATTGGATATTGTTATAAGCATGCAACAGCTGGTCGCTGCCGTAAGGGTTCAAGCATCTTCATCTCGTTCTTCTGTTGATTTTTTGTTACTTTCACTTTTTTGAAGCGTGTGATTGATGGTATGACAAACTTTTATGGTTCATACCATTCATTATATAAATATTGTTCATAGTCTGAGTAACTTTAGTTTGATTGGTAATGTGCATAATATTCTAATCGATTCATATGGTAACGTGATGGTATGTCAAACTTTTATGGTTCATACCATTCATTATATAAATATTCTTCATAGTTTGAGTAACTTTCATCTGATTGGTAATATGCATGATAATTGGCGAAAGAAAGAAAAAGAATAGCTAAATGAAAAAATACAAGCTTTAGAATAAGAAAATAGAATCATGAGGAAACATGTTCAAGAAGAAATCATGATATTAGGCTAAAAAGAATGTTCAAACCTGGAGATATAAAGCCTTATGGTTATGTTAACCTAGACATTGAGTCTATTCCTCCCTCTTATAAATACTCATGTGAAGCAAAACAAGAAATCACGACCAATATATACACTTCACTTTTTCTCTACAAACCAGAATTGCTGAAGACACTATTAGAACTGCTTTGATTGAAGAATATGTATATTCTCAACTGAAGGGATGGAGAGCTTATACTATAACCGCATACCAATATGCTCGGTGGACAAAAACTACTTGTATGGTAGTTGAAGACAGAAATACACAAATCTTCCTAGTAGACAGTTGGGTTATTGAAAAATTTTACATTCTTTTCCAAAGTGTTTTATAGATAAACCCTCGCCTCTGTAAATATTTTCGTCAAATCTACGACAATAATCTGGTAGATTGGACAGGTGACAATCAGAATGTTGGAGCAGTCATCCAAAGAGATGACAATGAAGATGAGTGAAATGTTGGCGATGAAGGAAGATGAGATAATAATGAACAATACAAAGAAGAAATTGAGAATAACTAAAAAGAAGTAAGGACGAAGCTGCTGAGTCCTTAACTCTGCAGCCATCAAGATCGGTAAAATTTTACCCTTGCAAGTTATGGTTAAACTTTCAATGGATATAGTGTTTCTTATGTAAAATTTAAGCATCATATGTTTGAGAAGAAACGTGATAAGCTTTTCTTTGGAAAAATCCCTCAAGTTAGAATTAGGATTTGTATTGTACATCATCACTTTAAAATCTACTATGGGAAAAACCCTTCAGGATAAGTATGAGTATTACTTTTGTAAATTTTTGGCATAAAAATTTACCCTATGACGTACCCTACAGATTAAAACAATGGGTCACATCCTGAGGTAAATCATCTCGAGGAGCCTCTAGAAGATTGTAGCACTGCGAAGGACACTGTAGCGCACTGTAACACTTTTTGGATATGTTTGACTGTCACCTCATCTAGCACACGACAGTTGTCCTTCTTCGAGTTTCTTCAAATGTAACTACTTTTGTCTCTTAGTGTTTAGTTTGTTCGAAAAGGAATCTAATTCCTTTTCAAGTTGTAATTTGTTCTCAAGTCTGGTGTCTATATAAACACCACCCCAGCATCTGTACTCATCATCATCCACCCATCCTCTTTGTTATCCATCCACTTATCTATCATTTCCAAACTCTCATTCCTTTTCTTCTCTGCCCCATCTCCTCTGCCTCCCATGTTGTTGTAAAAGCGAACCGGTGCATTTTCTCGAAGTCTTTAATAAATAGTTTAGTATAATTAACTAATTCTAAAAACCGTTGAAGACTTTTGATATCATGTATTTCAAATTCTAAAGCTTTTGTGGTTATGTGTGGTTGTAACTTGACTTTTTTTTCACCAATCTCTACACCTAGATATTCCGTGTGTTTTTTTAAAAAAGTGTGTCTTTTTTGCTATTGATTATAATTTCATTTCATAAAAATTTTCCTAATAACCATTCACATGTTTCACACATGTAGTCCAATGAAATTTTAAATTTATATAAATATGAATTTCTAATGTGTTTAGAAACACTAATTTAATATAAATCATGATTTAGTTCACGTTATTTTTGTAAAGAAAAATCTTATGTTTAAGAGCCATTCTTTTTTATCATTAAAAAACATTATTTAAGTAAAAAAACAATTAAATATAACCAAATCACTCTTAACCTTATATCTATAAGAATAGATTAAGTAATTAGTTTTAACGAAACTTTTATATGGTACGCTTTCTTTCAATTATATATATATAATAAATAAATAAATTAATTCTTAAAATCTCCACCATCCGTCGATCTTGAACCCCGCTTCGTCCCCATGAGGGCCATGACTACGTCTACGTGTTATGTCCAGCTCCTATACAACTGATGGCTGGAGGAATGTAAGAATTATATACTTATATATATATATAAATTGTGTGGCGTACTTGAGCCACACTTTGCCCCACTCTGTTAGAAGACAGAGAAAGAGAGACCTCTGTTACAGAGCGAGAGACCTCTGAGAGAGAGGGAGAGGGGGATGAGCTATCTTTTCCCTGCGTCTACCTTCCTTCCTCTACGGGAGGCACGAACCTTCCACAGCAATGTCCCCAAATTTGGATCAAACACCTTCCCCATCCAACGGCACCAAGATTCCCTGGTTCCCTTCCCATCCTCCTCCTCTCCCGCCCGCCGCGTTTCCCTCGAGGCCCCCTTCTGCCCGCTGGTGGCGAGGGCAGAGGGTAACCAGGCGACGTTAACTTCGTCTGCGCCGCCGACCTCACCTCCATCTCCCTCCGCGGCCGCCGATTCCCCGGCGGAGCTGGTGAGGCGATTCTACGACGGAATCAATGGCCGCAACCTGGAATCCGTGGAGGAGCTCATTGCCGACAACTGCGTCTACGAGGACCTCATCTTCCCTCGTCCCTTCGTTGGCCGCAAGGTTTGTGCCTTTGTGGACTATAATACTGCTTCGTCTGCGCCCTCCCCTCCTCTTCCCGTTGCAGCGTAACGGATCGGTTTCTCTTATCTCTGTTTCTTGACGCGAAACGTTTTCGTGGATGGATCGGACTTCTGACGTAGTATTATAGCTTTTGCTGCGGACGTTTATGGATCTTTAATTTGGATCAGGTCGGGTTGTTATTTGTAATTTGAATCTATGCTCGGGAATATGGGCTGGGTTCAGCTTTGATCGTGCTACAAGCAAATTATTATAGAGCCAATGCTTTTGATACGGCTTTCAAAATATTCAAATCTGTCCCAGATGACCCGGATCCATATCTGATTTGATGGTATAAGGTTGATCCAGATCCAGAACATAGATGATAACGCTAGGTCTCCTGGGTCGCTCCAAAACAGGGGCTTTGCCGCTTTGGCACAGAGAACCTATGCCGGTTCAAGTTATTTTCTACAAAATTGCCTTAGTTATACCAATGTCGTCAGAATCAGCCAATTTGAAACGAATTTCATAGCAATTTAAGAGAACCATTAAGTGTTTTTCAAATATTGTGGTAGTTTATTATTAAAAAAAAGACATTTTTGAAACTGAATTTTGTAATTTTTTTTTGTCAATTCCCAACCAATTTAGCTGAACCAACCGATTCACTGAATCCGATTAAATTTCAGAACCGACTTTTACAACACTTGCACAGAAATCTGATCTTGGGTAAATGAAGGATAAGATTGGGATTCTCTAATTAAGTAGTAAGTTAATGAGAAAACCAAACATGGGATTGTGAATCTGATAAGAAAAACAGATTCATGCGGTTCTTCATATGGATATGCAGGCGATACTTGAATTCTTCAAGAAGTTTACAGATTCTATCAGTGCAGACTTGCAGTTTGTGATAGACGACATAAGTGGCGACGATTCTTCAGCTGTCGGGGTCACATGGCACCTTGGTATGCCATCTTCTGTTCTGCCTGTCGTTGTTCACCTCCAGCACCAACTTTTCCTTCTGTGATTTTCTTTACTGTCAATGACATTTACATACGTTTAACAGAATGGAAGGGGAGATCCTTCCCTTTTAGCAAGGGCTGCAGCTTTTATCGATGCGAAGTGAGCAATGGCAAGAGGAAGATCATGTGAGTACAGTCTGCTATTGCCTCCACCCATCTTTTGTTGATGTAACTATCGAGCTTGGAAATGCAGAACTCCTCCTTGACTCGATAGGAAATTCTCCCCGTCACTGATTTTGTGGCAAAGAATCATGTGCCCTTCAACTGAAAAAAGTAATAAGCACCTCATTACAAGGAAAAAGAAAATAAAGGTATCTTTTATGTCTTTGACGTTTGCCAAAAATAGTTTGACACCTTGATCTTTTCCCATGTAGAACTTTCTCACTTGATCTGTTTTTAATCCATTCCAGTGCAACACGAAATGAGTTTTTTTTCAAAATTTTTACGTTATATTATTCATCATGCAGTTTCACATATGCCAAAAGCTAGTTCCTTGAAAATGTCATGGGATTTTGCTTCGCAGAAATTTTTGGTCATGGATCAAACAAATAAATTTCTTCGAAGAAGGCGCAATGCATTTCAAAGCAATTACAAAAGGAGTGCATGCATATAGACACGCAGGATTACATAGAGTTGTATATATTGATAAAACAACTATTGGAGATGGGACTGTAAACTTGAGTGGGTTTGGTTCATGCTTACACACTGTGGTAGTTTCAGTCATACCAACAGCCACCGGCAAACTAACATGAATCCCCAAGTAGAGACTGGAAAAGAGAAAATATCAGCTCATGGTGTTCGTCTTCATTTGGTTCTCTGGATAACCATTCTTTCTGAGTTTCTAACCTGTTGTTATTTTCACAGTTATGGAAGAGATAGTGTGGAACCTGCTCTGAAACCTGGAGAGCTGGCCCTGGTATGCCACTGAATTATTCATTTTTTCCGCTATGAGCACGCAATGTTCCTGATTATATCTATGTATGTTCCTGATTAGCCTATAGGCATCACCAGTATGGCTGTGTTGCAGCACTTGCAAAGTTCTTGTGAATATATTTGTTGACATATGCGTTGTCTTAACAGGGTGCCATCAGAGGAGTAACTCTGCTTCTTCAGCAATTTCCTCAACTTGCCGACCGCTTATAGCAAACCAATTGGAAGCCAGCACAACAGTTGCTCCCTTCTCATCCTAGAACACTGTAAATATGTAATTTGACAGCTATTTGCTTATCTTCGCTTAGTAATATCATACATGAGGCTACTTTTACCTATCAATTTACTATACCAATCTGTACCTTTTTTTCTTCCCTAATATAGGATTACTTTTAGAAGCTATTACCATTGAAGACCGAAAGTGTGTAATTTAACAGTTATCAATTACTTTAATCTGTGTCACTGTTGTTTATCTGTGTTCAGTATATCAAAATTTTACCTATCAACTTACTGTGCCGATCTGTATATTTTTATTTTCTCTAGCATCATTCGTTGTAAAGATTGCTACCCGTGAAGGTACATCTGTTAGATTTCTTACATTACAGCACATTCCACAACTCTGTGATTGCTTATCCTTCCGGATTTGCTATTCATGTACACAAGAGACTTCCACAAAAAACAACTAGCCCTTCTATCTGTTCTTTATCAGGTACAGTGCAGCTCATCGTCACATTGGAGATTTGGAGCATGAGTACAAAAAATGAGAGAATACTTGCCAATGTAATGTAAATTGGTTATACATTTGCACATATCATTTCCCTGAACAAACGTAAAGTGGCTTCAGCACAGCCATCATGTGTATAACCAGCAATTATAGCATTCTGTGATATTTAAGCTTTGTTCTAGCATTTCCTGAAATAGAATCCAGCCGCACTTAAAATGCTTGCATCTTCAATGCAAGCTGGTGAATTGCATCCTTACATGTCTTTATCACATATCAAAATGGACGAACCACAAAATCACGGATCACTGAAGGAGCATTGACGGAAGATGAAAGAGAGCAGTAAACAGCAGATTCTTCTCTATTCATAGCCACACTCCTAACCCCCGTGTCCTTCCCTAGTTCCCTTCCATATAAATGATGACACTAGGGCTCATATATAGATCAGAAGTATTAGACAGTGGGTGATCAGCGTATATTGATGACCCAAAAACGAAAAATGAAAAAGATTATATTAGAGTTAGGTGCATGTTGCAGGAGGATCAAAGATCATTTCAATTTCGGTAATGCTGAGGGGAATAAGTCAATGACATTGCATGATTCCCATCCATAAGAAACTTCACTTGAATGGTGGTAAGGGCTAGTAAGCAGGTCTTAGAAGGCATGAAATCTATGTGGTTATCAGTTTGTCACGAAATCTATGACATATGTGCATATTTTCAGATCAATACCCAGAAGCTCATTCAGAAATGAAGTTTGTTATAGAACCCCTTATATCTCTCCTTAGCTCATTTCCTCTGTTCTTTAAATTTATGAATGACACCAACTTGCTCCTGGGCAGCTCACACCACACAACATAGCCAAAAAAAATAAAAAATGAAGACGGTGCAACTAAGCAAAAAAGGATGAGGAATACCTCTGAAAATCTTTCTAAGAATGGTACTCTTAGGAATGTGACTCTCCTCTCTCGCATACAAGTAGAAAAGGAAAGGAAGATCCCACTAAGACATAGTCCATTATAATTACTATAAGAATAATAGAAGTTCCAAATTTCCAGTCACAGTTTGAAGTTCTAAATTAGAAGGAAATTTCTGATGGCCCTTCCAGACGAATATAATCATAAAGGATTCCTTGGAAAGGCCATGAACTTATAGCCTGGGTGAGGAAGATGGTATTCTCACCTTCCAGAAGCCAAGCATTGATAATGTCAATGTTGAACAGCCAATATAGCCCATGAATCCCATGCCTGGCGATTGTATTGTCCGTACCAATCCTACCAGTTGAAAAATGAGGCGGGTTTGCGTTTGGATCATTGAAGCGAACCTTTGCCAATGCAAAACTAGGTCAGTAGAGCAATCCATTTAAGATACTGACGAAATTGAAGTGCATGAGCCAGGAAGTATGCCTGCAGGTCAGAATCTGTGGCAGATGCAAGAGCAATCCGGAGCTTGTAAGTCCCATTTTGCCTTGCCGCATCAAGTTTGAATTTTATCTGCCATGTTGTTGGCTGGTATGTGCTATTTTTGCGCCTGCATGATGTTGAAATGGCAATTACATATAAAAAAATTCACTAGTTCTTTACATTGTAGAACAGAGGACTTCCTTGCATTGTAATGATAAGCGCAGTGCTCTTTTGGCAAAATGGTCCCAGATATAAAATCATGTCTAGGTAAATATCTTACAACTTGGTCTTCTCTTTTGCAAAGCCACTCTAAAGTAATCCCTGAAATTAAGAGCCATCCCTGCTCACCCTGCCTTCTTACTGCAGCCTATGTCACGTGGACACCATAAGGGGTTCATGGATTTGGCAAATTTATGGATCTCATAGTGTTCCTTGCACATAAGAGGACATTCTTTTAGTGCCACAAAGCGACCAGATTGTCCTGAAAAAACCTTTCTGCTAACTGCAGGGAACCAATTTAATTTCCCAGACACTCTCCCGCACATGCTCAGAGCCTCAGACGCATAGAAAAAGTATCCACACACACACGCTCTTTGCAAACATATATTATATATATATATACAACAAGTATGGGCAATATCTTGGAAATATCGTGTTTTTATTGTCAAAACAGCATGAGTATTTTTTTTCAAATGTCGCCAAAATGTATATTTCGTGACAATATAATGATATTTTCCCCGTTTATAAAATACCTTTCTTATTTTAGTTTACAGTACCAATTTTGTTTATTTTAGAAGCTATTTCGAATCTTTATCAACAAATTTATAAGGAAGTTAGTATAGAACTCCAAATTTTATCTATTTTATATATTATTGCTTTTTTGAGTTCATCGTTTTTTTCCTTTAAGAAAAAAAAATCCGAAGGATACCAAAAGAAACCTTGCCGATAAAAGCACAAGAATTGTATTTGTAATTGTATCAGTGGTAAAGTTAGCAACTGTATCACGTTAGGACCCATCTAAGCAGATGGGAAATGGTAAGCATGCTTCTCTAAAACTGAAAGGTGCAACATTCTAAAGATGAAGGATTAAAGAAAAGGTTATTGTCTAGAAAAGAACGTAGAGCTAAGAGACCAATTTATCCTTAAAAACCGAAAGGAATCTCCAAAATTTTTTAGTTAGAACATGGAATGACGTACACACATATCTGGAGTATGGAAGACCAACTAAATTATCCCCACCTGGTAACTTGCGCAAAAAACCAGTCTCGAGTATCGTCACTGGCACCGATTTTGTAGACAAGATCCTCAGCAGGGAATAAGTCTGCATACCTCTCCCACAATCCATATTGCCTGAACCTGCTAGTGTAAGTGAGTTATCAAGCTATAATGTTAATTCTAGCATAAAACTTCCAACTAATTGGAATTCTGATAAATCCTTCCCAAACAGTTCCTTGTTGAAAGTAAATTTAATCACTAAAATTTCCATCTCACTGCATCCGAAGCAGGAAACAAGCTCTCTCTCTCTCTCTCTCTCTCTCTCTCTCTCTCTCTCTCCCCCATTCTACATGCATGGCAAGAATAACCCTATCCTCGTGACTGTGGGCATGAACAGAAAGGCGTTGAATGGAAGTAAACCTCTGCCCATTGACATACCGATTCATTGGTGACTACTTGTCAATTAGATGGACCATATAAAGCAAACAAAAAGCAGAAGAAAGATTATAAAGCAATATTTCAGATACACTTCGACTTGACTAGATAAACAAGCTATCTTTGTAACATCGCTGATGCTTGAGCAAGAATTCTGGTGGCATTTGATCGATGGAGGCATCCGTTGCATAACCATGTTATATCAATCAAGGTTCCACGTGTTGAAGTTATATACTGGACAAGACTTGGATATGGAATCAAAGAATGAATTACAGTGAAGAATATGGACTTACCTGTCAGGATGGTTAACATAGAGTTTGTTGACATAATTTGGGTTGGGATCAGGAACATAGAACTCTGCAGCAGAGCGGTCAGGAATCCCTATCTCCCACAGGGTAGGACCATTTCTTGGAGGCTCGTATACCAGATTACCCAAATCAATACGACCCCCTGCATGTTTTTTGCAACAATAATTGGATCCATAATAGAACCAATTATAGGAATTATCGACTATAACCTTGAATGTGTCGTTAATCGTGAGCTAAAAGCATTAAACGCAGCAGGTCATGCAGTAATTCAGTTCATTTACATTAAAAAAGAAGTGCATAAATACAAGATTCAGCAGCCTGAAAACTTGAAAATTTAGTAATAGCATGGAGATCAAGTGCAAGTTTAGTGCCATTCTTTTTTCTTTGAGTGCTACAAGTATTAGCAAAATTCTGAGGCCATCATCATTTTTATCATCATACATTGGAAAACTGCTGACAAAACCATTTCAGAGCAAAGATATTTTCAAGGTGTCAAAATTTGAGTACAGAATAACCTCCTAAAATTTTATATTTTGTTGTTCCCATTTAAATGGAGCATGTGAAGCATTGTGAACTAGGAGCAAAAAGTCAACCTGAAGAAATGTTAACAATTAAATCATATTTATAATCTCCAATGAATCCAGGAACCCATGCATAAAGATTATAGCTTCCACGTCGAACATGACTGATGGTGAAGAAACCATCAGAATCAGCTTTAGTCCAAAATTGATATCCCTGTAAAGGACAAAGTAAAAAAAAAATGAATAAACACATCCATGAACCAACTGCTGCTGCGGCAAACTGTTGTGACGGCATAGAGATAAAGCATTGCCATTTAGGAGAATGCAAGAAAATCTCCACGTAATTGTTTTCAGACTGCACAAAAATGCACTAGCACAGATGCCTGGATCACCTTGCATTCCCTTTGCCAGGACCCAACTTCTCCAGGTGGAGCTAAACCCACATAAGCAGTGTCTGCAGACAATGCTTCCAGAGAAACATACCTGAATATGATAATCAGAAGGCACAGTGAGGAAATGAACACGATGCCGACCTAAGGTAAAACAATAACAAAAACATCGAAGAATCAAAGATTCCAATAGCTCTTAATAACATGACAAGGTTGATCATAGCTGGCCCGGAACCACCCAACCAGGTAGTATCATGAAGAAGCATTTTGTGTCGCTGGGATAATAAATGTACAGAACATGCCTGTCTTTAACCATTAGTCTCCCACTAAGAGACCCTCGCTCATCAGAAGTTGGGAAGTCCGCCGAGGCTGGAAAGTCATAAGGCCAACTTTGTACTTCAAGCATCATCTGGAACAGATGAAACAGAAGAAAAATGAATATTGTAAACTTTGTAAACATCAAACAGGTGCTTTGTTTCATAATTCTCACAGTTGTTTTGAATTGAAATTTGCTAAGTGTAACCAGCAAATTGCATCTATAATCATATGAAGATGAACGTCAGATAAAACCTGAGACTTCGCGTCCTGCCAAAGAAGTGAATCTGATCCAACCATCCCGGAATTAAGATAGATAAACACGGGCCCGAAAACTTTCTTCCAAGGTTCACCATCTCGAAACTTGGGGACGAGATCATCCCCAGCATAGTGAGTACTAAGGAACATCTGTCGGAGAAAGGATTCTCTTAGATTTGGGAGAAAAATCAGAGGAGACCATAAATCAAGCATGCAAATTACACGGAGTGCACTTACAAGTCACAGCTAAATCCTTTCCCACTAATGCTGAGATTTGACATCCTATTGCAGAATTTCTAGGAAAGGAACGAAAAAAGTTCAAAATAGACAGGTAATCCTGATTTGACAGAAAACCTTTCAATGGCTCCAAGCATTATTTACCAGGATACCTGCTTCCGTTTTCTATTATTCGCTTCTCCAATTAGGTTTGCTTCTCGCTTCACACCGCTTTCCCTAGACCATCATCTACGCTAATATTATAGTTCAATTATTGCTTCCCGCAATCTTTTCATTTACTCGTGCCTGTGATCCAAGACTCCGAGCACTAACGCCCATCCACTGTTCCACAAAAAATAAGGACTTATGTTGCTAGTCTGTCTAACCCCTATCGTGAATAAAGTGCAATCAAGCTCACTCGTGAGTGTCACTGGAAGCGCACTTCGGAATCAAAATTCGACGCGCTTCAGAAGCTCGGCAAGAAGCGCCTCCTCGACAAAGGAAGCTCGCTTCCGGTAGAAGAGGAAGTGAGTTTCCCAATATTGGGAAAGCGAACTTCCTGCTGAGAAGCAAAATTGCTTCAAGGATCAGCAGCACTGGCGGAGCCAGAAATTTTTTGTTATGGGGCACTAATTCAGTGAAAAAATTCTCCAACTAAAATATATGTTATTTTAAAATACATAAAAGTTGATAAGCATTTTCAACGACTTGAGAGCTTTCCTCCAAAAAAAAACTAACTTTTCTATTACTTTAAACTTAAAATTTCATTTTTTTAACTACTAAATTTCATGGTAACTAGTACATTGGATCTAATTTCAGCACTCTAGTATATGAAAGTAACTTTCACATCTCTTTCTTCTTCATCAAATCATATACAAATTTTCTGTTGCAAGGAATCAAGACTAAGCCTATTATAGACAACCTTTCTGTTACATTGGATCAAATTTTCTTCATCAAATCATTTTTTCTTTCTTCTTCAATAATGCTCGGTAATGCCAAGCTTGAGCTGTAAAAAATTAAAGCTTGATTCATGTTCAGGATAAGCCTATTATGAGAGGGACAAATTTGAGCTTCCCCGTTCTGCCCACACTGGTATACATCCAACGTTTGTCTCTTTGCCTGATCATCTTGAAGGCTATTTCAAACCAACTTTGTAATCCTTCATTAGTAAAAGAAATCTTCATTAAGCATTTTCTTCTACAGCTTTAATATTGCTGACGAACTGCTGCACTTGCTTTATCAAGTGTAAGGTCTCAGCTTGACTAAAGGCTAAAGCTCATCCCTTGGTCTCCACACGAACAGAAGTAAAAACAAAAACTAAAACAACAAAAACCATGTAAGGCTAAAGCTCATCCCTTGGTCTCCACACGAACAGAAGTAAAAACAAAAACTAAAACAACAAAAACCATGTAGCGTTCAACTTCAATCTCATTTTAGAAAACAAAAATGAAAGCAACAACAAACAAAAAACGCCAATAATATGGAATTTAAATAGCACACAAACAAGAGAGAACAAGTCAAGTAGAGAAACTCTGCTTCTGGCATCATCCGCCTCAGAGAGATAGAGAGCACATTTCAGTTGAGGGGAATTAGGAGATTTAGGGCTAACGAGATGTAGACAAAATAGAAAATAAATCAAACAAATAGACATTAAATGCCCAAAATCACTGCAGGGCTGAAAGATGTGGAGGGTAGAACTGAGAAGCAAAAGAGCCAACCTGCGGTGGAGGGGGGAAGGCAGAAGGGAGGAGCAGAGTCAGCAGACCTGCTGCTGCCAGAGCTCTGTCGTGCGGCTGCACAGGGGAGAAGATCCAAGCAAACTTGCTGATAGCCTGATGTTGGAGCTGCGGAGAACTGCTGCGGCAGCGAAACGAAAGAGCGTGCAAGATGCACAGATTGGGACCGGATCCATTTTTGGCGTGGGCAACACTGCGTCAACATGGGCGTGAGGCAAACTAAGATTCCATTTCACTGTGGAGCTTCCTTGAGCTGGCATGGGCAGGCGCCCATGCTTGCCCCACGCTGGCTCCCCTACTGTTGGTCAGGGGGAGCTCGCTTGCTTGAACTATTCTTTCCGCTTTGATAGACTGAGATTTCAAGAAGAGGATGATAGAGAGAAAAGAGGCTGCACCAGTTTTACGTGATTTGGCTTTGGAGTTACATCCACGAGCAAGAGAAACCAACGTTTTTTATTTGTTGATAATAATCTTGTCAATACAATCAGGAAGGGAGGAGAGCGTGAGCACTTTCATAAATAAGTGATAAGTTGGTTTATGACCATTGTCTACTTTCTTTGCTGAATTGAGACCAATTATCTCTAAGGAGTTCTAATTTCTCGAGATATGACTTTATCTCTAATGTAATGACAATCGATCTCAATATGTTCCGTTTTCTCATGAAATACAGGGTTTGTAGATATATGTATTGCAGTCTTGTTGTCACAAAACATGTCCATAGGCTTGGTAATACTAAAACCTAATTCTTCAACTAGGTTCTTAGTCCATGTGAGTTCACTAGCACCCGATGCCATTGCACGGTACTCTGCTGTTGCACTAGATTTAGTCACTACTCTTTGTTTCTTGCTTTTCCATGCTACTAAATTTCTTCCAACAAACACACAATATCCAGTAGTAGATCTTCTGTCACTAGTGTCACTTGTCCAATCAACATCAGTGAAACAAAAAATGTCAATGTTTTTGTTTCTTTTGTACCAGAGTCCCTACCCTGGAGTACCCTTCACGTATCTGAGGATGTGATCAACTGCTTTCATGTGAGACTCTCTTGGACTCTGCATGTACATGTTGATAACATTCACCGCATAAGAAATGTCAGGTTGAGTGGCAGATAGATATATCAGCTTACCCACTAGCCGTTGGAACCTTTCTTTTTCAACTTTTGATTCATATTCACATGGTCCAATTTTGAGGTTTGACTCAATAGGAGTGTCTGCCGGTCGAACATCTAATTTTCCAGTCTCCTTTAAGATATCTAATGCATACTTTCTTTGACATAGTAAGATACATTTATGAGATTGAACAACTTCAATGCGAAGAAAGTATTTGAGTTTTCCCAAATCCATTATGTCGAAGGTTTTCTTCAAATAGTCTTTCAGAATTTGAATACCCTTAGCGTCGTTTCCAGCAACCACTATGTCGTCCATGTAAATTAATACCACGGTGATGTTCTCTCCATGCTTTTTGACAAACAAACTATTGTCTGTGTGACATTTGTGATATCATGTTTTTTCCAATGTCTGACTTACTTTATGTACCAAGCTCTAGGAGATTGTTTCAAGCCATATATAACTTTATTTAATTTGAAGACTCTTCCTTTCCTTTCATCTGGATGACTGGGAGGTAAAAACATATAAATTTCTTCATTGAGTTTCCCTTGTAAAAAGGCGTTTTTGACATCTCGTTCATGAAAGCTCCAATTCAAGTTGCTAGCAATAGAGAACAATATTCTCAATGTGTTCATCTTTGCGACAGGCACGAATGTTTCTTCATAATCCAACCCTTTAGTCTGCGTGAACTCTTTAGCCACTAGACGAGCCTTGTATCTTTTCAAGGTGTCATCACTTTGTATTTTACTTTATAATGTCATTTGCACCTCACTATGTTTGTGCTCTTTGAAGGAATGACAACTTTCCAAGTTTTGTTTCGCCTTAGGGCTTCTAGCTCTTCGTTCATAGTTTTTCTCCAATTAGGATCATCTTGAGCCTCTTGAAATGAGTTGGGCTCCTGAATGCTATCAAGATTTTTAATAAACTTGGCATGATAGTCGGAAATTTGATTGTATGACACATACTTGCTAATTGGATAGGTTTCATAATCAACTAGACGTGAATGAGCTCGCCTAATCCTTTCTGATCTTCTGAGAAGTGACGGATTGTTCTCTACATCTTCAGTAGTTGTTGCAAGTTCATGATCATTTGTGGGGCTCTCATTCTCGACATGAGTCTTATTATTAGTTCCCTGTACATCAGCCACAGTTATAAACAAGTCATCATAGTCATGCAAAGTAGAACTAATAGACTCCCCCTCATTTTGGCTATCATGATTGACGTTAAAGTAAGAGAGAGATTCATTGAAATGCACATCTCAAGAAATGATTTTTTTTCTAAAGGCAGGCTTGTAGCATACGTACCCTTTGCTTTGCGAATCATAACCCACAAAAATGTATTTAATAGACGGTGGACTCAACTTGTCTCTTTTTGATGGGTGTTGCCACATGTAAGGAACACATCCAAACAACCTAAGATGATCAAGCTTAGGTTGAGTTCCTGTGAGACGCTTGATAGGACTGAGGTAGTTCAAAGATTCGCTTGGAGTCCTATTAATAACATAGCATGCAGTCGAAATGGCATATTTTCAACAATTTTTTGGTACATTCATTTGAAATAGGAAACTTCTAACAACTTCGAGTAAATGTCTGTTTTTCCTTTCGGATATGCCATTTTGTTGAAGTGTATCTACACAAGATGTCTCGTGTCTAATACCATGTTCACCAAGAAAGGATTTGAAATCATGATTTTTATACTCAGTGCCATTGTCAGATCTAAAACCTTTAATTTTCAATACATATTGGGCTTCAATCATTTTATAAAAGGTTTTCAAGTGAGAGAGCACTTTGAACTTATTCTTCATAAATAGACCCATGTAGACTTAGAAAAATCATCAATGAACAGCACATAGTAGCGAAATCCATCCATAGAATCAATAAGCGCAGGGCCCCAAACATCAGAGTGTATCAAATCAAATGGTTTTAGGCTAATGGAATCAAATAAAGAAAATTTAGGCCTAATCATTCTAGCAAACTTGCATATTTCACACTCTCTACAATTCAAGCATAGATTAGGAAATAAATAATCTAAAATTCTAGAAGATGGATGTCCCATTCTTTGATGCCAGACATCTCCATTGTTGACATCATTTATGTTCAGTGCATTATTCATGGTTCTTATTTGATAGAGTCCATTGATGAATTGCCCTTCACCAATCGTCTTCTGAGTCATCCGATCCTGAAAAATAACATTAGTAGCAGAAAATACCACATTGCAATTTAACTCCTTAGTGATTTTAACAACCGATAGAAGATTGGTAGGCATAACAAGCACCTTGCTAGTGTAACTTTTGTCAAAAAAAATCTATGTTGCCTAACCCTTTCACAGTTATAGGAACACCATTGGCAGCGGCAACATGACCAATATCTCTAGAATGAACATATGAACTTAAGAAAGAAGATTTATTGGCCATGTGATCTGTGGCCCCGGAGTCAACTACCCATCGCAAGTCTTTACCCTCAATGTTATTAGCCATAGTAAGAGTCGTACCTGTTTTGCTTGTACCTTTGTTGCCTAATGTAATTGAGATGTCGGCTGTCCTTTGAACTTGAAGATCTTTTATCATTTCAGCAAGCTTGTCCAACGTGATTTGGTTTTCTGATGAGGAGATGGCCTGAGTCGCTTGGTTGGAGTTGTTGTCCCTTTTGTCATGACTGTGACCTATGCTTCTATAAGCTGAATTCTGCCCTTTGTCTGGTTTTTGTGAAGGAACCAACAAGAATCTCGAGAATGACCATTCCTCTTGCAATGAGTACATAAAGTCCTCACGTTTGTGTTTAAAAGACCTCTCACTATTGGCGACATGGGCACTATTACTTGTTGTAAAGGTCATTTTGTCTTCATTTTGTATCACTTCACCACCATCAGCCAGCGCACCCATAGCCTTATGCTTGGACTCTTCACGCATAAGCAAGGAGAAAACGGAAGCTAGAGAAGGCAGTTCGTGAGCCATAAGTATTTGACTACGTAGTTGCTCATAATCATTAGGCAGTCCGGTTAAAATTTCAAAGATACGATCTTGTTCTCGTTGTCGTTTGGCCTTAGTAAGATCTGTAGTCAATGGTGCATAAATATCTATTTCATCCCATATTGCTTTAAAAGTACCAAGGTACTCACTAATGGATGATGTGCCCTTTTTCAAGCTGCCCTTCTTTTGCGCTAGTTGATACATACGGGTTGTATACTCACCGTAAAGATCTTTGGCACCTTGGCAAACTTCTTCGGCAGTTTCTAAGAAGGTGAAACTAGCTGCGATCTTGGGCTCCATAGAGTTTATGAGCCAAGAGTTTATGAGCCAAGATGCTACAGTATCGTTGGTGGACCTCCATTCATTGTATTTTGGATCATTAATGTGAGGTTTCTTGATACTACCATCAATACAATCTAACTTGGATTTTCAACTAAGAAATCGGGTAACAGCCTTAGACCAAGGCAAATAGTTGAAACCATCGAGCAACATATGAGTAATTTTGAGATTGCGTTACCTTGTTCATGAACGACACTCTTGTGCATCGATTCATCGCTGGTTTGAATGATGGTGGCTTCACCGTTGTCATTCCTGGTTTCCCTTTCTTGTTCCATGATGATTCACAGTTTGAAGCTCGAAGATTTTGCCTCACATGATCTTTTTACCGCTCTGATACCATGACAGACTGAGATTTAATCAAGAAGAAGATGATAGAGAGAAAAGAGGCTGCACCAGTTCTATGTGGTTCGGCTTTGCAGCCTACATCCACAAGCAAGAAAACCAACGTTTTTGATTTTTTGATAATAATCTTGTCAATACAATCAGTCATAACCTTATACATCAAGAGAGTATTAAGGAAGGGAGGAGAGCGTGAGGCACTTCCATAAATAAGTGATACGTTGGTTTATGACCGTTGTCCACTTTCCTTGCTGAATTGAGACCAATTATGTTAATTGGTATTTTGAGATGGTTGATGTTCTAACATGGTTCTTCACAAAGTGAGCTTTATAAAAAGCCAGTGTGGTTCATGTCAGCGGGAACTCACTTTCTTCAATATATATATGTGTGTGTGTGTGCGCGCGAAAGTCGCAAATGTGGTTTTTTTTTTTATCTTTTTTTTTTCTTTGACTGATCATTATGGTCTTGTTCCGTGGTTAAATTTCTAACTAATATATTTTTGTTAGTCAAAATATGGCGTCTTAAATTCCTTCTCTTTTAGCTTCAGGTTCAGTCTTCGCGCTTTTACTTGGCTCTCACTTCCGCCTTTTAAAATTTCATTTCTGCTTTTGTTAACTCTGCTCCAAACTGTAGCTCTCTTCCTGCCTACTTTTTTCATTTTGCCAACAGGACATTACTAACGAAACTTCGAATCCGTATTTTACTCTCATTCACAAAGCACTTCGCAAATACCACAAACAAACAAGAAAGATGTAATGTCAATCAAATACATATTCTTATCAACCGACTAAACTGCTTATGGTTCCTTTGGTAAATCCCTAGCTCCACGATCAACCATAAAGATGTTTATATGCAGAAGTCCACAAACTATAATTAACAGGATGCAAACAGATCGTGATGAAATACTGAAACCAAGGCGGCATAAAAACTGGGAACATGCGTCACTATGCTACAGTCTCGTCAAGTGACGCGAAGAGAGCAAAGAAAGAGCACTCACAGCAAGAGTGGTAGGACCGACGTGAGAAGTGAGGTCCTGCTTGACGGGGCCTCCGGTTCGGAACTCATCGCTGGGCGTGATGCACCAGAATCCGATGGGCGGGTCGCTGGAGATCCATCCGTGAACTCTGTTGTCCTCATTATCACAGGAATACTGGTATTTATCATCCACCTGGTTTTCTGAACTCTTAGCCCCTAAGAATTTGGAGAGAGAGAGCCGACAGCAATATATAGTGGAAAATGGCATACGGAGGAAACCAATTTAATTAGTCAGAGACTCTGAAACAACTTCGATGGTTTAAGTGTTGACAATGTCTTAACATGCCTGTGCTAGGAAGATAAAATGGCTTAGAGTTGAGAAGCTTGTTGAAGAGAAAAGTATGCAGTTTCCTGCAGTTCTAAAGCTTTCTCACCTCCCCTTTAAGGTCAGGATTGATCGGATTCACTAGCAGCACTGCTTCAGGGTAAGCCAACGGTTGACCACGTCCAGGCAAACGATCATCCGGCATGGGCATTATCCTCTGGCGATCGTCTGCTATGGCCATGTAGTGGAATCTAAACGTCCATTGACAATTCAAGAACTTTCAGTTGGAAGAAAAATTGCAAAAGGACTGAACCAAGTTTATGATGAGAGCACCACTCAAACTAATCCTTCACTAAACTCATTCCAATAGAGGAAACAAGAAAGTAACTACCAGCAAAGAGTGATGAGAGATCAACTATACATGTTTTTCCTTAGCTTAAAAGCGATCCTTATCTCTGCAACATCGAAGTCAGGCCACCCTCCCAAGTGTTCAAAGATCGCATAGCTGTAAAATCCTGACTGACCACTAAGCAAGATAAACCTACATAAAGCCCAAAACTGTTGATACACATCCACAACATAATCTAGCGAAATTAAGGAATTAATCAGTAAAATTATTAGTAGTAAATACGTCAAACCTCACTAATTAATTTGACCTACTACCCTATGTCCATTTGAGGAAGCCCTTTTTCCTCAAAAGGCTGCCTTTATTTTCATGATTTCTGCATGTTTGCATGTATTATTTTATAAATCTCTCTTTTACCAAAGTGGTAATTGCATATTAGTATCTTGCAAGTCTAGGATACAGACCAAATGTTGGTTTCCTCTTAGATATCATTATCTCACATTTCAACCACTAACAAAGTTTTCCAAGTCGATGGTCTTAGTTATGTTTCATGTGAGAGAGAGAGAGAGAGAGAGAAACCTTTTATCTATATTGAGAGGAGCAAGCTTGCCTGTCAGAGAAGAATTCCATGTTCTTTTGAAGGAGACCTCAATCTGGCTTTCATTCTGTAAGACCACACTAAAATCTGTACCCTTTATCCTGCAATATTGTTCTTTCATAAATCTTCTTGGGGTACTGTTTGTTAATTAGAAAGCAATCGGATCAACCCCAACCAGTTTTCCAGTCAATTCAGGCGCCCAAGCAATCGGCCGATTCAGCTGAATCGGTCAAAGTCGGTCAAAAATAATAAAAAGAAAAATCATTTCATGAGAAAAAAAATCAAAGAGATATGTTCTTAAAATATTACAAGTATTTAAAAACAAGCAGCTACTACTCATCAATTGGCACATTTGTTTCTAAACTACAAATTTTTTATAAGGGGGCTGAATTAAAGTTTCTAAATTTTGAGTAGGGTTTAAACATCATTTTTTCAAAATTTTTATATAAAACAAATGAAATTTTCTAAAATTTACATATAATTTTTAAAAAAAAAATTGAGGTAGGGCCAGGGCCAAAGCGGCCCCTGCCTTGGCCCTGCCCTGAAGACACCCAAAGGCGAATTTTCGCACAAATAAACTCGGATCCGTATCAAAAGTCTGAACTCATCTGCTTTTGGAGATAATCTAAACTTTTGGCTTGATATGATCTAGTACGGCTCCCCCTTGCAAGCCAACGAGGTTTCAAGTGTTTCTGTGTTAGTTCAGATCGGAATCAACACTTTAGTTCTATTCCAAATTTTTGTTGGGAATACCATGGCGTAATCTTCATATGTAAAACCAATGCGTCACTTTACGCAGAGATGATGGTAGAATTTCATAAACTCTAATAAAAGAATATTAGAAACTTCAGATTTCGAACTGCAAGTTTTTACGAAACAATGTTTTTGTATTCAGATAAAGTGATCTAAAGGACAATTTCTTGATCCTGATCCATGTAAAACATATCCACGTAGTTAAACTGTTCAAGGAAAAATCTTCAAAAATTTGGTTTCTAAAACACAATGGTCCAATTGCAGCTGATCCAAACCCAACTACGAGAACCGAACCACAGAATCAGAGACTTAAGAACCAATCTCTGGCGTATTAACATAGACTTTTTAATAATCTGTCTGCTTACACATCAGAGATTCCTGGGCCATTTGGTTCATTCCAGTATAGATCCCAGTACCTGTAAAAATATCCACGAGCCATAAGCTCCTCTGGGAGGAAAAAAAAGGGTTCTTTACATAGATGAACAATTTATAGTCCTTTCAAGTTATAATGGATCTTTATACATCAACTGACATTCATGAGATGTCTCCAAACGTAAAAGGGGTTTATTCATTATGCGGGGAAAAAGATAACTTATCAAGCTTCTTAGTGATATCATTTGTATTTTTCTTTTTTCAATTTGATCGTTCACTGTCAAAGCTTGTTACATCCACCTCAAAGCTCCATCCAAAGCCAACAAGTGAAAAACAAGCACTCGCTGGCTCGCTGCGATATTGTTTCTCAAGATGACGAGATAAAAAAAAAGGAGTGCCCCAGTTTTGGAATAATTCAAAGTTACATCTAAAGATGAAATTTTGCAAAAGTGCTCTAACTTTGGCTTATAATATTTAAAACTTTAGATTATCATGATTCTCATCCCAAAACAAACTGGTCCAGGAAAAAAAAAAGTCTTTGAGTTATGAAGAGAAGGAAAGTAATAATCAAGAAGTCTTCAAAAGCACTATATGCCTTCTATGGGTTCTTATTATCAACTGAAACCTATAATTGTGTGTTAGTGAGGTTGGGCTTGAGTCCACTTAATAAGGAGTTGGACTTAGGCCTGACCATAGCTCGTGACTGAGGCTTGGGCACAGTCAACTATTCAAAACCTGAGCCTGGCCCCAGCCTGCCCAAGTTAGAATATTATATATATATATATATTATAATAAAATACATATAATTATATATATATATCAATAAAAATAATATTAAAAATAAGTCAAAGCAAATAAGTCAACACGAGCCCGCCAAACACCTAATTTTCTGGCCCGAGTTACACTGGGGCACGCCTTGTCAAAGTGTGCGGGAGCTTATAACTTGGAGGAAGACTGGCTGTCTCACTGTCAGGGTCAGAAAGGAGGTACCTTTTGGGGAGTGTGGAAAGTTATTGTACCCCAAGTGTATACATCCCACGCTCATTTTTGGTACAAAAGCATAACTCCATGCTGATCGAAATGTGGATGTGCTACCACCACCACAACCCAGTCACGGCAAGGATCTTGAGAAAAAAAAAAGTCCATAGGCAGAGAGAGAGAGAAGAGATTTTTACCCTCCCGTCGCCCCTTCTTGGTCGATCTCTAGCAAATTGTCAAGGCGATTATACTTTATTCCCGTTACTATTCCCTCGGGCTTAGACACCGTGACTTGAACGATCCCATTGCCAATCACCACCTGCTAGAAAAGGAAAGCAGCTTGGTTGAGATACTTAAGAGTTGCATGTTCACTTATATTGTTTTTCAATAACATCATAGGGTGAACGAACTTTTATCAAATTACGTCAGTATATGTAATCTTGCACTTAAGTTGAATATCTTAATTTGAATTAAGAATTCAGCATATATGGTATTTTCTGGCCAATACATTATTCTCTTTATGGAAATATAACATAAAGTGTTGCTTAGGATTTTACTAAGCGACAAGACCAATGACTAGCCGCACTCCAGCAACTAGTCCAAGGAGCTATGCTAAGGCAACAAAACTAAATATTTATTATTTTTCAAAAGTTAAACGCCTTTGCAAATGATAGGACCAAGGAGAAGTGAGATTCATACATGGCGGTCCTGAATCTCCAGGGTTACACCACGGGAAGCAGCCGTTGGTGTCAAGTTGGAGCTCCTCCTTGCGCAGCCTGAAAAGCAGCACTGTCAGTGGAATTCAGTTAAATCACCAATTCGGAATATACACATTGAAAATAGATGGTGTACGATTCCAAGCTTCCATGTTGTCCAACTAGAAAACTGAAACTAAATGATCCATAGGAAAAAAGATTTTCTACATATGATCTTGTGTTTATCAAAAACAAATGCTGAATTACACCAAAAGTTTACAACCCTAAAACCAATATGGCACAACAACAGAGTTAAATATCCTACAAAAGTATAGTCATTGACAAAGAAGAAGCAGAAAGAAAGAAAGCCGCACTGGTAGTCTAGTTCCAATGAAGGATACGGGGCGATTGTCTCCCGGCCTTTATTAATGAAATGACGCCGCACTAGTTATTGTTATTATTATTTGATTCAGACATGAAATTTACAAACAAAAAGTTTCGCATTCAAGCGAAGGTGTAGTACTGTCAAAGACGAAATAATGCATGAGATCAACACACACCCAGATCACTAGGAGAAATATGAGAAACACCGGTGGATGTCGCAACGTTTCATTGGATTAGTTACACGTTGCCACATATAAAATAAAATTTTGAACAAAATGTAAATCGCTCTTTAAAATCATTCTTATGCATAAACAATTATGAGCAGTCTGGTCATATTGATCAAATGGTCCATGACTAATTCTCATACATATTTTTTAATTGTGCGTGCGTGTGTGTGTGTGTGTGGAAAGTTAAACCAAAGTAATATATCAACGTTACCAACAAAAATTTCACTTCCAGTGGAAGATAAAAAGATCGGCAGATATTATACTTCCAAAAAGTGACGCTTCTCAAAGAAAATCACTAGAAAAACCGCCGGACATCCAAGGCAAACGGAGAAGCAACAAACAAACCCAGCGACACTAACCGAACAGCAGGACAGTGGCAAAGCCAACTGCAGACGGCGAACCGAGCAAACGGCAACCCAGTGGGCAACCATCGTGAAACAGAAAAGGGAAGAGGAAGAAACCCGTCTGACGTGCGCGCAGGAGAAAACGAAGGAGAGTCGTGAATCGTGGAGGGAAGCAGAAGAATGAAAGCAGACTGCCTTCTCCATGGCCTTTCAGTGATCCCGTTTGGCTTGATCTCCTTTTTCCACTTTCGGATGCAACAAAGCATCGAACGGCTTTTCCCAAAACAATTTTCTACTCGTGAAGAAAAGAGGAACGGCGGAAATCCGGTCTTTAATCTGCAGGGTACGCACACGAGCACGTAGCTACACTCTTTGGAAGTCGGTGGTAAATCGATGAAATCTACATCCTTTACCGCCAAATTCTTTACCATTCAGGGAGGTGAAAGAAGGAAAGAAAGGAAGGAAAAGAAGACGCTCACCACTACGTCAATGCATGATCGAGAGCTCAGAACTGGACGATAAAAACGAGCACATTTCAATCTTACAGAAAAATACGGAGTTTCTTTTTCCGTCAGAAGAAATGGTTGTAGAAGAAAAAGGTAAGACCACTGCCTGATCACAAACCGTACGAAAAAGGGGAATCGAGAGGCTCACAAAGACATTACGAGCCCTAAACAACAACCGCAGGCTTCGGTTTTGGGATGAGTGAGAGACAGAAGACACTGAAGCACTAAACTCGAAGCTGAGTCCAGATCTTGGAGCTCGCGATTTTGAACAGGAATTGAGAATTTCTCACTACTCGTCGCGAGCGCTTCGATCTTGAGGCGAGCTAAATCGAATTCAAAGAGTAAAACAGGTGCTATCTGTACGTTGAAATAATGACTATTTCACAACTCAGGGCAATCCTACACCGAACACTCCAAAAAACCAAGAATAATCACCAATTTCGGAGCAAATTGAAGCGTAAGTTCCCGAGCATAAAAGAAGATGCAGCAAAATGCAGATCGCGGCCATCCAAACGCATTCGGTCCATTCCCTAGCCGTCCACGCGACAGAAACCTTCATCTTCGCCCCCAAAGATTCACAGGAAGACACAAAATAATCGCCGATACAAAACTGAATCCATAAAACTTCAGCGGAGGCATCATCTGTTAAAGACGGAAGCTGTCATTTACAGTAAAATTTCATCAGGGCCGCACTTACCTGATTCTTTCTGCATATAATAAATGTATCAAATCTGTAAGGTTATGATTCACCAGCTCATAATTGTGTGCAACAGAAAGGATTCATTAGGAAGATTCATGTCCTTCTCTAACATAACCTCAAGGAAATATCTGCATCGTCTAAACAACTCAAAAGACAGCAGCTCTCCTCCTCATCCTGTTCGTTCTTGTTCAAAAGGAGATCTCCGGCTGCGGGCGAGGCAAGTTCCGTCACCGGAGTCTTCGCACTTCCTATTGGTATACGATACCTTCCATGAGAAAAACGAGCAAAAGGAAGAGGCGGGTCACTCGGGTGTTTTGTTTCGGGCGCCATTGATTCAACTGGCGAAATTTACCTTTTTGAGCCTATTCCTCTTTATAACTCCTAACAAACTGTCCACTTTTCCAATTTTGCGTTAGAGGACGATTTTTTAACGAGAAAGAAAAGAAAATATCTAGAAAAAGTAAGAACGTAATTTCTCGATAAAAAAAAGTTATACTGGAAAAAGATTAGAAAATGTGTCCTTTATAATAAAATTACATAAACGTCCCTTTTTTAAAGTTATGGACTATAGGTAACCCCGAAAATTTTTATAAAAAAAAACTCATATAAATTGAGTAAAACTCAAAAAAAAAAAAAACAACTCCTGGCATCACTCGCTCGAAGGAGCCGTCTCAAATCTCATTTTTATATTTATATCCAAATCCGAATCTGAATTTTTGAACCCAATTTTACCAATTTTTAAAATTTAATAGCATTAGATATATCTTTAATCATAACCATTTTTTTAATATTTACATATTTGAATTCAAATTTGAATAAAAAAACATATCCAAAATCTAATTTTACAATCCAAATCTGATTTTTATATTTATATCCAAATCAGAATCTAAATTTTTAAACCAAATTTTATCAATTTTCAAAATTTAATAGCATTAGATACAAGATATTTGTTTAAAATGAATCTGATCTGAATCCGATTAAATATTTATGTACATCCGAATCCAATCAAATGTCACTTATTAAATTCAAATTTAATTTGATTTCTTAATCAAATATTAATTCTTTTAATATCTGATTGATCGGATATCCAATTCAAATAGAATACATTGACATCCATTGTTGGTGTTAACATTTGTTTTTCGATACCAGCATCTTACCGATTCGGCGAGTCACCGATACACATCACTATGTATCGGCTTGTATCCCTTTGTCTTTTATTTTTAAAATTTAAGAATAATTTAAAATATTTAG
Source organism: Nymphaea colorata (assembly GCF_008831285.2). Classification (NCBI taxonomy): domain Eukaryota; kingdom Viridiplantae; phylum Streptophyta; class Magnoliopsida; order Nymphaeales; family Nymphaeaceae; genus Nymphaea; species Nymphaea colorata. Next base: position 2,635,428 of record NC_045138.2, on the reverse strand, counting down.
AATTGATTTTAAATGGTGGGAGTGTGTGTATTAAACTAGTACCAACCAACCTTGTCTATATCATTATATCACTATCGACAAAAGAGGTGCTGCTTGATACGATACGCATCAGATAATCCTTCTAAATTTATATCTTTCGGCCCTTTCTTAATAAAATTATAAACAGGTGCCCCTCCTGAATTAATACATTACTGGAAAACATTAAATATTCCTCTAGTCGTGGTGATTGATTGGCATATTTGGATAGAAAACCTTCCTGATAACGTGTGCCAGTAAATGACCTATGTTTTATGTTATAGTTACAAAAAATGCGTTTTTTTCAAAAAAAAAAAAAAGAAATGTGATAAGTTAACTTGCTGTTTAAAACTTAACAAATACATCTTTTAAAAAAAACGTTAAAGATAAAAAAAACATGTTTTTTCGCATTTTTTCTGTTTTTTATTTTTTCAATTTTTTTAATGTCAAACAATTTTTTTTCATTTTTTATTTGTTGCAAATCTACTTATCTTTTTTTGTGTTATTAGTTTCTTACTTATTTTATTTTCTCTTTATTTTTAGTTTTTTAAATTTTTAAAAATTTTACATATTTTTTCTGTTTTCCCCCCTTCTTCAAGCTCGCCATGTTATACTCAGAAAAACTTCGTTATTTAAAAGCCCGAAATGTTATTTGTGACTATAGACTTTTAAGATGTTTTGTTTGTCGTTATAGACGTAATCCCTTCACAGGGATGGAGAAAGAAATTTTTCATGAGGAGGGCTTAATTAAAGTTTCTAAATTTTGACAATGATTGAAATATCATTTTTCAAAATTTTTATATAAGACAAATAAAATTTTCTAAAATTTACATGTAAATTAAAAAAAAAAAAAAAGCTTTTGAGGTGAGGCCAAGGCCCATGAGGCCCCCTAGCTTCGCTCATGCTTCACAGGCCATGACACCCAAGACGCAAAGCCTCTTCCTTAAAAACTTTGTTCCAAGTTTTAGGACCTACTTTGAAACATGGGTAGCAACAATGTCGCAGTTTGCAGTATGAAAGAGTAGCATGTATGGGAATTGGATCGACGACATGTTGTTTGCATGTTGATCGACTTGACCAACTATATTATGCAAAAGAAAAATTTTAAAAATTACATGTAAATTTTAAAAAATTTCACTTGTTTTATATAAAAATTTTGAAAAATAATATTTCGGCACGTGTCAAAATTTACAAACTTTAATTGGGCCTCCCTCATGAAAAGTTTTTGGCTAGCCCCTGACAAGAACTTACTCAAAATGTAAAGAGGTTTAGTTCGTAGGAATCCGGCATCTTAACTGGTCTTGTTCTTCTTGATTGTTATCGTTATAAATAATAAGTAAATGAGTTTGAATTCTCATACTAGATATCGGGTCTTTCAATTAAGAATGCTGTAAGTTTTTGTTGGGAAGATATGTTATATATGGTTCACTTGTCTTGAACAAGTTATCTCCGAGTGAAACTTATCTAAGTTAGCCCTGGAGTGGAATGACTTTTGGTTGAAGTAGCAGCTGATGCCTTGGAAATTGATTGAAGGTAGGTAAGAGTCTCCATTAATGCGAATCAATTCTAATTCTATGTGGGTGTGTGTGTGAGAGAGAGTATTCACCCCTCCACAATCAAGTTATACGTTTTCAATTACACGATCCAGTTCTCAAATTTAAATTTATGTATGTTATCACCCCAAATTTTTTCAAAAAACTGCATTCCATTTATACGAACAAGAATTCAGTTATTTCAACCTTTTTTTACAGTAATTCGGATATAATTTTGGACCTTGGACCCAAGCTCAACCCAAACCAGACATTTAGATCCATATCCAAATTCAGACTTCAACCCTAGATCCAAAAGGACCTCTAGACCCATGTCTGAATCTAAATGCAAGGTTTAGATCCAAAATTCAACTTTATATCAAGATTTTAACCCAAATCCAAGTCATGGATCCAAAATTTTCACATTGATCCAAAATACGAAGCCAAAGTCCATAATTGACCCCGATAGATGAAATCAAGTCCACACAAAATGATGCTTTCAGGTCCAAATTAGATCAAAAACCAAATTTTGGATCCAAATCAAGATTTTCAACTGGATATCAAAATAACAAATTTCAACCTTATTTGCACGACGCATACAAACCTCCCCTTTGTTTTGCTTCTCAATCTTGTGCCGAAACTTTTAAAAATATGTTTGGAGCTCAAAACACTTGTCTAATCCTTCATGTGAGCTTTGGGCATCGATCAAAACACTTTTGTGATCAAATGAACCCAATGTGGATCTAAAAAGACTCATTTTTTTACCCCCCCAAAAAAAAAACATTTTGCCATTCAAAATATACATTTTAAGATAAATTTTATATTTTCTTAAAGTGGACTCCATCCAAGGGGGCCAAGGAGCTTGAAACCCCCTTCATTGGCCCAAAAATGAAGCAACAGTGAGGGAAAGGCACACTTGGCCTTGCATTGCCGCGAAAGTGCCCTGGCGCTATCGTGCTTATTTCAAAAGAATTCAAAAATATTTAGAATTCACATAAAAATATTGTTAAATTCAAAAAATTTAAATTTTGAGTTTTAGCTCCAAGACTCTCTGTAAAAGCCCTTCAAATCTTTTTTTGAATATGAGTTAACACTTGGAGAACCTTTAGGGTTTTATCATTTGAAGACTTAGAGTTTTTTACTTAGCATTCTCTTCATTTTTCTTTTTTTTTTTTTGTCTTCTTTTTCTTCAACCTTGGATGCAATCTTCTTCCTCAACCCAAACCCCTTAGAGGCTCATTTGGAAGGACTTGAGACCATACGAGAAGAAAAATTGTCTTTTCAAGCATTCTAATTAGAGATATATAGTCAATATCTCAATCGTTGTTCCATTCTTCATTTCCCTATGGTCATACAAGATAGTTCTAAAATCTTCTCTCTAAAGTCAAACTACTTTTGAATACATTAAGAACATGAGCAAGGTGAAATAAAATCTCTTTTTTTTTTACTAAGATCGAAATAAATTTCTTTCTTTGCTCATTGAATGTATCCATTGTTTATATTTGAAATGATGTTCATATATAGTTAATTGATTTTCCAATTAATATATAAATAAATGGAAAGAACCAATTCTTGGGTTGGGATTTTTCTGTTATTATATTGATTTTTTAGACTAAGGTTTGTCCAACTCAAAAAACTAATTACAAATGCTTACATGCTAAAATATATCTTTAAGACATTCTTACTTTTAGTATTTCTCTTAATCACTCGATTATGGATCCCAATGAGAGTTTCTTACATTATTAATTTTTCATTTCATATATGTTTGACTTCCTGCCACACCCAACAGTGGGAGGAATAAATTTCCTTGTAAAAGTTGAAATAATTAATGTTCACATGCTTATATGAAAATATTTTGAATTTGTTTTTAAAAGAATTTCAAAACTAAGAACTATTTTCAATTTAGGCCTTGAGACTTAATCTAAGCTCTTACATGAGTTAAAAATCCTTTTCGGCCTACAAAACAAAAAAAGAAAATTGAAGTTGAAACTGCTTTAAGTTATCTTTTGATTTTAGTATATATATATATATATATATATATATATATATATATATATATATAACACTTTAAATCAAAGAGAGAGAGAGGAGAGGAGAAGAAGAAGATTCTAAAGAGAGAGAGAGGAATATATATATATATATATAAAAACTTTTAAAATCTTTCTCTCTTTTCAAAATCTCTTTCTCTCTATTTCTTTTGGCTTAAAATGATCTTTTATGAATGATCACACACACACACACATATATATATTTGATAATATCTTCATTTTTTTCTTTTATTTTTCTTTCTTTCATTCATCCAAATATCTTTTTTCTAAGACTTAAAATTTTAATTTTCATTTATCGGCTTCATTTAAATTAAAATTCAAGTAATAACCCAATGTTGAAATCATGCTTGATAGTCTAAAAAAATTATGACAAAATATCCAAGCAATGTAAGAAATCTAGATGTATGTGATGGTAGAAATGAACAATTTATTTTCTAAGCATATAGAATCAATACATTCATGCATTCACAATCATTTGTATAATTCACGAATTATCAAAACTACTTTTTTATATAGCTTTAGATAGGCAGTAACCAAATTAAAACAAAATTTTAAACCGACTTCAAACCTTAAGGGAATAAATTAATTCCAAAAAACATCTTCAAAATACCTATATTGGTTTCTAAAGATTTTTAGGTGACATTTGCAAAAATTTCTTGATTTGAAAGTCTCTCAAATTAAAATGGTTGAATCACCCAAATGATAGCTTAAAATTTTCTCATTTAAAAGTCTTTGAAATTTCAATCTTCAACATTATTTCTAAGCACAACATTATATTTATGATGAAAAAGATGTTTAAATAAAAATGAAATGAATCAACAATAAGTATAGTCATTGGATTAGTTACTCTCTACAAAGGCACTAGAATGGTCAATCCTCGTACCAACGAACGAGACCTTTATCTCGCTTTTCAAAACAAAATCTTATTTTTTTAAACATTCCAAAAACCAAAACAAATTTTTGGGATGCAAACAATGTACAAACCCGCCTAACTCCCCACAGAGCACCATGGAGACTAGTGAGCAATATTCTTGCCTTCTGATCCGTGATACTGCATTAGATTTTCATCTGTTGGCTGCAACCAGCCAGGTTCTAACTGTGGTATCAACAGAAATTTGATTATATTCACTGCTAAAAGTTTCTTTATTTCCCTCTATTGAGAGCACTGGCCAGCTTAATTTGTTGAAGTTATCTTGTACAAGGAGCAGTGACTCGTTCGAGTTAATTTACAGCTATTACAGAGTTTTGAATCTGCTGATGTAGTAAGGTAGCACCACCAGTTCGACATCTTGATGACCGGGCACATCTGGTGTTCAAGTTTCCACAGCGCCATGTTTTAAATCTTTCCTGTTAAATCATGATCAAGTTTCGTGCTGCGAGCACTGCCATCCGCCCCATGCATGCTGCAGTAAGTTGGTTTTGAAGGTCTGGGTTGTACTTTCCTAAGTCCGTTAGCAGTAGAAAAGCGCACACTTGATGAACCAAAATCTCATCTGCTTAGTTGAAGCCCTTCAGTAATCAATTTGACTAGGAGAAGTTATGCTTAGAACACATGGGAAAAAAGACTTCAAAGTTCAAACCAACTAAATGTGGCATGATAGCCATGATAACACTGGCCATCAGCTGATCAGCATGAAAATGATCATACACAATTACAGAAGATATGTTAGAACCTGCTGGTGAAGCTTCTGGAGCTAGCCCTTGTATGCCAATGAATTATTCATTTTCTTCTGCTATAAGCACCTATCAGGTGTTCATATTTTTTCTGTGAATTGGGGTTGGTTATGACAACCATCAATAACAAAATAGACGTCATCACATATGGAAGCGGTGCAGTATTTGCATGTGTTTTCGTACATCCGTTTGCTGACCTATTATCCCATTCTCTTAACAGAGTGCCAACAGAGTACCTCTGGATTTACAACAAATTCCTCAACTTGCAGATAGCTCATATCAAAGCATATGGAAGACTGCAGCAAGACTGCTCCCTTGTCATCTAAGAAGAATACTGTAAATATGTAATTTTGATAGCTATCAGTGCCTTGGGTCTGTAACCAATGGTGATCTGCCTCTGCTCTGTATAAAATTGGTGAGCCAACTTTTACCTGTTAGTTTACACCTTACGGTATACCACTCTGTATACTTTTATTTCCCTCTGCAACATTGTATGTAAGAATGGTTGCTGATCCGGCACCTTTGTTACTTGTTTGGTTCCCCGCATGAAGGGGCATTGTTCAACTAAGGCACATCACCGAATCAGCTAATTGCTTCCTGCATCAGAACCAAATCATCCATGTGCCCTTGAACTTCGTCCTCTATTAAATCGCACACCTCCAAATCAAAATCCCAATTTGCTACATAACCAGCATCCTTCATCTGAATGGTCAGGCCATCCAGCATTGAATAAATCTCTTGTGCTTGTGCGTTTGTTCTATCTCCCACAAGGAAAGGATGGGACCTATTATCCAATTCTATCCAGGTGCATCCAGGAGGCTTTTTCAGACCTCTGTTCCTCATCAGTACTCTAACTTCTGCTAATTTATCCCAGCGCCCAGCAGCTGCATACATATTTGCAATAAGTACATAATAGCCAGGATTTTCAGGTTTCATATCTAAAAGATTTTCTGCAGCCCATCCCCCAATTTCCATGTTTCCATGTATCCGACATGCACCTATCAGAGTGGCCCACATGGCAGAACTGGGCTTAAAAGGCATCTGAGTTATGATTTCCTCTGCTTCCTGCAACAAACCTGCCCTACCAAGAAGATCCACAATACAAGCATAATGTTCCATCCTAAGCTTTATTTTGTAATCTTTGATCATTTTGTCAAAAAGTGCTCGGCCTTCTTTCACCAACCCAGAATGACTGCAGGCAGATAGTACTACAACCATAGTTATATGATCTGGCTTGATATTGCATCTCACCATCTCATCAAATAGCTTAATAGCTTCTTCACCTTTCCCTTGCATCCCATAACCAGCAATCAAAGCCGTATAGGAAATCTCATCCTTCTTCGGGATCAAATCAAAAACTCTACGAGCATCTGATATCCTTCCTGAATTTCTGTACATGTTCACAAGGGAGTTCCACAACAACAAATAGTCATCATAGCTGTTCTTTATCAGGTAACAGTGTAGCTCCTTACCGTGTTGGAGATTTGCAACACGAGAAATGACTGAGAGAATACTAGCCAACGTGACGTAATTGGGTTTTATATTTGAAAATACCATTTTCCTGAACAAACATGACGCATCTTCAGCACAGTCACTATGTGCATAACCAGCAATTATAGCATTCCACGATATCAAACTCTTTTCCAGGATCTTCTCAAATAGAAGGCGAGCGCCCTTAAAATCCTTGCATCTTGTGTACATGGTAATCAGTGCATTCTTAAATGTCTCTGTTACATCCCAAAATGAACGAACCGCAAAGCCATGGATCTCTTTACCAGGCCTGAGGCTTCCCAAATGAGAACATGCAGTCAGACCAACCACCAATGAAACAGAATCAAAATTAACACCGCTGGCTCTCATCTGTGAAATCAGCTTCAAAGCTTCTTCAAACTTCCCCATCTGCACGTTTCCCCCAGCAATCGTGTTCCAAGTCACTGCATTCGCCAACCAACCATCCAGCTGCATGGTTTCAAACAAATGGAACGCTTGTTCCCACATACCCTCCTGCGCGTACCCTTCAATCATCGCATTCCCAGATACAACGTCTCTCTCCGGCATTTCATCAAACACTTGGCGCGCGACGCCGATTTCCCCGCACCTTGCATACATCGTTAGCAGAGCGTTGTGAACAAATATATTCCACTCTAACCCGCTTGTGCCTATCCTCCCATGAACCTTCCTCCCCAAATCCAGGTCGCCCATTTCTCCACACGCCTTCAGAACTGAAGGGTATGAAAAATTATCAGCAGCGACTCCAAATTCCACCATGCTCCTGTAAGCACCAAGAGCTTCCTTAAAGAACCCACTTTTTACATAGGCAGATATCAACACATTCCACGGAAATACGTCTCTAGTTCCTGAGCTTTCAACGACCAAATGGGCATCTGGGAAACTTCCACAGCTCGAGTACATGGCAACAAGCCTTTTGACCAATAAAGGGTGTTGGTGGATACCACAGCAAACTGAATGAGCGTGGAGCTGCTTGCCTTGTGGGAGGCACTTGAAGGATGCACAGGTGTGAAGAATGGAGGAGACGGCGGGGAGGTTGCAGGTGACTCCATGATGGAGGAGGAGGGAGAATGCTTTGAACGCCTTGGCTAGCTGGCCCTGGTTGGTGAAGCTCTTTATGCTGGATAGGAGAGAGGCAACGAGCGTTGGCTCCCATGGCGGGTAGTTCAGAGAAGGAAGAGTGGGGAGGGAGCTTCCTGCCGTCAATGATGTATGTGATTTCAGTGGAAATTGAGGCATGGGCTCGTGTTTGCATTTCTCCCGTTTTGCTGCATGGTGTTGTTAAGGAAGCCGAGACGTTCAATCGCCACAAACCTCTCGTTTTTCTAAAAACAAAAACTTGGAAAAACAGGAAAAATATAAAAAGAAGAGTGAGATCTGCGATCTTTTATGAAAGAGGGCCAAAACAATGTCTCTCAAGATTTTGGTATATTTAATTTTTTTTGAGATTTTAATCACTATTTTGTCTCCCAAGATTTTGGTATATTTAATTTTTTTTTAGATTTTAATCACTATTTTGGTTAAGGTTTTTAAGAAAAACAGCAAAGCATGTTCGAATCTTAAGTTTTATTTTTTTTTTTCTTTTAACTACTTAAAATGTGCAGAAATAAAAGGGTCGTTTGTTAGATTTGAGAACCGGATCATTCCTCCTCTTAGTTTAAATCTGACCTTTTTATAACATAAAGAAGTAAATTAAGAATTCTCGATCCTAGGTGACATATGTTTCTTAGTTTGACTAACATAGATTTTGCTATTGATCTTTTGTCCTATCAACAAAAACATGTCATGTTGTTGTATCCAAGCCCACGAGACCTTATGCCTTATTTTAGCTCTTCTAATCAGTTGACATAAAACGAGAACAAAAAGTAATTGACCTTTTATATATTAAACTCCTTTCGGCCTCATATAAAACATCAAACAATAAAGGATTTATGTGTTCTGACTGACTATGCTACACCTTTTGTCAAAATGCCAACATATGCTCGTAAGGAAAATTAATATTTTTATTTCATAGATAAAGCAGACATACTTACAGAGATTTCATCAATCCCTGAATAGGTTGAGGATAATTTGCTACTATTTGTTTATGGAACAGGCTTCATAAGACTTTCCTTAACTATAAAATATATTACAAAGCTCTGGTATCAAAAGGAGCGGATTTGAGTGTGGCTTATTGCATGATGAATATGAAAATGTGACACATAAAAAATGGACATGGTGTCATACAAGGCTCAACCACGCGCTTGCAGTTTTTGACGTGCATGTTGGACCGTTGGTCCCAGCTATAGCTGGCCTAACTCTCCCTTTCCCCTCCTTCAACGGTCTCCATTATTTGCCGTGTCCATTAAGGATCCTTTGCGGCATAGGCACAGTCGTTACAGGATATTTCCAAGGGCAACCTTCGTTCTGTCTCATTTGCAAAGAACGGGCAGTTATTATGGTTCAAAGTGAAAATGCGACTTCTTGAAGGGCCGGATTCCAAAAGAGGCACGTCTTATTTTTTCTCATTTCGTTTGGGGGTGAATATATTGTGTATCGGGGTGCATTATGTCCTACGTGATGACTACGCATTTATATTGATAACAATAAGTTAAAAAGATTTAAAACGTTGAGTGGTCGAAAAAAATTGTGACATAAAAAACAAAAGAAATACCTCTGTTTTATTTATATATATATATATATATATATATAAAGAAGTGGCAGAGCCTATGTAAACCAAGAAAGCATGTGACTTCAACCAGCAGCTACCAAACACATTTGTGGTTCTCTCTCTTCTTTTTCTTTTCTTTTCTGTGGGAGATTTTTTCTTGGACTTAGAGTTTTTAAACAGATATGAATAGTATATATATATATATATAAAGAGAAAGAGAGAGAAAAAAAAAACAAAGAAAGTGAGAGAAATTCTGTAGCTTAAGAGTTGTTTGATCCATGATCAAAGACGATTAAGAAAATAAGAAAAATATATACGTTAGTATTATATACTCAAAATGTTCATTGCTTTTTTGTTATTGTTTTTCTCTCCATCGTTCTCGTGTATTTGATATAGATGAATTGATTGATAAAAAAATATGAAAAATGAGAAGTAATAGTAGATGTTGAAAATGTTAGTAATTTTTATTTTTATCGTACTTGTTCATCATAATGGATTGCATGGTCCTGGTTAAATGGCTGGGTGACTTTAAAGAGCCTTTTCTTTTTCACCCTTGATCCTAACTAATTTATTTTGATTTCTGTCTCATAAAATGCTTTTTCAAAACATAAAATGCCAACACTTAAATTCTCATGTTCTCACAAACAGTTGGTGAGAAAATAAAAGAGGTGTTTGACAACAACAACATTGTCTAATACACTCAATTTAATACAAGAATGTCATGCTTTTTCTATAAAAACGGCGTGGTGTGATTATGACCGATGCATGGTTTGAGAAAACAAGAGGAGTGAAGCTAAACCTCCCCTCTCCCTAGGGGCAGAGCCACGTGAGCCTTGGCTTTTTTTTTTTAATTTATACCTAAATTTTAAAAAATTTTACTTATTTTATATAAAAATTTTGAAAAGTAATACTTCTGCCCATGTCAAAACTTAAAAGCTTTAATTTGGCCTCGCACATAAAAATTTTCTGGCTCTGCCCTTGCGCTTTCCCCCAACCTCTTATCCTGCTAGGGTTCAGGCAGACCTGCTTTGCTTTGTGATTTTGTGACGCCTTAAGGTTATTAGACATCAAAATCATATTTCTTGAAAAGAAAAAGTAAAACATGTCATTAATGGGGGCTTATTTAACAGATTATTAATGGGGGCTTTCTCAAGCTGAGATAAATATTGAACTTTGCAAGTGCAAAAAAAAAAAAAAAAAAGATATGGTTGTGAAATTTTATTTCTTCTGGCTGTATAAATTTGATTTTCATGTAATTGAAATTATTCAAATCCCAAGCATTGTCATGTTCCTATGCACACAAGGTGGATTACAAACTAATATTCATTAGTAAATTTAAAATTGGTTTTTGGATCGAATCTGGTAGTGGGAAGATTTCGGTAGTCGATTCAATCGAATCAGAATTATAATAAATTTTTATTAAAGATGAATAATATTTATATCTTTCTTAAAAACGGAAAACAAATAATATTCAAACTGGCTCGTATGCCATTTTCTTTTTTTTTTTCACTCATCAAAATTTAATTAACAAACAATAAAATATTTAATAAAAAAAAAAGAAATTTTGAATATTTTCGAATTTGGACAAATTGTTTGTTCCACGGTTCCACCTCACTTGGGTCATAAATGACAACACTGTAATACCCAAGTGCCCCTCTTCAATGGCGAGCCTATCAGAAATTACATAAAAAGGAGACTGATTATGAAACTCTCTCGTTTGAACGAGGAGCCTTTTGGAAAATTGTGTTCCACACGCGCCAAGTTGCAGCGTTGGCATCTCCGCCTCTCTCTCTCTCTCTCGTCCTCTTTTTTGGGGTGGGACGGTCCTCTTCTGCTTTCCTCCTTCAATCTGTTTCCCCGAATTTCTCCGGATGAGCTATTGAGATGGCGGGGGCGATTAAGCTGCTCGTTCCCGGGCGCGAGCAGGGGCCCCTTGCAATCAATGACCGGAGATCGGGTTTGTCCGGCGACCGACGGGAGCTGCAGTCTGGAGCGGCAAATGCGAGCTTCAGATCGTCATTCTTGGTGCGTTCTTTTTACTTTATTTCCTCTTTTGTATTCATTTCTCCCTTTTGGTCGTTCTTCTACCTCGTAACATCAAAGCAGTTTGGTTTACCATGTTTTTGTTCAGCAGCGTTTGGTGGTCAAAGTTTTTAGTCATTTTTCTCTCTCTATCTCTCTCTCTTTGCCGGCATTGAATTGTTGCCAACAGGAACTTTGTTATATGCCCTGACGTTCATGTACATTACGATTTTCCCCACTTCTCTTTGCCAGTTTGCCCTTTACGGTTTGGAGGTTGATTTAACATGATTCACGTTATGGGGTTCACAATTAACATCAATGTGGGTTGGGTGGTCTTTTGGCAGAGTGCACTTAGAGAAGTATGGAAGAGGTAAGGAACTAAGGATAATGTCGGTTGTGATTTTTTTTTTTTGGCCTGGAAATTTTGGGGTTTGTTTAGTCCATATGAAGAATTGAGAACAATGGTTCGAGATACTTCACAGTTATTATGCATAATTTCCGTTTTCTGTTTTCTTCTCTCTCTCTCTCTCTCTCTCTCTCACACACACACACACACAGAAGATTAATAGATCATTCCCCTTCCGGGATATTTTTTTTTAAAAGCAGTAGAACACGCAAGGAAGGTGCATTGCGTTGCAGAAGAGTTTATTTAACATGGCTCTTGTTGAAAGTAGAATTTATTATCAAAATTCAAGTTCTTCTTACGATTCTTTTCTCTATTTTGATTGTATAAGTGAAAACATTGTTGAAGGTTGTTTTCATTCTGTTCTATTTGGATTATATAAGCGGATATCTTCCTTTTTTATAGGGCAATGGATTTCCCAAGGCGCTTTTTGTTTCGCGTCAACCATGGAAGGAGCCTTTGAATAGACCAAAATCAGGACACTCGGTTTATATGACGTTGGTGGACGACAGACTAGCTCGAGTTCAAGATGTCAGCAGTAGAGCAGCTGAGGTTCTGGTAGGCGGTTGCCGTAGTAATTTCTTACAGGGTTAATTAATTTTGCAGTATTATCAGAACCATAATGCCATATTTTATTTAGCTATGCAAGGGTTAGTTCAGTAAGTAATTTATTTTCTCAAGCTAACCATTGCAGCTAGTTTTTTTGCATTATTTTGATTTTTACAGAGTATTTCTGCAGATAATCATGTCATGTAGAGCACTTTACCTTTCTTTGGTTAAGCTAAACTCAGATATCTGTCTTGCAGGCTTATGATCTGATTCAAGGAGCTAATGTAAGTTCAATTCTTCCCTCCAGATTGTTTTGACTCGTGTTTTCACCTGCATGGAAGAATATATTTACTGGCTGACATTTCTTGAATACCCAATGCGCTATAGGTGCCTGACCTGGTACAGGTAGGTTATAGTTGTTGCAGTGGGCTTAATTTTTCATGGCTCAATCTAACCTTATTGTTTTTTTGTGTTGCTACTGGTTCGATCATGCCCTTCAAAAGGTCCTAGGTAGCAAATTAGGTACAACAAGTTTTTAAAACACTCTGTTCTGCCCAAGGTGTTTAGAGAAATTTGTAAAATGGAAAGAGTGCATTTGCTGGCAAGCTGCAACCAGTCATCAGTCATCACCATCCAATGATAACGGGAAGTAGGTTTCAGACTTTGTTGAACAATGAGTTGTTGAGAGATGTCACTCTCTCTCTCTCTTCTCTTCTCACCATCCTCCCCCACACATACACACAATGTCTCTCTCACCTGCCTCATTGTGATGAACTGAGTTATAGTTGCCATTGTCTTATATTCTTCAATCTATTATTGATTGTCTGGCAACTTTTAGAGCTCAAGCCTGATAACTCTTTGGCATGGAGCAAATACAGGAAAGAACTAGTTAGGTTGTTGATGGGCTTGGTCAGGTAGGCACGCTTGTCACCTAGCATCTGGCTACAACTCATAGGAACCCTTATGCTGGATCCTCTGAATTAGGGTGCTTGCTACACCATATTTTTGAGCCATTAATTTTTTGCTCTGCATGGCCAATTTGGTGTTTGTTGTTAAGATTACTTGCTGAAATCTTGAGATGCTCTGTTTCCTTGTCTTTCATTGTACTTTTAAGATCCTGTCTATCTTAATTAGTTAATTTACATTTATATCGTTGTGACAGTCTTACAATATCAGGTGAAAGGAGGAGAAAATGCTTGGTGTTTGTATGGAATTTACACTGATTTTAAGTGTTTTTTTTTTGTTTTAATATTTACTTATGAATACTTAATCCAAAGAAGTGGGATGTTTCCATGCAGGTTAGGTGGTCTTCTACAGTTGGTATAAAAGCTGCCTCAGATCCTCCAACTGCTGTTCTTCTACATGGAATTCTAGGCAGCAGGAAGAATTGGGGTACGAAACTTGTTTCTTGTCTTATCCTTTCTTTTCTTTGGATTTTCCCTTTCTTGAGATGTATGTCAGTAGCTCTTTGTAGATGCTATACATGGCATGAAGATGTGGACTATATATGCCCGTTTTTCGAAATGCAAGCTATATTTTTTTACTATTCAGGTGGTCTTATTTTAACAAGTGTTTTCTAATAGAGGAGTGCTCACAACTGTAAGAGTGAACCTTATTATTCTCAGTACATAAATGACATTTTCAGGGTATAAAAAATTCTTGAATTTCATTTCAGGTTCCTTTGCTAGGAGATTGGCTAGTCAGTTTCCAATGTGGCAGGTACTTAACATGATTTTTTTCTTTTTTCTGATTTGAAGCTATAGTACAAAATTGTGAATTTCCTGGAGTTTTTAGCACCTTGTTTACAATTTGTTCAGTGTTCAACTGTCAAGTATAATGAAAGGAGACCAATCATCGCAATGTTGATTTCAGCTGTCTGTCATATCCAATTTCTTATTAGAGTTGGAATTCATTTGTCCATGTCTGCACAAAAGGACTCTAGCAACTAGCTTCATGGTCAGCTAATAATCTCCAAGTTGAAGGGGGCATGCTTTTGTGTCCTTTGCCACAAACCAAGGTTAATGGGCAGATTTCCCTGGTGGGCAATGGATGATGAGTCAGAGGTTTGAGGTGAAACCAGAACAGGAGATGTTTAAATTGCACCTTGTGGGTCTACAAGTATGGCACCTTTAAGAAATTCAATGGTTTCCCTTGTTGTAGAAAAAAACTTTGGTCCTTCTTGTCAGCTATAGTCATCTAGCCTCTTGGTACCATTTTACTTTGCCAAAATCTCTCATTGATTCATGGTGATACGTTTGGTTCTTTGTTGCTGCAGTTTCTCTTGGTTGATTTGCGGTGTCATGGTGATTCTGCTTCAATAAAGAAAAATGCACCTCATACTGTTGCTTCAACAGCCTTAGATGTCCTGAAATTGGTGAGAATTTAGTTCATTGTGTAGCTGATGATGCAGAAAAGGTTCTGGCTTTGTTTGAAGTTTGAACTTTGAAATCACTATAAGCATTTAAATAGGCTATCATGGGAATACGGAATACATTGTTTTATACTAGAAATAGGAGGATTGGTCCTTGAAGTTAATTGATCAAACTTTCAATAAAGAAAGGTGGCAGACCTGAAATATTATTTTTTGATGTTAGTAACACCTTTGAGTTGAAATTTTTCCTATTTAGAACATATTTAAAAGTTAAAACCTAATCTAAACTAATTCAAAAATTAAAAAGCAAGAAAATTGTCAAGAGTTCAATCAACTTGTATAGTTTCAGTGAAGGGTTGTGGCATGGGCCAATACAGAGTGTATTGATAAGACTTGAACACACAATATTGTTTCTGCATAGGTAAACAAAACTGGTTGATGTCTAGCATTTGCTTTGGTGAACAGAATTGCTCTTGTCATGCATCTTATGTTTGAATTGTTCAATGCCAGTGAGATGGAAAAAACATATTAGATTGGATAGTTTGAATTTGAACCATGCATTGCAACTTGCTCTGTTCTAGTAACACAAAATAAAGAAAAATTTCTCTAAAAGTGACTTTTTTGTCCTACACATCACAAGGAAAATGTAAAAGTGCAGGCATTTTGTTCCTGTGTTCAACTTGTCAATTGTTTGATGCATATTGTGGGTACATCTATCACTATAGGCTATAGTCAATGAGGCCCTTAACAAATATACTGTTTCACCCTTTGCCTCTTATCTATTAGGTGGAAGAATATTCTTGATAAAACATTTGCTGAATATTCATTAAATTTTGTTGGTTTGGAACATGTTTAAACTTTAAAGTGATGCTTTTGTGTAATAATAATATAATATGTTTGTTCCTGCAGGTGGGAAAACTGAAAATAACACCCCGCGTTCTGGTTGGACATAGCTTTGGTGGTAAAGGTATGAATATGCACTCCCTTTCCATAATTTTTGTCTGTTGTTGCTTAGATGATTATGATGGTTGAATTTGTTAATGCTCTTTGAACTGGACATGAAGACAATGAATCTGTCTCATGTAGTTCTTTGACTGTATGTTTACATGCTTGTATATATATGCGTAGGTGGCTAACAGAAGTCATTGATTTATACAGTTGCCTTGAGCATGGTGGATCAAGCTGCCAAACCCCTTGCACGACCTGTTAAGGTAGTGCTAACATATTCTAAATTCTAATTATTTTCTCCTTGGTTTTTTCAAGGGAAAGAAAATTTTATCTTCTCACCTATTCAACATTAAAGATCAGCAATTTGTTTCCTTTTGGTCCCTTTCTTGGTTCTTTCCCACTGAAGGACTTGAGCTCACAAAATTTTCGTTTTCTTTTTATATTTTTCTCTTTGGTCCAGGTTTGGGTTTTGGATGCAACCCCTGGAAAAGTTCGTCCTGGAGGTGATGGAGAAGATCATCCTGCTGAGTTAATTTCATTTCTCAGTAAAATGCCAAATAAGGTACAGTATGATGCTTTCTTCTTCTAGTATTTATGGTGCTGCTTGTTCATTTTCACTTGAGGGCTCCTTCTGCCTACAAATTGTGATTTATTATTAGAATATTTTTTTGCAGTACAACTCTAATAAAGTGGATGTTTGGCCTATCCTGTGGGGATCAACATAACCGGTTTCCTTTTTCTACATGACCTGCTGCTTCTGGTGGCTTCTTTTCTGATATTTGCAATACTATTATAGTGGAGTCACAAAATTTCATATGCCTGCATGGAAATATAAAACTGATTTTGAACTTCAACAAGAGAAAATATTACGAGAGATTTATTCAACGAATCAACATTCTTTTATTAGGTACTTCTGACATATTCTCTGACAAGGGTGTGAAACCTAGTTCCTTTTGGCATGAATAGAGCATCATAAATAACATAACAGTGGAGAATAGTCTTGTCATTTAGAAAGAGCTTGAGTTTGTACAGATATCTTCATAGTTGACAGTGAACTGGGAACTGTCCTGTTAATCGCCATGGGCTAGGCTGATGGTTTTAATGTTACAGTACTCTTCCTGGCTTGCATGAATTTCTTATGTGCATCTGTGATTATTTGTTCATTCATGAAGCAAGATTGCAGTTTCAGCCAGTGATTGTTATTTTTATTTTTGTAAGTCTAAATTTGCTGGTTCGAGTTTCTAATTCATGCCAAAGTAATTGCTTTGAGTCCTACTTTGCAGGAAAGTCTCACCTTCTAAACTTATTGTCCCTTCCTTGTTCAGGTATCATCTAAGCAGGTGGTCATAAATGCTCTTGTACAAGAAGGTTTCTCCAATGATGTAGCCCAGGTATGTTTGACTCTTGGTACTACAAATGGGATATTTCTCAAAGTCATTACATGTCTGTAGATCTTTTATGAAATCAAATGGTACTTAACGTTTCTGTAAAGACTTTATGTGCTAAGCTGTTCTCTTCTTTCATGTGTTTGCATTCTAACCTGTTCTGTTCTTCCTGCATTGCTTCTTAGTGGGTCGCAACAAATCTCCGGCCAGTTGGACCATCACCTCTGTCATCTTCAGGCTTCTCTTGGATCTTTGACCTTGAGGGTATTGAAAAGATGTATGAGTCATATGAAGAAACAAATCTATGGTATAGAAATATTTTAGTTTCAAGGTGCCTTTTGTTCCAAACTTCACTTTCTGCAAAAGAGGTACCTGATACATGTTCGTGCAGGAAAATTGTGGAGGACGTGCCTCGGGGTGTGCATGTGAACTTCTTGAAAGCTGAGAGGAGCTTGCATAGATGGGCCCTTGAAGATATTCAGAGAATACATGCGGCAGAAGAGATGGCAGCAGACGAGGGAGCTGGGATTGAAATGCATGTTCTTGAGGATGCAGGGCATTGGGTATTCCTTTCATATTGCTGATAGTTTCATACTTCCATATTGCTTTTTTGTGACAACGATTGTTTTGTTTAACTGCCAGACCATCGCTGAGTCCTGGATCTTTCTTCCTCAGCCAGCTTTTATCTGAGTACCAGACCATGTTCTAAACTTGAATAATCTAAACATTGCAGGTTCATGCAGACAATCCTGATGGGCTCTTCAGAATACTGTCTTCTTCCTTCCAAGGAGTTAGAACTTAGCATCTAAACTTACTTCCGATTCTTTCCGTAGGCAACCTGTCTCTGGGCTTCACATCTTCTTTCCAATTTTTTTGCTAATTGTGCTGTTGTGGTACTTGTTGAGCTTTGTTGGTAGCGAATGTGTAATTCCATCTGCTGTGTTTTACAAGCAAAATGCTTCGTGTCTGTTGCATTTTGCATTGCATATATTGATCTCATTGCTCTGGACTCCACGTTCTGTTTTTCATGCTTATCACACACACACACACACACACACACACACACACAGAGTCCTAATCGTCAAGATGTTGCTCTATTTTCTCGGTATGAGCAGTTGTAAAATGTAAGGAGGTGTCTGATCTGTACTTCGGGGGAAGGAATTCGGGAAGAAAGTCGCACCTCCCCAACAAGCCGGTTTCCTTTTTGTTTGTCTCCGATGGGTAGCCTGTCCTTGAAAACCAATGGTTCAGGACTGGGTCCAAGTTTTCAATAGGAAAAGGATCGGACAGCAGAGGATCGGATTTTGTTGAACAAATGAAAATATGAATAACAATCACAGTCGGATTCAGTTAGCGATTTCGTGTTCTGAATGCGAGTATGATTCTGATGGGTGGTCTTAATCGCATTGTATGGAGTGTATTTGGAAAATTACTCGTAAGAAGGAAAGCTTCAGATCTTAAATTCGAGGGAGTAATGAAGTATATTAGCACTAAAGGTTTATTAATTGTACAATGTGATGTAAATGAAATGGATTCTGCAGTAAGTTATGAAATATTACAAAGAAGACTACTGCAAAAAATATTACAGTTTATGTACAACAGAAGCGCTAAGCTGGGACTCCATGATGTCTTCATGCTGCTTCCTTGATGAAAGATCATGTGGAACACGACCAAGTTCGTGAACTTGGACGAGATCTTCTTCATGTGAACCATGATCCTCTTCTTTGGCACTTATGGAGCTTTGTCAGTGCAATTACTCACAGAAGGGCTCAGCCCATTGCTTTAACCAATGGGGTTGTGAAGAAAACCATTCTAGACAGAGGCTCTTGAGAGCCATAGTCTTGGCTATTTAACATTTGCACCCCAGTTGGTTTCATTCTGTCCATATGTGAAGCACCAGGCACCTGCCTCACACTAGGCCCCAGCCATTTCATTTGCATGAAACCAAACTTTCTCCAAGGCCCAATATGCATCTTCTTCTCCGCCAGTGACCTCTTCATGGCTTTGCAAACGGCTCGGAGAACCATTCGCAGGCGGTCTGGCTTGCCAACATATACCTCGGGCAGTTGGTTCACTATCTGCTGGTACCCACTGCTGGATTTCGCGAGCTCAAACTCTGACCGAAAATCTACTTCAATTATGTAGCTGATTTCCTTTCTGCAAGCTGCTGCTTCGATTATCACTTCTATGTATTCATGGGATCCTGAAACATTCATTAGCATGAGAAGAATCAATGCTTGGTTCTTCACTAAACAGAGAATGAAAATGGAGATCTTCGCCTTTGTTGGTATGAATTATCTTGGCATTTTGAACGAAAATGAGAGTTAATAGGTAAAGATCCATGCCATCTAATATAATAGTTTCCCACATTCTTATTAAACTAGAGAAAATATATATAACTTTGTTGAATAAGATACAATATGGTCTGGACAGGTTTCGTTTAAGATATGAACAGATAATATGTGGATCGGTGAGCGAACTACTAAAAAGAAAAAACTGATCTATATACAAGAAAGAGAGAGATATGTGGATTTTGTCTGAAAACGTATATATATACAGAGAGAGAGAGAGAGAGAGAGAGAGAGAGAAGGTGGGGGTGGAGAGCTGGCGGCGGTGGGGAAGCCGGTACCTTTGAGAATGCTCTTGCTCTTGTTGGCCTTCCATTCGGATCTGCAGATGGATGCACGATATCCGCACCTTCCAAGATGGTTAGTCACAATCTCCCGCAGGCAATGCCCACACCCACTGCCACTGCCACTGCCGCCGCCGCTGCCGCCACCGCCGTTGGTAGCGTTGGTGCATGAGGTGGAGCACCATTTTCCCGATCCCCTCTTGGCGCTATCAACTGCATTCTTCACATGTCGCTTCAAAGACAATTCGTGCAAGCTCCTTACACACAGAAACTCCTGCAAAAGATCAAGAGCGAGTCAGGAAAGAAAATAATTTTTTATCTTCCACATTAAACTTAATGATCTAATCGATGATCTTTCAACTCTCTCTGTCTCTCTCTCTAAGAAAACCAGCTTCTTTGTATATATAGTACGTTTTCTTTTCTAGCTAATAAAGTATAACTAAGCTCCATCACAGTAGTTAGAGTATTGAGCTTAAAACCTTCGTAATTAAAGAGAGAATGGGAGTTGAATATCCATTTGTGACTTTCTTAACATAATCTGCTATCCTTTATGCAGCCAGAGCTCTCATATAATTTCAGACACACATGGAAGAAGAAAGCTTCATCATTCCAAGTTCTCAATTTCTGTTCCATGCACTTGATCCCAAAAGAAATCAAAGTTTTTCCAAACAAGAAAATGAAGAATTTCATGGTTACCTCTACCAATTCCTTTTGTGATTCCCAGAATTGGTCATCTTGTTTAGTGTTCTCAACGACCTGCTCCTCCCCATCATCATCATCGCTGCCGCCACCGCGGCCGCCACCACCACCACCACCATCATCATCATCAAAGTCTAGTTTGCTGGACTCTTCACCATACAACTGCAAGAGCTTATCTTCCACATCATCCTTACAGGTGAGGAAAGAAGAAGCCATGACTGTCCTAAATCCTAATCCTTTCTTCTTCCTATCCCCTTCTCACAAAGAAAATGAGATCTAGCTAGAGAGAGAGAGAGAGAGAGAGAGAGAGAGTTGCTAATTCTTCCTTCTTCCTATCTCATTTCAGATAGAGATGGAGTCACCATAGAGAGAGAGAGAGATAGAAAATCATCCTCTTTGGGGGGAGGCTTATATAAAGGGCATAGAGCAACACGTGTCGGGACCCACCGGAGTAATTCGGCACGTGATTGGATAACTTTTGCCACGTTGGAAATATCATGGTCCACGTCAGCTGATGGTGCCTTCACCCGTTTTTGATGTGTGGGTCCCACCAGAGCAAGAGAGTCTTGTCTTGGTGCGTGGTCGGTTCGGTTGACCCCGATTTGGCGCTTGAAGATCAAGATATAAATGGATCGGGTTTTGGGTCTGACCTATTGGATTTAGTCTCGAAAAGTGGATCTGGATATAGTTTCTCTTGAGCATGAACTGGAGCACTTCCTAGCCCAAAATACAGAAAATGCATCCAGAAGCATGCCATCTTGGATCCCATTCTTATCAGTACTTCAAAAAACATATTTGGATTTGGGTCGGAACTCGAGCAAACCCGGTAGCGACCCCGGAATTCTGCCAATGGTGCATTCTGATTTGTTGCTTTCCTGGCCCATGGAACTGTCCTGCCTCAAGATTGTAGACGCTGTTGGATCTGGACTGCCAAGCTTTAATGTAAGGAACCAGAACCGAAGCCCGTAAAGCATGGAAAATTCATACCAGATCCAGAATGCTATATATTTGAATCCGACCCGAATAAGACTTGTTTGGGTGAGAGGAGGGAATCTCACCTCCTGAGCGAGAGGCCGAAGACCCTCTCCCTTCTCCTCACCCTTAGGATCCAAATATGCTTCGAGATCTGTGTGGTCATATGATACACTCTTCAACTTGAGCGTCATACATGTCACTGTACAGAAGAGTAGCGCTCATAAGAATTAAACTGGAAACATATCGACAACACGCTACTTAGCCCTACCAACTATGCTAGATTTGTTGATTGCATTAAGATACCATAGGGCATCACCTCAAGTCAAAATTGAAGGAAATTTTTAGGAGCTGTCATGCTTAAATTATCATACCAGCTCACATTTTAGAAACATTAGACAAAACTATGGGCTGCTACTTGTTTCATAACATGGATTTGTGCAGATATTTTGTCACAATACTATTGATGTCCCTTTTGGTTCCCTCTGATCTACTTTGATTCGAGATCTTCAAGATTTGAGATCTACATTTTTATCAAAGCAAAATGAGGATTTTAAGACCGAATCAAACATTTAACCCAGCAAAATGAATATCAATCCCTGCCAACACAGCACTGGACCCTCATAAAAGAGCCATGGTATGCTTATGACATATATCTGATTATGAAGTCAATTATTGGCTTGCAAAGATCAATCCAAAGCACATATCACGCGCATTTTTTGGATCAAATTCATTCCATGTGCACTTGCTAAACTAGAGCTTGTGCTAATCCAAAAGACAAAGGAGTTTCGGGTGAGCGAGAAATTAACAATCCAAGAAAGATCATCATTTCGCATTAACACCACATATTTCCTATGAAACAATATCCTCCGTAAGATTCAAACTTCAAGCCAAGCATGACTAAATTCGCGAACTCCAAAGCCAATATCAGTTTTCACGAACAAATCCAAGTTCATGATCTTAGACATGTTCCTGTTTGGAACTCCTGGCCCTCGACAGATTTCCTTTCGTCCCACTGTTTCATTCTTAAAATATGTCATTGGTCAACCGCAATAATGAGATGGTTAAAAACCCATGACAAATAGGTTAAGATTTGCTATGTCACAATGGATCTCAAAGGTGCAATCCTCTCTCTCTCTCTCTCTCTCTCTATATATATATATATATATATATATATATATATATATAATCTGCACAGGTTGTCATGTCTTTATCAAAATATTTTTGCTTCTCACTTCAGACAATAAGCAATAATCTTTCTGTGATATATATATATATATATATATTCTCTTTCACGTATATGTGGAAAGAAGCTCGTGCTTCATGTGCATAATGTGCCGAACTAATATGTTCGTTAAAGGCATATCTAAATAATCTTTCATCTTTAAATGTTGATTGGTCATATATTGTTATTATAATCGATAAATATGCACACTTAAGATTTTCATGTTGATAGCTTCTTACCAAACAGTGCTTTGAACTTGTTTTGGTTATAAACAATTGTGGAAGATAGTTGTTATTTACCTTAATCAATAATAAATGTTATCAAAGTGGTGGTGATGTAGTGTCAATGACGATTGTGCTTTATTATAATAAAAGATATTGTGACTCGCTATATATATAAAAAAAAAATAAGTATATATTATTTGTGAAACATGCTTAAATTCATGTTAGTTAAATCTTTTAAAGATCTTCTGACATAGTGTTTGGATTTGATTAACTTATCAGGTTTGACAGGACTCATATACTGGCAAATACTATCTTGTGAAGGTCTTGGTTGGGTCGTCACCATATCCAATCAGAGATAAATTTATCAATCTAATTAATGTAGGACATAAACGGTTCCGATTCGGGCTGGATCCGGAGTTTGAAAATTCGACTGACATAAGATCTGACATTTTGTATGCAATCAGATAGAGGTAAACACGAGTCAAGTCGAGCCCGAGTTCAGTTAGCTCAAACTTGGCTTGACTAATACAACCTCGAGTTCGACTCAACTCGAGAATAGCTCGACGAAATCAGCTCAAGCTCGACTCAGCAGTTACGTGTTGAGCTCGAGCTCGACTCGATTAAGGCTCGACAAATTCGAATAAGGCCCGAGCTCGACTCGGTAGTTACGTGTTGAACTCAAATCAACTCGATTATTTGAACAAGTCGACTCATGAACTCGAGCTCGACTTGTTAAGCAAATGACTCGAGTTGAACTTGTTCACGAACCGAGCTTTAACGAGTCGAACTAGAGTAGCTCGACTTGTTGTTCACCCCTACAATCTGATAGAATCTTCATCAGATCTTAGACCCGGATTCAATTTCAACCTGCAGACAATCTGAACCAAATTGACAAATCCAATTTGGACTTCCTTATTTTACCAGATCCAACTGACACTACAACAGGCATGTCATTTAGTTCAAGGCTTTTGTGACGCAACATACTTTTCATCACGAAAAGCACGCATGCTGCGGCAAATCAGTGATGCAAGCACCACCTACGTCATAGAAGGCAATCTTTCTTATAGCGTGAATGTATTTGAATAGCAAGGAATATGTGATTGACCAAAATTATTAAATGGTAAATTGATTATCATGCACATGTTTCTTAGAGGAGCTAGAATTCTCCCATAACAATGACATTGACCATCGTGCTTTTTCTCAACGGCTAATTCTTCCTACCACCTAGAGCAGCCCTTGTTAGATGATGTCTTGATCCTGGTTCCTTTAGATGATCAAATATACATAGAGTATGCAGCAGCTTCTGCTCTCTTTCTCTCTCATATATATATATATATATACATATATTAAAGTTTAAAATGACCATAAATAATCACTAATGATATTATAAACTATCAGCGCACCACATAAACTATAGCTATGCATGCTAAGTGACCATTTTCCAAAAACAAATATTTAAAATTTTAGACATTGGGCAGCATTAGGCATTTAGTATAATTAAATCGTTATATATATATATATATATATATATATATATAATATATATAGTTCGTTTGAATATATAAAACTTTATTAGCACTTTAGTCTAAAATCAATAGAAAGTTCCAGACAAACGCAAAACTGTGATATAGGGAGTTTTGGAGCTATTATGGATCTTTAGTACCGGCATTAAAGTATCTCCTATATATTTTTAAAAAAAAAACGTTGTTAACTTCTCAATGCTCACAATAAAAGCTACACAAAATTAAACAAATTAGGTAAGAAATTGAGTTCCATATATTCAAACATGCACTGCAAGAAATCATCTTGATTATTAATGATTTCAAAATAAAAGATGAAAAAAACTAAAAAAAAAAAGAAAAAAAAAAAGAAACTATACCATACATTGACTAACAACTGTTTATTTATTTTGTTGCTATGAGAGTTGCATGATTGGAGTGAGTTGATTGAGAAAGTTGCCTTAGAAAGGGTGGAGAGGAATCTCAAACCTTCCCCCTGATAAGATTGGGAGCGTCTGGCGCCAACGCCCACAATATCTTAAGGGCCCCACACCTTCCAAATCTAATCTCCCGCATCCTCTTTCCGTCCTACCCGATCCGATCCTAAAACCATGGATCTCTGACCCGAACAATTTAGCAACCCAATTGGATCCTAAAACCATCCGGAAAATTTAGCAACTAGGATCTTCTTTGCCTCCGTTTTGGATCACCTAAATCAAACTAGCTTAACCGAAGAGTTCCACACTCCCAAGTGCTACTAAGGGTGTCGTGTTGAGTCCTTTGCTTAATGAGTCGAACTCGAGTTTATGAGTCGACTCGTTCAAATAATCGAGTTGACTTCGAGTTCAAGACGTACCTATCCAGTCGAGCTCGAACCTTAATCGAGTTTGTTGAGCTTTAATCAAGTTGATATATTCAAATGAGTTTACGAGTTTGTCGCACTCGAAATGGGCACGTAACAATGACAATTCTTTGAATCAAACGAATCTATCTAGCTTTAATTGAATCGAATTCGAGCTCAACGCGTAACGATGAATATCCAGTCGAGCTCGAACTTAATACGTAACTGTCTAGTTGAGCTGCTTCCGTTGACCTATTCTCGAAACTCGAGTTGAGCCAGAGGTCAGCTGACTTAACTTGGGCTCGTGTTCACCCGGGTCATATCTAAATCCGATCGGGGCGAAGTCATACTCGGATCCAGACCCGGGAGAAGAGGGACAGTTTAGTCTTTATTAGAAAACAAACACCGGTCACCGTCTTTCGGCGGAAAGAAATATCGGGAATCGTACTTTTCTTGAAAAGGTAACTGGAATGAAGTTGAGAAATGCGGGTCCGTCCATCTCGAGATGGACGGTTCCTTGTATGAGTATATAAGTTTCGTCCGTTTTTTAAGAAAACCTTGAAAAAAGAGGGAAAAAGAGGAAAAATTCATCATCGTCATCGTCGTCGTCGCCGTCGCCGCCTTCCTGTGTCTCCTCTGCAACAATGGCAAATTTCTCGCTGGAAACCCTAACATTAATACCCCGCCCGCAGTCTTTTCAGAAAGCCCCGGTGTGTTCTTCTCCCTCCTGCCGCCCTCTTCGGTCGTCGTTCTCCCTCCTGCAAAGGCCGTGCGGCGTTTCCCCCTCCCAAAGCCCTAAACCCTCCTCCTTCTGCGCCTTGTCGTGCAAATCCCTGACACCGTGGTCGCCTGACTCCCGAGATGAAGTCGGTTACTTCGGGGCAGCTCAGGTGGAAGCCGGCGATGATCGCCCTCATGACGAGTGTGGCATCGTGGGGATCTACGGCGACCCTGAGGCAGCGCGGCTTTGCTATCTCGCCCTCCACTCGTTGCAACACCGCGGCCAGGAGGGCGCGGGCATCGTCTCCATGCCGTCATCCCCCACCGCCGGCGGCCGGCGGGCCGCGCCTATCTCGATCACGG
Source organism: Nymphaea colorata (assembly GCF_008831285.2). Taxonomy (NCBI): domain Eukaryota; kingdom Viridiplantae; phylum Streptophyta; class Magnoliopsida; order Nymphaeales; family Nymphaeaceae; genus Nymphaea; species Nymphaea colorata. The sequence goes on along the minus strand of NC_045138.2, from coordinate 2,609,150 downwards.
GGCTCGGCCTCGTCACTGATGTCTTCAACGACGAGAGCCTCCGGCAGCTTGTGGGCAACTCGGCGATTGGCCACGTGCGGTACTCGACGGCTGGTTCGTCGAAGCTGAAGAACGTGCAGCCCTTCGTCTACGGCTACTACTTCGGCTCCGTTGGCGTCGCACATAACGGAAACCTCGTGAACTACCCTGCCCTCCGCTCCGCCCTCGAGCGGCGGGGCTCCATCTTCAATACCTCGTCCGATACCGAGGTGATTCTCCACCTGATCGCTATCTCGAAGGCGCGGCCTTTCGTCGCCCGTATCGTCAACGCCTGCGAACAGCTGGAGGGCGCCTATTCGCTCGTCTTCCTTACAGAGGACAAGCTCGTGGCGGTCCGGGATCCTCACGGATTCCGGCCCCTCGTCATGGGCCGCCGGAGCAACGGAGCGGTCGTCTTCGCCTCTGAGACTTGCGCTCTGGACCTCATCGAAGCGACATACGAGCGCGAAGTGAATCCAGGCGAGGTCGTCGTCGTCGAGCGCGACCTCGACGCCGATGGCAGCGAATTCTCTATCACCTCCCTCTGTCTCCTTCCCCACATGGAGAGGAAAGCTTGCGTCTTTGAGCTCATATACTTCTCCCTGCCGAATTCCGTTGTCTTTGGGCGCTCAGTCTATAATTCCAGGTACCATTTCGGGCAGGCACTCGCCATGGAGGATCCCGTCGAGTGTGACGTCGTCATCGCCGTGCCTGATTCCGGGGTAGTGGCGGCTCTTGGATACGCCGCGAAGGCAGGGGTGCCGTTCCAGCAAGGCTTGATCAGGTCGCACTACGTGGGGAGGACGTTCATCGAGCCGTCACAGAAGATTAGGGATTTTGGCGTCAAGCTGAAGCTTGCCCCCGTCCGGCCGGTGCTCGAAGGGAAGAGGGTGGTGGTCGTCGACGATTCCATCGTTAGGGGGACGACATCTACGAAGATCGTTAGGCTTCTCAAGGAGGCGGGCGCGAAGGAGGTGCACATGAGGATCGCCAGCCCGCCCATCATCGGGTCTTGTTATTATGGTGTCGACACGCCGGAGTCAGAGGAGTTGATCTCTAACAGGATGAGCGTCGAGAAGGTGAGGGAGTTCATAGGAGCAGACACGCTTGCGTATCTCAAGCTGGAGAATTTGAGGAAATTGCTTGGGGAGGAGAGCTCGGGGTTCTGCTACGCTTGTTTCTCTTTGAATTATCCTGTTGATCCCTATAAAGGTCAGCAGAAGCAGGAGGATGACGGCCAGGTGGAAGACTTGAATTCCTATGGTGGTGATAGTTTGCGTAAAGTAGCGGCAAATTATTGATGATGGTGAAAATTCGGTTTCAATTGGAATTCGGCAGTGCTTGCTCTCATCGCCAGAAGCTAGCTTGTTGACATTGTATAAATGGGAGAGGTGGTGAGTCATTGCATCTCTTCTAATGCTCTGCACAATTTTGTTTTTCTGCTTTTTTTTTTCCTTTCATTTTTATTTAGAGTATGAGGACTAGATTTTCCATTGTCTAGGGATGATGAAATATAACCTTTACTTATTTTGAATAAATTTTAGGAACTTTAGTTTCTGGAGAAATTTTGCACTTGGTTGCTGGTCTTCTTGAGCAATCATAGGCATAGCTTGAAGGGTTTTTTATTCCTGATTTTGCACTCAATTAAGGTTTTTGATTCCTGATTTTGCAATAAAAGATAAGCAAAGTTTTTCTTGGGGACCGATCTTGACAAGATTCCTATCTAAGACTTGATGAAACCTTTTCCTTGTTCAACTCTTTCATTTTCTAATTCTTCATACGATTTACCAGAATCTCGATGCTTTACCTAAACGTCTTACCATGTGTTTACTGGGTTGGTTCGACTGCTTCTGAAGTGGAAACTTTGAACGCTTAAAACTTCGTCTTCGCAACGGCCATATAGCTCGTCCGTTGACAAATTTGTTTTTCTCTTTCTTCTCAAAAAGATATTACGACCAAAGTACTTGCATTATTTTACCCAAAAGGACTTGGGCATTTTTGACGTATTGGTATGTTTTACACTTGTTGGTTGGGAGTTTCCTCGTTTCTGCAACAACCCTAGCTGGTGGGAACTAGTTTAGTATTTAGTCTTTCATACTTAATGGCATTATTCATTTTTATGCAAGCGAACCATTTTTTTTTCCCTTTCTTCCTGTCTACTGGGAAATGCCACAACGGTGGACAACTGGGAGAACTGCTTAGCACTCACTCTCTGTGTCTCGAGGTGAAATCATGTTTGTTGGATGCATCTTCTGGCTTGTCTAGTTGATTTATGAAGTACTGTCATTGCAAATTGTAAACCTGCATTAGGTTGCCCTGTTCTTGAATGGAATGGATTATCTAGAAGCCAGCTTGTAAGCGATCGTCATACTTTATGTCTTAATCCCTATCCTTAATCTGAAGCTATTAAACACCCTCCAGTTTTCCATTCCTTAGCATTGCAGGAAGAATAGATCAACTAGATTCATCTTGTCAGAATAAATATGATTTACGTAAGAGAAAAAGAGCTCCTGTTTTAATGTCTGCTCACCTCAAATTCTCAGTCAGGTGAGAAAGGGTTCAACGGTCGTGCTTCTTTGCTGTTTATTCTTAAAATTTAGCTTGTTTAGGTATGCTGCTGAATCGGGGCCGTTGTTAACTGCACCTTGTTGGGGTTGTCGATTTGAACTTCTTGGAGGTTTATCTGTTTCGAACTCTGGATAAACAGAAGAGCTGCTTCTTGCTTCTTGAACCTTTGAAGCTTCCATTGTTATTTAAGGCACCTTATTCTGTGCATAAAATCTTCATAGGCTTATCTGATGTACAGGTAGTCTGTATTGGGCCTTCCTGTCGAAGCGCAGCCCGAGAGCTGGTATTTTCTGGTCTCTTTTGTCTGTATAAGGACATTCTCAAAAATTTAACAAGTTCTTTCTTATTGATAATCTACCAGATGTTCATCTCTGCTTTTGGCCTCTTCCCAGAGAAGTTGAGATGTTGAAAATGGTTTCAGATAGATATTAGTAATAGGGTTGCAAACAATGGTAGTTGTAAAAGGACCTTCAATACATTTGGCAGAATAACTTCTGACTGATTGTGTGTGTGATCTCGATACCTAGATTCCCTTCACTTTGTTAAGGGTTGTTATTTGTGTGCCCAGAATATCCATGATACTCTTTGAAAAATATACCGTTTCACTTTTTTGTTTCAACAAACCAAAGTGGTATATTCATTTTTGGCCCCACTGTACAGAAAAAGGGGAATATGCTCAGTCCTGTCATTGACAAGTTATCTTGGACAAATTATTTATAATGCCTTGTTTTTAGCGTCATGAGCACGCGCTAGAGGTGAATTTGCAACCTAAACATTACAAATTCAAAGGTGAAGATTCAGTTTCTCTTCAACCTTGGGTCAATTTGTGTTTCCCAACACTACTTCTAGGTGTGGTTCAACAATTTAATTTACTCCGTTTTGGAGGCAAAAAGTTGTTTTTAAGGTGTGTTTTGGGCGACGTCGAGGCTGAGCTTGTGAAAAGTTGAGTGTTGACAAAATAATGTTTTTGAAAGGGTGTAAATAACTCTTGCGTCCTTTTGTCTTTTGGGGAGAATTTTTTACAAGAAAACATTGTTTTGGTCTTGTCACTCGAACAGGCAAATCAGATTTGGAAAACTGACAAAAACACTATGTTTTCACCAAATTCGATTTCACAATATGATGTTTCTTGAGGTTATCATTAGAAAATAACCATAGACTATGTATTCGATATTCGATTCTAATTAAATTATGATTGTTAATGAATGTGTGCTCACTCCGCCCATTATAGAGGGTCGTTTAATGCGTCTGCTTGGTAGATCATCCAAATTTCAGTGATTTCTTGAGAAGTGGAAACGGTTTTTTTTTTTTCCTTCATAACTTTGGTGTTTAGGGTTACTTTGTAACATGAAAATGGAGGGCAGCTCATTGTTTGTAGTTTAAATAAGTAGCACTCATGACAATAAGTTTTCACAGGCCCACTAACCTGATCAACTATGCTATATCTTGACTAATTAGAATATGGTCGGGTTTTCACCTACTCATCAGTCCGATCAGCTACGGACCAAAGATGTAACTAATTAAAATATGGTTTCAAGTTGGCATTATCTTTTGGACAGAGACTCCTAATAGACTTGGGCATCGGCCCGACCTGATAAGAGTCAGGCCCAGGTCGGCTCGACGCTCGAAATTTGAGTTCAGGCTCGATACCCGGGCTCGGACCCACTCCGGCCTGGCCTGATTAAAATAAAAAATGTTTTTCAAATATAAAATAACATTTTCAAACATAAAAATACTTTTTAATAATAAAATATGTATTATTATTAAATAAAAATGATTAAAAAAAACTAAAATCGAACCCCATCCGACCGACCCGAGCTGGCCCGATATAGCTCGGGTTGGTTTTCCTAGGCCCGAACAGGCTCCAGTCGAGTACCTCCTAGGCTTATCTCCTAATACCCCTATCCTTATAAGTAGGGCTGCACAACGAGTCGAGCCAGCTCGGGCTCGACTCGAACTCGCCCGGTTAAACTCGGCTCGAGCTCGACTCGTTTATAAACGAGTCGAGTTCGAGCTTACAATGAAACTCGAATGAGTAAACGAGTCGAGTTCGAGTTTTAAGAACTCGACTCGTTTATACTCGACTCGACTCGTTTATACTCGACGAATAAACAAATTTCATCCCACGTCATGAAATTTACTAGATATTTTAAAAAGAATGATCATATTTTATTTAGACGAGCTAATCGAGTTAATCGAGTCGAGCTCGAGCTCGACTTTATTTAATCGAGTCGAGCTCGAGCTTGTGTTAGGTAGCTCGACTCGAGTTCGAGTCGAGTTCGAGCTCGAGCTCGTTGAGTCGAGTCGAGCTCGAGCTGGGCAAGCTCGAGCTCGACTCGGCTCGTGTGCAGCCCTACTTATAAGCCCACCATGTGGGTCGTGATTGCCTCAAGTTTGGAAACATTGAAATGCTGCCTGAATTGGAACGAGACTTTTTGTCATCACACGCCAAGATTCCACGGCTTCGACTCTTTTTTTTTTTCTTAAAAAATTGCAGTTGACTGGCTCAACTTCAAAGTAATGCGCTTTCATGTTTTTTTTCCTAAAAAGAAGAAAAGTTTGTAACTTGGAGAAGCCACATTGGAATCAAGACACCTTTTTGTTGCTCACTTTTGATGCCTTGGGAAGTTGAAATAAACAATTGGCCTTTATGCCGTTCAAAGATGAATGGAAGCATTGTGTGAAAGGAAAGCTTAAGTGGAAACAGTGGGTGGCAGTCTATATGTAGTTTTGACCAATTTTTTTCTTGTGCAAAAAAAGAGGGGGGTGGATACCTCTAAGAGGCCGAAGCCCCCCTCTATGCTGAGGGTTTATGATTGTTTTAGAAATTAAGTAGGAAGCATGACACCTGTCAACTAAAGTATTGTTTATCTATCCAGGGACGGAGTTAAAAAATTTTTATGAGGGGGGCAGAATTAAAGTTTTTAAATTTTAACTACGATCGAAATATCATTTTTTAAAAATTTTATATAAAACAAGTGAAATTTTTTAAAATTTACATGTAACTTAAAAAAAAAATTGAGATGGGGCCAAAGCCCAAGCGAGCCCTACCTTGGCTCCGCCTCTGCATCCATCATTTGCAGTGTAAAACATTAGTCTTCATGGAAATCAAACTAACGATTGGATGCATCGGCGTACCCTTCTGACCAGTTATACTATGCCCAGCGAAAAGATTGAGACGACAAACTATGGATGAAATAGCGAAAAAAAATTGTCAATCCACATAAAAAAAAACTAACTTTGGTGATGTATCAATACAAAGAACGGACGCAAAGTTTTCAAACTCTATAATTATAATCTGCGTTCATCAGATTCTATCCATCAATTCCATGTTCAAAAGGAGCCTGCATTTCGATTCGGATAGAACAAAAAATGACCAGAACATGACCCTCTGCTCGGTTCATGGGCTCATTTACCTGCCGTTGTAATTGCACCGCGGTTTGCACATTATTGCAGGAAAATCGAGGTACCTGTCTGACATTATCTAGAAATTGATGCATGTCCGTGAATTTGTAAATAAATTTTCGGTCCGTGCTTGTTTAGATTGTTGAAGGAGATCCTTGCCCTGTACTATATCAGGGCTCAAATGACTAAAAAGCCCTTGTTGCTAGAATGAAAGACTCTCTTTATAAAGGTTGACTTCACAATTTTCGGTGTTGAAAGTTCGTTTGGAACTGAAGAGCGGAGCTGTCAATTTGGTCAGCAGGCCAATTCAGTTAAATAATGAATGGACAAAAAATATTTTAAATTTTAAATAAAAGTTTTTAAAATAATTTAAATGTTAAAGATTCTAAATTATTTTTTAAAAAAATAGTTAGAAATTGACACATGACCATTAACAAAATTGAATTGATTTGCCACCAAACCTTCAAATGGACAAGGTGCTTTTGATATAATACATCGTCGATACTGATGTTTGATGAATCAAAGACAATTTTGTTGTTTTTTTGGTCTAAAATGTATTTTTTTTTTCAATTTTTCCATGTTGCTTGATATAAGGGGCTTATTTTCCATTATTATTGAGTTCAATCCAATGGACAGTCGGACTAATTCTGCTTTAATTTTTTATTTTCTTTTTAAAAAATATAAAATGACGAAAATACCCCTTTGCACCATAGTGTGTCTCTCTCTCTCTCTCTCTCTTCTAACCCCATCTAGTTAACCATGCTAACTTATTGGTAATAAAATCATACAATTTCAAGTCAAAAGAAGCCAAGAGTATTGCATAAAGAGATGCATCTCTTTCCATAATTTCTTTAAATTTTGCCCAAATCTGGTCATATTCAAGAGAACTAAAACCTAAGAAGGAAAATTTACAAATATATTTCCATGCATGTCATCCACTGAGATGCTCAACTCTTCCTCTCTTAGCTGGTGGGCGTAGTAGCTCCTCGGCAAGTCTTCCAAGCCATCCCATATCAGGCACTCCTGCGCCGCACCCTCGCCGGATTCCGGCAGTCTGCCTGTGTTCTGCAGCTTGGACGACAGCTCCACATCCATTGCCACCCCGGCCTCGGCTGCTACTCTTCGCACCGACCTCGGCGACATGTCGAGCCGCGGGATCGCCGGAATGTTGTAGGGGAAGTTCAGACTGTTGACTGAGTTCGGGCCTCGTAGGCAAAACACCGCCGTGTCGCGTGCAATGGCCGCGGCTTCGGGGGTAGCGTACGAGCCCAGCCAAAGGCGGTCCCTTGAGCCCGGCAACCGGATCTCCGACACCCATTTCCCCCATTTCCGGCGCCTAACACCCTTGTATGGCTTCCGGCCACCATCCTCGACAACCTTTCCGTTCCCTCTTTCCATCATGCTGGATTCCGGCGAAAAACTGGAATGAAGTGAGCTCAAGGGCGAGCTAAGGGCTCCATATATACATCTTCAATAATGGAAGTCAACCATTGAAGAACGTGAGGAGGAGGGCAGGCCAAGTCAGTTTATTAAATAAGGATGGGAGAAGGTCAAACTGCAATCAGGTCAAAGTAGGTGAGAAGAGACGCAGTTCTCAACGTCCAGTGGTCGGTGGGCGTGGACCCACTTGGCCCGCAGTTAGCTCCTTGGCTTGGATGTCTCCGGACCACAAGTGGGTCTACTGGGACCGTCCCTTATAAAAATGAAAACACAATGGCATTGGCCCACCTTCTCTACTAATTACATACCACATTTATATCGGTGTCAAACACGGTTGATTTGATTGTGAATGAATGCAATTTTTTTTATTTTTTAATAAAAATGATAAACAAAATTTAAATATTTAAAATATTTACAAAATTGAAAAAAAAAAAGGACAATGAGTGATGGGGTGTTCATGTATCGGCCAATAATGGCAGAACTAAATGGAACTCGCATTCGAATTGGTCATTTGCATAGAGTGCACATGAGTTGAGTTGAGCCCAAGTTTAGTTCGCTCGAGCTCGGCTCGACTAAAAAACCTCGAGTTCGACTCAGCAGTTACGTATTGAGCTTGAGCTCGACTCGACTAAGGCTCGACAAATCGTTTGAATAGAATTGATATTCATCATTAGGTGCTGAGCTCAAGTTGAACTCGATTAAGTCTCAACAAACTCGTTTGAATGTAATTGATATTCATTGTTACGTGTTGAGCTTGAGTTCGACTCTATTAAGGCTCGACAAACTCGTAAACTCATTTGAATATGTTACATGAATGTTTAAATTTTGTTTAAAACAAGAAAATACTTACATGTTTTACAAAAATGTTTAGGAATTGACAATTGGGACTTTTGAATTGGCTACTGAACCCAGATAAATACTTTATCAGTCAGTTTTCTCATGTGGGCACACATCCAACTCTTCAAACACGTACCGTACACGCAATAAGGGATCATTCCTCCCTGCTCGATATGAAACACAGAAAGTAAACATGTTACGTGCAGAAACCAGGTGTGGAGCCGCCATTAAATTCCTAGTCGTTCAGGAAAGTGAGCATTTGTCTGGGCGCCTTTCAATTCCACGACCAGAAAACTGCATGCATTTGACGGAAAAGCTTTGTTCCATTGACCATGAAGCTGACAGAAGAAGGAGGAAGAGAGAGAGCCTCTTTGTGGGCTGTCACCTACCCATCGGGTTCACACACGCTCTCTCTCCCCATCTCTCTCACTATTTGTCGATTCCCAAACAGTGTTCTAGACGCTACCCAAGTTGCATTTCCTCCTTTTTGACCACCCTTCTGCACTTGGAGTTCAGGATCTCTGTCATGTTCTGAGAAAAAATCACAAAAAGCCAAACGCAGCCGCCCCCAGTGTCTGACTGCAATTCTGCAGGAAGCCGGTGAGTTGAAGTCGAACATGTTTTCTTTTCCTTCTGTTTTCCATTCGTTGGTTTTACGGTTATGTAACGTATTTGGTGCATAAAGCGCTTGTTTCGGCACAGATAGAAGCAATGAAGGAAACTTTCTCAATAGATTAGACGGCTCATTTCTCAAATGGAAGCATGGTAGTGACGTGCCATTGCTGCTCTACATGGCGCTCCGGCAAGGGCTCCGGCGAGGCATGATGCGTTGATATCTATGAGGAAAGACTGATTGAATGTAGCTTGCTTTTAGGTGCAAGCGCATGAACTGAAGCGCCGGTCGTCCAATTCAATCTAGAATTCGTTTGGCGGAGTTCAACATCGGCGATGTTTTGCTTAGGTATGATACAGTTTTGCTTGCTTGGGTATGATACAGCAAGCTTGAAAAAAATAAAAATAAAAAACAGAAAAATAGATAAATTTTTTAAAGATTTTAAAAAACTAAAAATAAAATAAATGAGAAACTAATAACAAAAACATCAAAAGATAAATAAATTTGCAACAAATAAAAAATAAAAAATTTAGCATCAAAAAACTGAAAAAAAGTGAAAAAGGTAAAAATTGTGAAAAAACGTATTTTTTTTTCTTTTAACATTTTTTTCAAAAACATATTTTTTTCAAGTTTTAAACGGTCATTTATTTTATCACTTTTTTTTAAAAAAAAAAAAACTCATTTTTTGTGAATATGGGACTCTAATCTATGTGCATGTTTATTGAGTGAGTAGAAGAAATTTTTTATCCTACTGCCGAACAAGAAAGCTTAAGCCGAACAAGAAAGCTTAAGCCATCTCCATTCTCTTTATCTCCCGATGATGATGATGTTAGTTTTGCTTTCAATGTTTCAAGATGACACTCTCGCTATAACTTGAATATTGGTGCACCCCAATCTCAACGCAAGAAGTTGACACCTTAACTATTTGAAATAAAGACTGACTACCCACCAGCCCCCCCACCTGTACGTTATGACAATCATAGTTGACAAGCTCAGGAATGGGACTTGCATCAGCAGTCAACTAGGTCAGTGGATGTCGATAACTCGACAGGATCAAGTACCAAGAATCGGACTATAGACATGCAACCGAGTTACAAGAGTCTCAAGTTGTTGCTCTCTCCTTCTTTCTAGTTTTTTCTAAAATGGTACAATGAACTCCTCAATCCTTATAGACTTGGTGAAACATTGAAATGTAAACGAAAAACATGGTATGCACTCTCCGGTGACCTCCCAACAGATTGGGGCCCTTGATAGCTCGACCGACCCCTTTCGGGGCATCATGGAGAGAGAGAGAGAGAACCAACCAGTTCACCTTCTCCTTCCTTTTCGGGTTTTTTTTTTGTTTGGAATGTGCAAAATTTGTAAAGGGTTGTTCGGCATACTGTCATATGAATCTGCCTCAACTTTGATGCAAAAAGTGTCTTATGAATTTACTTCATTTGTTACACGTAGATTCATTTTGACAGAAACAATGTATAATTGTTACCAAATATATCTTAAATGGACTGCTTTGGGCAGATATGAAATTCATATATCAACTTCTTAAATAGTGCATCATGTGCAAAGTTTGCAATTAATCTGCAACATCACTTGTTGATGGAGATCTACAGTCTCCATTGTCCATTTGTTATGGAAGAAGATTGGTGAATATTGATGTTGTACCTCTGTTTCTTATTTAATCCATGTCTTCTAAGATGTAATTTTAACCAGTACTGTAAAAATCAAACCGATTCATGAATTCAAATCGGCAAAGTTGCACACCAGTCAAATGAGCAAAAATTACAACAAAAAGTATTTTTGATATATGAACGAAAAATATGTATAATCAACTGAAAATATCGAAAATAACTAGAAATGTTTCTATAAATAATTAAGAACTGACGTGATACTCTTGAATTGGCCGTCGAATCAAATTAAAGATAACCCAACTAACGAGGATGCAAGAAGCAGTCGCTGATGACAAACTCAACTGCTCATTAAACTGCTTAGCCTTCTTGTGGATGAGAGTTGACTACAGTCAACTAATTGACTACGCCGCTTTCACGGAAATGTGAATGCCGACAGACGCACCAGCGGCGGGATGTTTATTTCATTTATTGCGTTCCACAATTTTGTTCAACCCCAAACGCACGCATATTGTAAATAAAGTACGTGCACAGAAGAGGACGAAGGGAATTTGTATTAAAAATTATAAAAGTTTGAATGATGACTCCACGAAAATATAGATATAAGGAGACATCAAACTTGAGCTGTTTGATCATATATGGAACAGATTAGTTTGCTGATAGATGGGGAGCTGTCAGTAAGGGTCTTGGTCTCTCTCTTAAATTTTTAAAACTTTAAAAAATTATATGTAAATTTAAAAAAAATTAGTTTAATATGTTTAAAATTTTCTATTTTGATTCCTGTTAAAATTTTAAAACTATCCATGCAACAAAAAATTTCTGATTCCGCCCTTAGTTGTCAGGGCTCCCCATGCAACAAAAAATTTCTGATTCCGCCCTTAGTTGTCAGGGCTCCCCCTTCTCTCCATCACTGCTGGCATTCAAAAAACAAATAAATCATAAATAAAAAGAGGGTTCAATCAAGGCCATCCATCTTCTTTTAGATGAATGGCCCTATTTTGATGGTTGTGACTCATATGAAGGGTCTTACTAGGATGGATATATATAAAAAAAGAGAGAGAGAGGGAGTATCTGTAGATTTCTCTATGTGGGAGATATCTTAATACTCTTTCACAGATGCATTGCATTTTCACACCCACCTGATACACGAAACTCAAGATGACCGAACGATTTCAGCTATCTTGAGAGCTCTGTGCGCGAGGATTTGTCAGTCCAAATTGCCTTTACCTTTCAAAAAGAAGCACAAATCGTTGACTCTACGAAACAATGGTACGAGTAACAAACATAACAGTTTCATGTCAGGACTTTTCACAAAATACTTGCTTGGACAGCAAAAAAATGATGGTTCCTTAGACCCCTTGAGTAGTAGGACAAGCGGCAAAGGAAAGATCCATCGAATTTTGTGAAGGCTTGATTTGGCTAAAAAGAACAAAAAAATCCAATGACTTCTTAGACCCTTTGAATATCTTCCCTTATCATAATTACAAAGGAAGCTGGTATATCATGACAGATAATTCCATGTTATGGCACATGTTTACTGAATAATCTTAACAATTGGTAGACTGAAGCTTTTGGTTCACATGATGGTTCTGTTATCAAGTGCAACGTCGAAGCCAAGTAAATGCACTCAAATCACATTTTGCTTCTTCACTTTTCGTCCTTATGAAGGCTCCGACAAAGGCCTAGGAGGAACCGAACAGCCTTGATGCAGCATATATGAAGTCCAGGAAGCCTGTGCCCTTGAGAAGCCCCTTCCCAGTCAAGAGCTCAAAGTCCAACAACAGTAGGAAACCGATAACCGCTGCTTTCCCATTTATCAATTCATTTTTCTCCGAGAAACCAAAACCTTCCAAATCTTCGTCAATAACCATTTTAACCTGTAACCAACATTATGACAATTCATGAAATCAATTCATAATAACCATATCAAAAACAAAGATAACAGTGCTAGTTTTCGTCTTCTTCCTTCAGAGGAATGTGAAAAGACTTACTGAAGACTGAATGTGTCATCCTGTTCATAAAATGCAGACAGGTAATTGAAACGAGTGAACAACAACACTAATTTGTTTAGCACAGCTTGTTTAGCATTCAACCCAGCTTGCAGTCATGCCTAGGCAGACCGGCCTCAAGTAACAAACCCAGTAATACATGCAGTCACAAACCTCGTCACGCAAGAAGAATTACGTATATTCTGGTCATTTGAGAATTGAAAGTCGTGCTCTAATAACCTTACTGGATTGCTCTTTTAAGCAAGCATTACACATAGAAGCCATGTGTCTTGCCTGAACAAGCACACTCATGCCTACACAAGAGACTCATTGCAAGCTCAACTGGTGTAAACATGTGCAAAAGCTCCTCCTGGCATCACACCACCTACGTGACCTAATCTAATTTGAGCAACTGAGTCTGGGATAAGCTAAACCAAGTTAAGCCAGCTCATGCTTCTAAGGCTTCCATAAAGGGAAGCAATCAATGCATGTCGTACATCTGAGCTTTATTAGCAAGCCAAAGTCATTTAGTACTAGGGGCAAAGTGGTCCTCGTGTTGCCACAATAACACAGGCCCGGCAGATTCTGAACTACGGAATCACTACCCAGATCCAGCCATATGGGCTGTCCCCACTGCACCAGAGTTGGTGCTTCTGAATGTGTCTCAAACCCATCCAGCTGCTTCTTCTCTCCATTCAACAGAAATCAAAATGAAGGTTCCAGCCTCAGCAGCTCGACTTTCAGACAGCTGCTGGCTTCCTACTTCTGTTCCTTAAAACATCAGCAGGTTTCACCCTCAGTGGTTCGGCCTCCCAATGATTGTGACACATTATGAGTTTTTGTGTTTACTACATATTACTACCGCCCGGCCAAATTTTCTGCCTCAGTAAATGTTCAAAACTCATAACAATATGCCAAGTTTGTACTACTGCAGCAAGTGGATGAAAGTATTTTCTGCGTGTTAATGATATCGTGTGAAACAACAGTAACAAATGCATGAACCTAGCAACATCACTAAGGTAAGAAATTCTCAAATTCTTGTTCACCTTGAGAAAAAGACATATTTTCAAGTAATCCTTAACCCTTGACTTAACTAATACTAGATTTACATCATTCACAACACGAACTTTCAAGATGATGGACAAAATATCTCTTTTTATAGTCACCAACTAGGCGATACATGGATGGTTAATTTTCATAGTGCTTTATTGACTAGCCTTTTTGTTACTTCTAAGGTCTAAACTTGGCTCTGTTTGGTCCTTGACTCAGTAGGAGGACTCAGTTTTTATCCAAAACTAGGGAAAGCAAAAAACTCATAGAAAACTTGTATGACTCGCCTAGAACTCATGTCACTCACCAAGTCAAGTCATTCGACTCCTCCAAAACATGTTTCACACCCAAAAATTTGGTTATAGATGTTATCTTGACAACTATACTGTAGCTTAATGGTTTTGTTTCCTGTTGTTACATGGGTAAACGTAGCTTAGTTATGGTTTACTGGATTTTAATTTGACCTATTTCTAAACTATATAAGTAATCAAGCCATTCTACAACCCTTTTATGTAAAATGACAAGTTATATATCGTTTTTCTTACAGTTATATATCGTTTTTCTTGCAGAATATATAGTAAACAAACCCCGGCCCGAGTCACTGAGTTGCACAACACCCCCGCCCGGCCCCAATTCATGACCAATAATGGACAACTCTAGCCCTAAAGTACAAGGTTTTAGAACATTGTTTTTAACAGTCAAGCTGCTGTCGTCATGTGAGAACAAACAAGAACAACAATCACCATAACAAGTAGGCACAAGTAAAAAGCTGCAACAGATGATAAACCCTGAATCTCACAGGGCGCAGCAAGTAGCAGTCATGGTCAGAAGAAGGGAAAAGGAGTACCTCATCTACATTGACATCTGATGCAGTCACACCAGGTTGAGCTTTCCCACTGAAGACAATCTCTGCAGATTCTCCAGTTGCTGAACCCCCTGACATGCTGATGTAAATATTCTCTTCGTCTGACTTCACAGGATACACAAAAAGTTTCCTAAGAGCCGGCGTGAGGACTCTTAGCACAGGATTTTTTGGGTACCACTCCTTTATAGCGCCAGTCCTCAAGTCAAATGTACTATCGGTTGTTGGGCACACTACACAACCATCCTGTCAATTTCCACAATATGGTCCTCTTAAGAGTTTTTCCTAAATAATCTTCAAAACGACTAAAGCAGTTAATCACATTTACTAAAAGGGAAAAGACACTAGGACAAAAAAAACTTCATGGATAAACTGTTAGCAATCAAAAACCTCTAGATGATGGTCTTTCAAATGCATATCCGTGAACAGGAATTCATTTGTCTCGCTGGTACTAAATATGACGTTTGGTTACACAGTGCAGTTAGATTTTCTTTTCCTTCCAAATGCATTTTAAAATGCACAGGTATGCATCCATATCTTAAGAAATATCCTCCGAGTGATCTTTTCAAGGTTGGACAAAAAATTTACCTACCAGCAGGACTGTGTCCCGAATATACTAAAGAGTAGAAAGAGGACATCCAGCACAGTGAAACTCACTAACAGAACTAAAACATGAAAAGTACAAAATCGAGGAGGTCTCTAACGTTCTAGCTGAAAAGAGAGAGCTGGTATGACCTCATTAGAGAGAGCTGGTATGACCTCATTAGCCAGCACGACGAGGTCAACAAGTAAAACGGAATCATTTCAGAAGCTCCTTATCCCTAGCACGTAAGGTATGTCAGTTACTGGAGAATCCGCCGTCAGAAGGTTAAACATTTCTAGAACATGAATAATGTATTTTCCCTTAAATCCTCTTGAAATTTCTAGACTGGCATAGTTTCCTCACAGTTCTCTGTGACAGTATGCCATCTGGATCTCCGCTAGCAGATTTTCTAGTAAAACTATAGCTGATTGGTTCAAAGGAACCAAACCAAGTAGAAGTATCAAATGGAACGTAAAATCCAAATATTGGCGGATGAACTCTGACCAAGGAGGATGAACTCTTTCCTCTCATCAACTCAATACTGTCTTGCTTTCCACGCCCTCTAAAGTCGAAAAATGACATTTCTATGCATTAAACAAGGCACTTCTCCCGATTCTTTGTGGACAATGGGCTCTCCGACGCGAAACAGAAGTCATCAGTTCTCGAGTTTATAACTTTACCAATCAGAACCACAACCAAACTGTGACAATTACAAGAAAACGAACTCCATTTTTCCACAATCAAATTCACTTTCGGGAAAAGGAAATGCATTTACCCACACTGAAACTCACTCCCGAGAAAGGTAATCCTAAAATAATCATCAAGAAAGTGAGAAACGAAGAACGACGAAACGAAGGATGAGAAACAGCACCTGCGTGAGCTTAGCATTGAGCAACCCCTCGCTGTACGCGCCCTCAGCAGGCGACCGATTCTCAATAGCGAATATCTCGTCCCTGTACCAGAGCAACAGGATCGTCTCACCGTTCTGGATGATCACCCTCCTCTCTCCCTTGGGCAGCGCAGCAAGCGGAACCACCGGCACCCAATTCCGGCCATCATCTGAGGCAGCAGACGATGGCTCCTCCCTCTCTTGCTCGGCGACCGAAACCTCGGAGGCGCATACGGGTCCAATTTTGCGACCGCGACCCGCGGCGGAGCTCCGTCGAGGGACTAAGCGCCTCCCGGACGGAGGGAACGACACGAAGGACGCAGGGACAGCCCGGGGTGGAGACCTTGGGTTTCTAGAGACGGACGCGAGGAGGGAGGAGAGATCAGGGGAAGACGAGGCGGACGCCATCGACGGCCGGCGGAGGAGAAAAGTGAGGTACAGACGGAAGTGGTAGTGGAGAAAACGATGGCGACGAACACAGGGAGCTTAAATGGGAGAAGGAGATTGCAGCCATCCATGGCCACAAGGTGTGGATAACGCCGCAGAGGAACTGAGAGTGAGAGTGACGAAGAGTCTCCCGCTGGGCTTCGCTCCCCATTTTATAGTGGGTCTGGTTCTCTCGCACGCGTGCATCTTCCTCGCTCGTGCGAGACATAACGGCCTATCTTCGTTTTGGTTTAATGGCTTCAGATACGAGGCTTTCCTTTATCCGATTTTATCTGGATATGTTTATCTGGATATGAAGATTAGCCTAATGTAATCTAATTTTTTTCATTAAGGGGAGAAGATTACTACCCATCATTTCGAAAACGAACCTGTAGGATTTTCAATTATATTAGTATATATTAGCATCAACAATGACAATAAGCTTGTATATTATGAGAGATTTTCAAGGGTTTATGAAATGGGTTATTGAATAGATGGTTGTACTGGTTTATAGATAGGTTAAAGTCGAAATTACTAAAGAGTGGGTTGGAATCCATCATATCAGGAGCTTGAGCTTAGGAATATAGTAGCATCAGAGCCGGTTCAACATTCAGACCTATAGTTCTACACAAGCAGACGCGTGTATCTTAAAAAAGGTAGATTGTAACGTCACAAAAATTTAGTTTTTTATTGAAGATTGTAAGAGATCTTCAAAAACTTAATAGATGGTTGTTCTTGTTCATAGTCTTTTTAGGGTTGAAATTGAAACCGCTAGGAGGTAGGTTGAGATCCGCCGAACCAGTGGCCTAAGTTGAGGAGTAGGTCGGGTTATTATAGTAATATCAAGGATTTTAACGCTCTTTCTCTCCCCATATATATATATATATATACATTTTGGATATCTTACTCTTTTTGATTTGGACTCTCTTTCCCTCAATTGCATGGAAACTAAAGAGAGCGACTTTTTAAGTTATTATTTAGCTATTAAACATTTGTTAAAGCAATCAAATGTTGTTTTTTTTATTGTTGTTTCTTCGTATCTATGAAAGGTGGTTCAAGGAAGTTAAAATCTTGAAATGGCACCTTCTAAGCAAGCTCTTTGAAACTTTGAAGTTAGTGAGTAGCTGTTTTTATTGGACTTGATTAATGATATTCAGATTTAAGCAGAGATCCTATTTTCTAAAACCGGATTAAGATCCAAATAGTGGATCCGAGTGGTATATCAGTTTTTTCTGAATTTTATGTCATGGAACTGCATACCTAATCTGAATCCAAGCTATAAAACGGATCCAAATTATTTTAACGGATGCAGCTAAATGGATTCGAAGTAGGACGCGTACACGAATCTAGGCAAACCAATCTAACTCAATGTCCGAGTTTTTCTATACTGCGACAAAGTTTCTCCGGATAACAGACACGGCTGAACGATCTGTCATCATACGTCGGATGAATTGTTTCGGACAATTCAAACAACCGCTGGTTATCCCGTCCGTCGGTTAAAGTGTCCGAGAAAGAGCGGGGAGAGACTGTTGGCCCCCTCTCTGAAATGTAGAGAGGAAGGAGATCTCTCTCTCTCTCCCTCTGGAATTCCCTGGCCTCTCTCCTTCTGCACTAGGCAGCCATGAGGGTTCCTTCTTCGAGGTACCTCGACGGAGATGCGGAGTCGCTTTTCCGGTCGAGGCCGATTTCTGAGATCCGCTCGGTCGAGGCGTCGACGCGGAAGGAGATCGACAACAAGCAGGAGGAACTGCGGCAGCTCGTCGGCCGGAGTTACCGCGATCTCATCCAATCCGCGGATTTCATCCTCCTCATGAAGGCCTCCTCCGAATCCATCTGTGCTAATCTCTGCCGCATTGACACCTCCATTCGGTCGCTCTCCGCCGCCGACGGCGATGAAGCTAACAATTCCGCGGGCGGCGCCGGCCACGTCGGTTACAAGGAGCGGAGAAAGAAGCTCTACGGCGTTGGATGTAGGATAAAGTACCTGGTCGATACGCCGGAGAACATTTGGGGGTTTCTTGACGAGTCAATGTTCTTGGACGCCGCTGGTAGGTACCTCAGGGCTAGAAAGGTTCATAGTTTGCTCGTGGAGAGCCCTTCGGCGAAGGAGTTCCTCGGGAACTTTCCCCTTCTGCAGCACCAGTTTCAGTTGGTCGAGAGCTTCAAGGGGCAGATCTCGCAGAGGAGCAGAGACAGATTGCTAGATCCGGTCGGCTGTAGCGGCAGCACCGCCGAGCTTTTCGCCGATGCGCTGTCTGCCATCTCTATAGTTGATGAGCTTGGCCCGGATCAGATGCTTGCTCTCTTTCTTGAATCTCGCCGATCGTGGGTCTCTCAGGCGATGCGAAACTCGCAAGCCTTCGACGGGCACTCTTCTGCTGCCTTCGCAGCCGTATCTAGGAGCTTCTGTGAGGTGGTGACCATAATTCAGATTACCCTCGGCCAAGTGGGCGAGCTCTTCCTTCGCACCTCCAATGACCTACCATTGTTCTATAAGAAAGTTTTGAGCGCCCCGCCGGGATCGCAACTCTTCGGGGGGATTCCGGATCACGAGGAGGAAGCCAAGGCTTGGAAACAGCACTGGGAGAAGCTTGAGTCCGTGATGTGCATGCTTGAGCCGGAGTTCATCTCGGAGAGTTGCTTATCGTGGGTTAACTCGGTGTCCGAGCTCGTGAATTCCGCCGTTCTGAGCGACGGGCGCCGGTTGGTGGAAGCTTTTGGAAGTGGGGGGCGTTTGGCATCTGTTGAAAAGGACGTGAGAGCGAAAGTGGACGAGAAAGAAGCTCTGGGCGGTAGCTTGGAGTGGCTCAGAAGTTACTATGGCTTGGTTATTGAGTCTCCATGGGAGGGCATCTGCCGACTTGTTCTTGGGCAACCCAAGAATCTGTGGGATGAATTGTTCGAGCAGACTTTTGTTCACAGAATGAAGGAAATAATCAATCTGGCCTTCGAGGAAATGGTTAGGAGTGTTAAAATCAAAGATGCCCTCAAGGAAGGTGTCGAGTCTCACAGTTCCCTGAAAAAATCCTCTTCATATGGCAGCTTTTGGTTCACTGACAGAATCACAAGTACTAAGAAAGTGGGATTGACTCCCATGAAGGCGATGGATGACGAGAATGACTTTCATGCGTGCCTTGATGCGTACTTTGGATCACAAGTCAGTCGAATTAGAGATGCAGTGGACGATAAATGCAAGAGTATTTTGGAAGACCTCTTGTGCTTCACCGGGGTGCAGAAACCGAGCCCCAGGTTGAAGGAGCTGGCACCTTTTATTCAGGAAAGGTGCTTCAATAGTCTATCAAAAATTGTCAAGGAACTGGAAGAGGAGCTGGGGCTTCTTTCCACTGCTTTGAACGATAAACACGGCGACAAAGAACAATTGTCTCTTATTGTTGAGAAATCTCTTCTGATTGGGCGGCTCTTCTTTGCTTTGCGCAATCATTCAAGCTACATTCCGTTGATTCTTGGGTCCCCAACAGTGTGGACGACTCAAGGAAAAGCTAACAATTTTGCTAAAGGATCGTCGAATGTATGGCAGCCAAGGGGTAGTCTTGATCAACCGATACTCGAAAGCCCTAGAATACAAAGCTTGTCATCACCTCGTGTTGGTTTTCATGCTTATGGATTGGATGAGAATGCAAATCCGAAACTTCAAGAACTCAGCAAGACCTTGAGGGATCTTTGTGTGAAGGCACATAAACTGTGGATATCATGGATGTCCAATCAGTTGGCTATGGCTCTTGCCAAGGATCTTTCAATGGATGATGCGTTATCCACCAGTACTGCCTTGAAGGTAAGCTGAAGTTTTTACATTTTCAGTTTAGTTGTTTGTTTTGAGGTTCATGATACAAACACATGTACTTTTAGTTTTGCTTCTTGATGTTCACAACTTTGACTTTGAATACTGCTATCTGTGATAGATGTAAATGGAAAAATATTGCTTTATGAGCGTGATCTTTAGCTTTCTGTACTCTATTTTTTACGTGCTTTAATAATTAAAAGTATTTAGTCTCATAAGTGCAAATTACAAAACTTTTCTATACTTAAGCATAATTATGCATCTTTGAGAATGTACATATGTATATGTATATTTATATAGGTGTTTATGTGTTTGTGCATCTATGCACTTCTAGTTAGAAGTTTGTTTCTTCTACCATTTGTATGCATGTAATGCCCCATGTACGCACATGTACAGACAAGACAGGCTAATAGGAGAAGGACTGGAAGAATTGATTCTAAGCTTTGGGAAAATATAAATGCAAGCAAGGAAGTGTCAGTGAACCTTAAGGAAAATGCTATGGCTATCATGTTTTGGAATGAAGAGCCTAGTTCTGAAGTGAGCTTCTAGACAGAGTGTTTCTCTCATATAGGAACACCTCTGGTGATGCCTAACACCATTGAATGAATATACTTCTTTAATTTGCATAAGGATAGAACTGTTGGATCCATCCTTGGGCTCAGTCCTTTGTCTTCCTTGTATGCACATTTCTTTAACGTTGGATATGTTAGAACTTAGATGCCTTATTGAAAAATTATTGGTTTGCAAATTTTAGACAACTTCGCCAAGTTTAATCATACCCAATAACAAATATCTAGGGAGGAAAGGCTTTTCAGGATTGATTGTCAAAGTGGTCTTAGACTTAGACTAACCCTGAAAAGCCTTCAAATGTGGCAAGACGAAACTTTAATGGGTATTTAGAACATTAGATTCCTAATAGCAGTTGATTTGTACACTGGAGTCTGGACCGTGCCATTAAATGTAGTATGAATCATTGCGTGGACTTACATAATGATGCTACACTAAAGACATTTTCTAGCTATTCAGGGCAGTGGGACATGCTGGTGTAGAAGTAGATTCAATGAGAATATGTATTATGGTGTATGATCTGATGCGCTCCTCATGGTCTTGTTTTGCATCTCTATTTGTTCAACATGTATGGGGCAGGGGACTTAAGATTTCAGTCTACTGGATTGGTTCTATTTTGTGGTAAAGATCATTCTTGGTCCTTTTTATTATTTTTTCTTTCAAATTTTGTGAGAATGTTGGACCAAAATTTTCATGTCTACATGTAATTATCTTTCCTTTCACCTAAAAGTATGGCCCTTTGATACGATTAAAGCTAACATCAGTAACATACTTAAAAAGCTAACACCACAAAGCCTAGAGCTAATGTTGATCCGTAAATGCATGCCTGATGCACCTGCACATACATAGAGACGGAACTAGAAATCTTATATGGGAGACATAGTTGTATTTTGTAAAAATTTCAAGATGGGGAATGATACATATAAACATCCTTTACATTCTGGAACTATTTGTGGTACACATGCCCTTATCTGCATTTTCAACCAGCGATTAGTTGGTCAGACTATTGTATTAGACAACCTAGTTATTGGTCAGCCAAGAAAGCCTTGGCCTATAACTATAGATGTGCTGCATTCTTTGTGTAGATTTATATGTTTCTGTATTTATTTCTACATAAATCTATTAATTTATAGTCAATCGATTTGGACCAAGTTGGAGTGACTAGTCCCAGTTGGTCTCATTTGGGACTTGAACAACCTTATCCAACTTCTGATTTTGGGAACATATGCACACCAACCCATACACATAGCAGAAAGGGATCTTTCACATGCTGCGGTCTTGGTTGTGGGTCTCTGAGGCATATGTAATTTTCGTTTACAGTTGGCTAATTAATCTAGGTTGGCACATGTGGTTATTGCTTACAGCTGCATATGCTATAATCATTTCATGGTTTTGTTATTGTGTGTGGATGCTTGGTGGTGTATAACTATATTTAAGTTGTCTGCTTGATAATCCAAAATTGCAGCTTACCTTTTTTGCCTTTCTTGGCATTTGTACTGCTAGTGCTTTAGACATTTTAATCTTCTCTTACTGATATGCAGAAAGCCTTATGAGAAATTTCCATTCTCAAATTAAATAGCCTGCATGATAACCTAAAATTGCAAACTTTCTTTTTGCACCGACACTACCATGATGTTGTCTGCCTGTGGCTTTAGACATACTGTGGTTGTCTCTACTGATATGGAGATAGCTGTGTAAAAATTTTCTCGTTACTTGAAGGATGCAGCATTTTATATTTATACCATCTATATGCCTACCTGTCCTTGTTTAGTTACCGTTTTTTGCCTTTTGTTCAGGGTTGGGAAGAAACTATACTTAAACAAGATCAGTCAAAAGAATCTAGTGGTGAATCTTTAGAGGAGATGAAAATAGCGCTTCCTTCCATGCCTTCACTATATGTTACGTCTTTCCTGTTTGAAGCATGCCAAGAGATTCATAGAGTTGGAGGCCATGTACTTGACAAAGTTATCTTGCAAACTTTTTCACAGACACTACTGGAAAAGGCAAGAAAATGCTCTTTTTCTCTGCATTTTTTATAGTACGAGCAACTTATCATGATATTCTTTGATTTCTTTTTATTGCTACGCATGGTCATACCCTGAGTTAGGGGGAACATCATCTTCAAATCTCAAAAAATTGTTGAGAGTAAAAACTTGGTGAAGACAGTTTTTTATTTGATGTTTGTAACATCCAAAGTTCTTGTTTATATACAAGTTGAAATGTCTTATTTCTGTCTTCTATTGATTGAACTAAATAGATATTTCCTTAGAAAACAATTATGATCCACTATCTGGAGTATTTCCTGAGAAGGGAAAAACATGCAACTGAAATAGATTAATAACATTGTTAACGAACTTCTTACTTGTGGCACCTATATTTTGAACAAACCAAATATGATCATAGAATAAAAATAAAGAGACATGTATGTGCATGCACACGTGTGCATGTGTGTGTGTATATATTGTAATACTTTTGTATTAAGTGTCTGACATTTTTATGAGAATAAGAAACAAAATTTCACGCACATGACAAGTTTGAAAAGTCTGATGTCCAATATATGCTGCCAGCTAAAACTTTTCAACTGATCCTCGTTGGTTATCATATGCCTTTATTAAGTTATCCCATTGAATTCTCTATGCAATAAGTAATTAAAGTTATTAAACACAAACTGTAAAACCATGACTTTGGACTTGAATGTAGGTTCTGTTATCAGTTTTTGCTAACAAATGGGTGTGTATTAGTTGCAGAATCTGAGGCCACTTGATGGGGCTGTTTTCGGGTTTCTCTACTCAGGGACCCAAAAAAGGAACTAATTCCCGTATGAGGTTCCATTTATGTGTGTTGTTTCTAATGATCAGTCCTTGGCTGTGTTGATTTGTACTCCAATAAGCGTTCCAGTATGCTTTTGATTTATGCTTCTTAATGAATCAGTACAAGCTGATAGTAGGTTCAGGAATGCTACACATTATTCTTATCAGGATGTTTGCTGACAGCTTATCTGTAGCTTGTTCAGAATGCTCACACTACACACCTCATATTTAATTTGATGATACCAATATAATTCAGATAGACTAGCCTAAGTAAAAATTAGTGTTGCAAACTGGTCAGATCCAGGACAGATAAGTACATAAGAGGTCAAATTGGGATAATATTTGGTATGATAGGAAATAACAATATCCCAGACTACATCTGGCCCATTTGCACCCTTAGTACTTAAAAATTTGATATACCAATCTATATGAATTATGAAGTTTTCAACATGTTCTAACCCATTTTCCCTTTTTTCTTTTCTAAAGAAAAGTTGATACAAAGGAATTAAACTAAATCTGGGCAATGCTAAGTTGCTAACCTAGTCTAATTTTATAATAAAAGCAGCTCGCGTTACACCTAGGCATTTTTTATTGCACCGAGTTCTGAGTTCTATGCAGACCCAAATGTGGACGAAAAGTAATCAACTGCACCCAAACCGCACTTAAAATTGCTGGCTTTTATTTGCTGCACCTGCACCTCTGCTTGAGTCTTTTGAAAATTCACGTATTAGGGTGATACTTTTCCCCCTTGGTCCTGTCTCTCTAACTTAAAGTCAAACTTGTGTGGATGATGCATCTCTTTGCTTTATTTTTTTTATTATTTTAGCGTCTCAGAAATGCACTATTGATTGTATGTTCATATCCTCATTTATTGTTCCTCCTTCTGAAGTAATCCTATCTGTGCCGTAGATTTCCAGGTAGAAGTAGGAATTTGAAAATTTCTCAAAATTACAGAATGGTTGTCTTAAAGCAACTAACAAGGATGATTGTACTCTGATTGTTGTAAAATAGGAGTAATATCAAGCTTACTGTTAAAACTAGTAAATGTAGATTTTTTGTCACCTGAGATTGTGAATTAAAAGCAACGAATTGGACAAGAAAGCTACTATACACATGCAGTTTCAGCAGACAACTTAGTGTACTAAAACCTTATCTATGGAAGTTTTGATGGTTTGATACCATGTCTATCTTCTAGTTGGTTTACTGTTTGCCTTGTTTGTTCCTGCAAATTTAATTATTGTGGAAAATATTTGTTAAGTTTCTTCAAATAAGTTTCTGAAGGGATCATGTGGATTCACTTTATATGCTAAAATTTATTTTATTGTTCTCTTTCAATTTTATGTGTGTAGGCAGTGACTACATATAGGAATTTCTTAAATACCGAGACCCGTACAGTTCAGGTGTCTGAAAAGGGAATTCTTCAACTTATATTTGATTTGCGGTTTATCTCTGACGTGCTTTCTTGTCGAAGTGAACCATTTTTGAGCAGCGATGCTGATATTAAAGAGAAAGAACTGTTGAAACGGATTCCTTTTCGAAGTAAGCACAGTTCAGTTCCACCTGTTTCTGCTAGTGTGAATCCTACCCAATCATTGATACATGCATTTTCTCAGAGGCTGGATCCAATAGATTGGGCTACGTAAGATTCTCTGTTCTTTAAAAGTCTTCATTTCCTTCAAATCTCAGGATAAGAATGTGGTGTGAAATGTAGGAATGTGAGAAGTATATATGCAAATTCTGTTTGTGTGTAATTTTTCCAGGCTAAATCACACTTCATTGTATATATGCAATTCCTTTTATATTTCTTTTCTGCTTCTTAATCTTATAACTTGTTCCTTAATTGGCAGATTCGAGTCCTACCTTTGGGAGAATGAGAAGCAATGGTACCAGCGCAATGCAGTCTTGTTTGGGTTCTTAGTGCAACTCAATCGTCTTTACACAAATACTGTCCAAAAGCTGCCTGCGAAAGCTGAGTCTAATATTTTTAGATCTGCAGTACTTCCACGGTTCAAGTACCTTCCCATAAGGTATGCTGTTATATTTATATCTAACAGGCATGTTGGGTTCTTGTCAATGCAAAAACCAAGTCGGTTACTGCAGAGTGAAAAGGTGTTTATTCCTAGACTGCTTCTAGGGCTCAGACATGGGAACCAGGGACAAGAGAGATTTTTTGCTGGATGGGTCTGTCACATCCTTAGAAGTTAGAAACCCATCTTCTGCCAAAGTCTATAGTCTACACTGTTTAGTTGGATTTGTTGCCAAATGCACTAGTGCTGAGAACAGGCTAAGGGAAGGCGTCAAAATGATTCCATGGGCATTAAGAAACAAGAATAGTCAGTTGCTCTGCTCTGGTGCTGTAAAAGTGAAAAAGGAAGCTGTTGGCACTTGACATCTATGGTATGTGGCCTATTGTACGGGGTAGTATGATACACTATGGTACTGTACAACACCTGTTGGTGCAGCCATAGCAATGATAAAGAGGTATATCATACCAGATCATGATCCTTGTATTCAAAATTAGGCTTAAGTGCTCCACTAGGCAGATGATAGCCTAGACTGGCACCTGGGTGCGCCCAAACAATTCTTTCCCTTTTTCTGTTTCAGCCTTTCCGGTCTAAAAATGAATTGTTTTCTGTTTTCTCTATTTTCAGTAGCTAGACTGGGACCCTTCTTCTTTCTGATTTTCCTTCCTTTTATCTTCCTTTGTGCCAACCAGGATCATCAACATCTGTTAGGCTAACCCCTATCTGTGTCTTTTGTGCGGTACATTGCTTATGTGCACCTATTATTTTTCTAGCTATATAGATGGAAACATAATATTGCAGCATGACATATCATGCATTAGTATTATATTTACGGTCCTGTGGTTCCATTATTGAGAAATATGTTTGGGACTACAATGTTTCAATATATACCTTTCTTTTTCAGAACGTGAACCAGTGGGCTACAATATAAAAAGTTAAGACATTGAACTCTAAAGGCTGATTTGGAGTATGACACAGAGCATGCAATAGCATTTGAAGTTCATCATTACCCTGGCCATTTGCCTAGGTCCCTAAGGCCATCCTAGGTGCTAGGCTGTTGTTTATGGAACCTAGGTGGCCTAGGTTGCACCTACACACGGATCTTAGTTAAATGACTAAACAGTAGTCAATTGTATTCTCATATATCAACAAGAAAGTTTCATCTGCTTATGAGTACATTTTTTGCACTATGACTTCTAGGTACACCTTTCCTCTGTTTACTTCTCTTCTGGCTAACAGTTAGTCTGTGCCCTATTTTGCCTTTTAACTTTTAAGCATTTCTAAGTTAAATAGCATGCTGTAATGAGAAATATCTCCAGCCCACAAATCTTTGTGGGTAAGAAAGGTTTCTGTCGTTCCCATGACAGAAACTTAACCCCATTTGGGTACACCTTAACTTCATTTCACTATGAGTTCTAGGTACACCTTAACTCCATTTACTTCTCCCAGCCTTTTAAGCATTTCCAAGTAATAGCGTATATCTCCAGCCTACAAATCCTCCTGGGTAAGAAAGGTTTCTGTCATTCCCTTGAAGCTCCATAATTTGCAAGAAGGTTTTTGTACTTCAGGGGAAAACAGTGTGAAGATTTTGAAAAAAACTTGCTTCGCTGCTTTGTCAATAGTTAAACATCTCTAGCTCCTTGTTTTTAAGAAGTATGTTACTTTGTAATGTCTTGGTGTTTGTAAATGGTTTTATTTCATTTGCAATCTACTTTCTTTAGTTCATGGAAAGAGTGAGACTGATAGAGCACTCTTCTGCTTTTTGGTTTATCAGTGCTCCTGTATTATCATCAAGAGGTCCATCCACGCCAACTCGTTCTGGTTCATCTGATGAATTATCCTCAAGAAGCTCTTGGAAGGCTTATTCAAATGGAGAGCATTCCCCAAAACCTGAGTTTGATGATTCTTCCAGTTTCACTACTGCAACTCCACTATTCAAGTCCTTTATGACACAGGTACAAGAGTGAAATCATTTCCCTTTTAGTCCTTCACCATGGTCAATTGCAAAGATATTATGCAACTATGAACTTGAATTTGTGTGATGTTGAAACTTTCAAGCACTGTTAAATAGTTATGTCTTGCATCAGACAAGCAACACCAGTCTTGCTGCAGAGGCATTCCGGATTTTGAAAGTTGGAACACCCTTTTTGATAAATTACGTGCAATTTTTCTTCCAATAGTCAAGTACAGGGCTTTCAAACTCTCTTGGTTAGAATGGTGCAACTCAGTTATGGTCAAAATTGGAAACTGAATTGTGGCAGCTAGGTTCAATTCGGTACATCGGTTCAGCTGAATGGTTGTGTATAGCTAAAAATTAGTAAGATGTTCTTTCCTAGAAGAAAATAATAAAAAAAAGTACAAAATAATTTAAAAGAGAAACTTAAAAATGTTCAAAAAATCATAAAAATGAACAGTATGCAAGATGTGTCCCCCCATATCAGTCTATGAATGGAATCAGTTAGCCTCCGATATTATTTGAATTGCTGATTCAGACAACATACATGCACTCTTGACAAGCCAGCTATCTTGCTTCACCCAGATCAACGCTTGGTTTTTTTATATTACTTGTTATCAGGGAAGATAGGAATAGGTGAATGAAAAACCAATGGAACTATCTTCCCTGATAACCGAACGAAACATGTATCCTCTAAATTTTGGTAAACATCATGCTAGCCTCCCAACGGCCTAATTACTCTGTTCTGCCTCTATCAATTATTCAATTTCTGTTCTTGCATCGAGGTTGTTATATATATCCCTTCACTACTATTTCTTAGTGGCTTCTTGTCCACTTCTTATTTGTTCCTGGTATTCAGGTTGGTAGCAAATTTGGGGAGAGCACATTTAGACTTGGCTCCATGCTCACAGATGGGCAAGTAGGCAGACTTAAGGACAAGTCAGCTGCGGCCATGTCTACATTTGGAGATATTTTACCTGTTCAGGCTGCTGGCCTTCTTTCTTCCTTCACGGCAGGAGCAACAAGATCAGATTCTTGATTGTGCAGTCCACCTTATGATCCAAATTGTGTTTTGAATACGGAGAATCCTGGACTTCACCTGAGTGTACAGCGGCTGGATGTTGTTTCAAAGTTGTATTTGGATGAAATCACCTTTTCAACAGGGAAAGAAGCCAAGACTGGAAGTACTTCGGCTGAGTTCTGTTGCATGTCTTTTCATCAGCAGCTTATGGTGGTGTCGTTGTGTTCATAGAAGTTGGCCCCACCCCACCTAGATAAGGCAACATAAGGTACCTCATATAATTCTTTCATTACATGTGTTTTTTTTTTTAATATTTGGGGGCCTCTTTGTGGCCTTGTATTCATGCTTATCTCTTGTTTTGCTCCTTTAATAACATGAATTTTAATGAGATAATATTACTGCAGTCGATCTTTTCTCAAAATCTTCAGCTATGAAGTCAAATGACATAATCATGCCCACAAAATTCCTACCACGATTTGTCTATGACTTAGAATTTGAGAATTGATGCAGCTCTGCTATGTTTTGTCATATTTAAATTTAACTCGGTTATGACAATTTGAAATATATCAGCTGATGTGTATGACGTTTCTAATGAAATAACATGTAAAAGTAGCTGTGTTGATTGATTTGGGAAAACCAACACTTGGGATTATGATGCAATGTCTATATAAATGTTTGGTTTGTGCTAGAGTTTGTACAAATTTTCTCATCCCACTTTCATTCTTGGCCAGAAAGAGCCAAGAATGGAGATTTCTGGGGTTTTGACCGTGAAACTGTGGGCTAGTTTTGGAAACACACACACACCTGAAAAGGTGAAAATAGGTCACTTGGGTTCATGGGGGGGCAGGAATTCTCTTTCTAAAAGATAGTGTGGGCATGGAAATTAATTTTTAAATATTGAAATGGGATCCAAATCCAGATACGAATGAGATCTGACTATACACTTAGAGTGAATTAAAATCAGTTTTGAATCAAATGCACGTAAGGATCATCAGCTAGTTTATTTGGATCAACAGAAACTCCAAGGACAGTAAATTTGTCTTGTTTCGTTTATAATTATGAGCTAAGAAACTTTGTTCATTGATCGAAGGTGTAGAACCTTGATCCTAGCCCCAAGGCCCCAACTATGAGGCTCCCAATCTCAGATCCCACTCACATCAAGATCCAATAATTGCTGCATCTACCACGTCCACAACAGGTAATTGGTAGGGCTGAAATATCATTTTTCAAAATTTTTATACAAAACAAATGAATTTTTTTAAAATTTATATGTAGTTTTTTTTTTTGAAAAAAAAAAATGAGATAGGGTCTGGGTCCATGTGGGCTCTACCCTGCCTCCGCCCCTGGGTAATAGGAACCCAGATCTAGAGTAGGCTGAGGTTGAACATCATACCCGGGGCTCTGGATATTAATCGGATCCGTTATGCATGAATCGGTTGGTAACCGAACCTCTTCCTTTATTGGCCTAAACCAGACAATATCAGATCTGGTATGGGAAGGATCTGGATCGACTTACCTATCATGGAGTTGTTCTAATTCATTAAATTTGACCTGTCAGGTGGAAACCCTGTAGGGTATGGAATCTGATTCCAAAATATCCCGAGAGTCGGTTTCCATCAGATGCTTGGATCAATGATGTAGGTCTGGTGCCCCCACATTGGATTAATTGTATTCATTTGGATCTAGTAGGGCCTTTCCTCATCCAAGTAGATACAAAAGTTCGGATTTCTATAAGATTTGAGTCCGAACCTGGCCCAATAAGAACAACAAAAAGGTCCGGACTTGACAAAGGCCTGACACTGATATTTCGATTTGGACATATCTTAGGCCCCAATTTTTTGTCTAGACATGTAGGAAAAAAAAAAAAATCAATATAAATATCTTTAAGATTGATTTCAGTCTTTACAATATTGATGCTTTTTTACTTGCATTGTAGATATGCATTCAATAATCAATATTGATTCAGATAGATCTTATAATATATATATATATATATATATATATATATATATATATATATATATATATATATATATATATATATATATATATATATATATATATATATAATTATTTATTTATTTTCATACGTGCAATGCAAGTTGAAGGCTCAGCTCTTTGCCCTTCAACTTGAGGGAGAGAAAAAGGGCAAGATAACTAGAAGAAGTCTAGATTTATCAGTTCAAATCTTATGGTTAGATAAAATTTTATTACCATGCATTTCAGTTCATTGTAGAAAAGTTTTATAATACTGCGGCTTGTACAAAAATAGTTATATAAGTCAGGTGAAACTGTTGTGCAAAATATTAAAATGTTTTAAGATGAATAAAATAAATATATAAGAAAATATTAAAAAGAGAACGAGCAGTCCCCACGTACATCACGTTTTATTATTTTATTTATCCTCAACTTTACTTGTATGCTTTTATTTAAATTCTAGTTTTATTTAACTTATCTTTTACGCTACAAACTGCCAGGTTTGAATTCGATTGGATTGTACGTGATCGTTACGTTGCTTGGACCACTTACCATGTGACTATGCATCAGAACTTGATAAACCCTTCGGATTCAAACCAATTCGGTCCAGTGGTCGATGGTCATGCCTCATTTTTTAACATTTTTAATTGTTTTAAAATGTTATTATTTTAAATTACTTTTTTATATAATTTCATTTATTTTTTTAAAAATAATTTTTTATTATTTATTGTCAATTAACCACCGATTAAACTGATTCAATTCAAAAAAATGATCTTTATAACAACTGGACCCGGTCCAATCGAAACCTCACCTCTTGTTTCCCAAGATTAGCATTCAGTTAGTTCGAACCTGAACTGTATGGATTCCCTTCAAGCTGTACATGCATTTACAGTGAGGATCCTAATGGATCCATATCAGATCCAATACTTACTGAGATTTGCTATATGTGAGGTCAGATGAGCTCATACCTGAGGTCAGCAAACCTTTTCTTTAATAAAGGAGTACTGAATATAGGCTTCTTCTCCACTCTTCTCTTCAGTCAGTTTCTTAAGAACTAAGAATATGAGAAATTACAATATTTGTTCGTCGACATGGCTGGGCTTCAATAATGTTGATATTAACCAAATCTAATTCATGTGTTAATCATAAATCTTCTATAATAAATGGTATTCATTACGTTTCTTTCTCAACTAAAAGAAAAATGTTTGATTTTTGTTGTTAAATTCATTAACGTCATTTTACTTAACTATTTCCAAACTAGAGTGCAGGAGAGCCGATCAAATGGTGAGATTAAAACTAAAATTTGGTGACAAGTTGTCATTGGATTTACAAAGATCAGCAGAAAAAACAACAAGCACTAAAATTTGGTGACAAGTTGATTAACACCCTGTTTCAGGGGCGGAGCGAATAGGGGGTCGGCAGGGGCCTGCATGTAACTTTTATAAAATTTCACTTGTTTTTTTTTTAATTTTGAAAAATGATATTTCCGCTCATGTCAAAATTTAGAAAACTTTAATTCGACCTCTCTCATGAAAAATTTTGACTTCACTTCGATGGACCGAAAGAAAAACAAAAAATTGATGAAAAAAAAAGGAAAAGAAAGGACAGAATGAAAACAAGAGGGAAAGGAAACAAAAAAAAAGAAAAAGAAAAAGAAAGAAACAAGTGAAGAGATTATCGAGAAAGACTATGAGAGATGACTTACTTTTTCAACTCATAATTTAATTATAAGGCTGTTATTTAAGGAAGAACTGAAATAGGCGGGCTGGATGGTTAGATAATTAAAATATAATTATAAGGTTGTTATATAAGATTGTTATTTATTTATGAGAGCATTGACGACAGTTCATTGTTTTCCAACTGTTTATAGTACTTTTACCAATAGTTTATAATGTTTTTAAAGTATATTTTAAATATTTAACCACCACAGTATCTAACCATAGTTGGCAAACTCGCCAATTCATTTCGTGAGTCACCCGTATCGGCTAACATAGAAATTTTACTTGTAAATTTTAAAAAAATTAGCTTAATGTGTAAAAATTTTAAAATTTATATTTCGATTCCTGTTAAAGTTTAGAAACTATAGTTCCACGCTGCAACAAAAAAGTTCTAGCTCCGGTTCTGCTGATGAATATTGATGTTTATTATTATTTGAATTGTGAGCTATCACAAACTTTATTAAATATATACAAATACTCATATTACATACTATCTAATTTTAGTTTATGAAAAAAATTAAGCATGAAGTCCCCAAGAGACTTACATTTTTCATCTATTTTGTAGAAAAAAAACGCACTCTAAAAGCTTATAACTTAACTCAGCCGACTCACCGAGTCAACTGTCTAGCCTGATGGCTCAATCTTCAATCGATCTGAGTCTGAGTCATAGGCTTGCCAACTATATGTCACACCGATTTCAAATTTCCATGATAAATTACATATAGGAACAATTTAAAAATTTGATAACAAATGTATGAAAGAGGCAAGGATTTGCATTGTGAATATGGCATTTTGTTACCTAAGGATAAGGATGACAATTTTTGTTTTTCACTCATTATATTTGGTTTCATGAGTCGTTTGATAATAGTAATACTTTTTTTTTACTGTCTCAAGAACTTTGGTTAAAAAATTGAAACAAATTCATAAGACATTTTAACATATGTTTTATGAATCTGCTCTAATTTTAAAGTATATTAATAACATTTTGTTACTGTTTCAAAAAAAACCCATTAATATTATAAATTTATAATCACGGGAGCCAAAAGTTATTAATTAATATAAACTACTCAAAGGAGGATACCACCTTGGAGTTGAATTGAATTGAACAAGATCAACGATTGTATACATATTAACATTCAATAGATATTTAAACTAATTAAAAAATTTAAATATTATGAAATTATTATAAATAAAATAATGTGACACTTAACGCCCTTATATTGGCTGGTGAATATGAGTTTGACAATTCAAAACAATTTTTTACAAACCTTAATTCAGGGTTCTCATCTCAAGAACGTTTCTAACCAGCGTTCCCAAAATTGGCTTCCAATCCGAGTAGGCATTCATGTGAATCAACTGAAAGTATTAAAAAAAGCCAACTGAATCGGCTAAAAATATTTAAAAATGTCATTTAACAAATGAGAAATATGTAAAAAATAATTTAAAATTAAAATACATTACAAATTAGTGAAAGTTTAACATCTTTCTTATGTGAGAAGTTTAGTTTTGTATTGAAAATTATGATAGATCTTTAAGGACTTATAAAATAGGTTGTTAAGTAGCTGGTTGTGTTGGTTTTTAATTTTTTTGGATTGAAACTGAAACAGCTAAGAAATAGGTTGAGATATGTTGAATTAAGTGATCGTATTGAAGTGGGTCGAGTTGTTACAAAATCAAATCGATTTACCACCTATTCGACTCGAACACGTTGATTCCGGCGTAAAACTTCACAAGGGCTGCTACACAACTTAATTTTCTACATCGTTTTAGCTAAAAAGGTTCACCTGCTGCACCCATATTGATGGAATTGAAAGATCCAAGACCAACTAAGGATAACACTTTCCAAATCTTTTTACCAAATGGATCTGAATTCAAGAACTTTGACTAACAATCAATGGCAACGGTTGCCCCGGTCTTTAAGCGAGATAAAATATCTTGGACTCCCAATCCAAGTGGGGTGGGAGGAATCGATGAGTGTAGGATTTTAAGAAAGAAAGTCAATCAAGTTATTCTGGTGGGTGACCTTCTTCCGGTGAAACATTCATTCATCAACAAGCAACTCTATGCCTTTTGGGCTTTGTTGGG
This sequence comes from Nymphaea colorata, assembly GCF_008831285.2. Taxonomy (NCBI): domain Eukaryota; kingdom Viridiplantae; phylum Streptophyta; class Magnoliopsida; order Nymphaeales; family Nymphaeaceae; genus Nymphaea; species Nymphaea colorata. Next base: position 2,574,891 of record NC_045138.2, on the reverse strand, counting down.
TGTTCCATATGATCACCCGCAGTGGGTGACATGATCGGATGACCTCATTTTTTCTTGTAACCTAACCTTCTTTGAATGAGTTATCTATCTGCGGTTCAAAGCTAATTAAATGTGATGTCAACGGATCATATTCGAATCTGATGTATCCTTATATTTATGCAAATATGAACAAAGAAAAGTTTGTACTATGTTTAGATCCTTTGAATGAGTTATCTATCTACGGTTCAAAGCTAATTAAATGTGATGTCAACTGATCAGATTCGAATCGGATGTATCTTTATATTTATGCAAATATGAACAAAGAAAAGTTTGTACTATGTTTAGATCCGAACTTTAAATTCTCAATTTACATCCAATCTGAATCTGACTTTTAAATTTATATTTGAATACCGTTTTAAATATAAAACCATATCCAATTTGCATGATGGTATGTCAAAAACCAAGTTTCATTCAAAACTATATAGTTTGTCTCTGATTGAATACTTTTTAAAATTGTATTTCTTACTTCTCTAAGCCAATTGTTTAAGACATCTTATCCAAATCCAATACATATATCCTTCATTAACCTTGCATAACAAGTAAAGTTTCATTAAGAATCTGATTGATCCAGACTAACTTGCAAGTTATAGCGTCCTGAAAAAAGACTAGTTTGCTCTCATATTTTTTTCATAACTATAGCAAAAATAATGGAATATTAAACACATTTTGATCATTTTTCAGCAACTGTGACGAGAGAAGATCGAACCCATTTTGACATCGAGCAAGTGTGGGTCCAAGCTGAGCCCTTTATCAGGGTCCACGAAGTTGACCTACTCATAGTTCTCTGTCTCGAGCTTTTCTTTTCTCTTTTCTCTCTCTTGTTACAGTCAAACTAGAAGCGCGTACAAACTGTGGCGGAATCTTTTGCAGCTGGTTTTGAGTGACCGAGTCATTGATCAGCCAAAATGGGGAAAGAGTACAGGTGGGAACGACGAGAAAATGTTCTCTCTCCCCCACGGCTGAGAAAGAGAGAGAGAGTTGCTGAAAGGGTGAGGCAGGGAGGGTTTCTTGGGGTTTAAGATCCGAGAAACCCTCCCCATCCCCCACCCGCTAGCAGTTGCGTGACTCTTCCAAACCCAAAACCAACAAAACCATCATTCCTTCCACATGGAGATTCGTTTGCGTCTCTATCGACTCTTGAGTCTTCTCCCACCAGTCCCCTTCTATCCAGACCTCTTTCCCTTCATCCTTTCTGTTCCCTTACTTTGAGACCTCCTTTCCTTAGTTAACCAGCGACCGGTTCTTTCACAGCATCCACGCAGACACACGTGCGCGGACAGAGAGAGAGAGAGAGAGAGAGACCAATATCGTGTATTGGTTGAAGGATACTTCTTGGTGCCGGTTTGCGGCGTTTGAGATATTGGGCCACGGTTTTTCCTTGTTATTTTTTTTTTTTTGGATTTGCTTGGATTGTTGATTTTGTGAAGTGGGTCGTTGAGAGAATCGACGATCGATCGAGATTCGATTAGTTGATCGAACTTTTCGGTGCTTTTCTGGTGATGGTGGCGGTGGCAGATATGGATTCCATTAGTACGTAGGTTTGTTGGTATCGCCTTTTTCAGGGTTCAGGGAACTGGGCTTTCGTTGGTGGCGGGTGTTTCTGTGGAAGTTGTTTAGTTTGGAGATTTTGGGGTGCGGAGAATTTGAGGAATTTGCGGATGAATGCTGGTTGAAACTTTGCCTTAATGCATCGTGGGTCACCGATAGTTTCAGAGAATCGTTTCGCTTGGGCAGTTTCCTGTGAGGATACGGGGAACTCTGTGAGATTATGGGCTGCATTTGCTCTAAGTCCGTTCAAACAGATGAATTCGTCGAGACCACGCGATCGGGGAAGAGCTCCATCATGGTCTCTGCCTCGGCCCGGCGTATAGGCATTGCCTCGCGGAGGGAAGAGGTGGTGCTGGAGTCAGAGCATGCAACCGACGGGGACGCGAGGGAGAGACTGATCGTAAACCAGGCGGAGAACGCCGCGGCGACGCCTGTATCATATGCAGAAGAAAGCAAAGTCGAGAAGGTCGAGAGGCAAGTGGAGAAGCAGGTTGAGAGGCCAAAGAGAAATCTCCAGAGGCACTCCACTGTTGCTGTCTCCACGAGTGAGGATCATGGCTTGTGGGGCGCCAGTGTGACTAATCGGACCCAGGGCGAGCAGGTTGCGGCGGGGTGGCCGCCGTGGCTTACTGCAGTGGCGGGAGAAGCTATCAATGGGTGGGTTCCCCGTCGGGCTGATTCATTCGAGAAATTGGACAAGGTTAATCAATTTTTTCATTTGGCGTATAGTTTCTATGCCACATGCGTTTCTCTTTCAATTGTTGGTATCTTACGTTGCTGGTTTTGGGTTTAAATCCTTTAGAACAAAACTAATTTACTTGATTGGTTTCATTTACTTTGTCTAGAGAATCACAGGCTTCTGGATCCAGTAGATGTCTTATCGTTCTTCTAGCTTTGTTTGACTACTGATTTTGAATTCCTTTTCCATTCCATGGAGTTGCTTCTCATTCAAAAATCTGGTCTGTGTGATTATTATTGCGTGGCTGAAAGTGTCTTGCGATGAAGTTCTTTCAGTTATCTATCGATGTTCAGCCTCCACTGGAGCACGTAAAATTTGTCTAAGGATCTGAACAGTAACACAGATGAATGTTAATTCCTGCATCTGCTTTAGGCATGATAAACAAATATTACAGTTTAGTATGTATTTATGAAGAAAGTAAGAATACAACTCATTGAATTGGCTGGAGATTTGATAGGTTAGATAGATTGCTGCTGCTTCATGTGGTTGTTTTGCACTTCTTTTTTGAAAGGTCAATTGGAACTATTTGGGCACCTGAGACATCATGATTCTGTGGTATAAGCATGTCATAGCAGTTTTTTCTGACCTAATAGTCATCTCTCCGAATGGAAGCAGTTTAGATTCTATTGCCCCTGGTCCATGAACTGAAGTGATTCGCATGGGAGTTACTGTATGCCAATTCAGTGCTGTATAGTGTATAGCCAACAGGACAAAGGAAGAAATTTTGCAGGAGGTGTCAAAAAGTTTAATTGAAGCAATAACTTCAAATTGTAATCTTGATAGAAAGTTAAGTGTAACAGAGGTTAAAGTTTCTTCAGTATGTTTTAAGCATTTCTCTTGACCTGAACTTGGATCCATTTTTATGGAAAAGTATCATCCATTTTCAATGACATGCTGAGGTTTGTCCTTTTCTTCCCTCATGAAACTTGGTTTTTTCTTTCCATGTACTATTTGCATTTTTGGATTTATGCTCCAAAAATCATTATGTAAAAGTTTGGTATTTTGCATTTGGTCTTCGATTACCTGCTTTCCTTATTGTATTATCAGTTGGTATTTTGTATGTGGTCTTGGATTACCTGCTTTCCTTATTGTATTATCATACTTTTGAGTTTTGACCAACCGCATTAACTGGTGCCTCCTGTTTGCAGATTGGTCAAGGAACATACAGTAATGTGTTTAGAGCACGAGATCTTGAAACAGGGAAAATTGTAGCTTTGAAGAAAGTTCGGTTCATAAATCAAGATCCTGAAAGTGTTCGTTTCATGGCACGAGAAATTCACATACTTCGCAGACTTGACCATCCAAATGTCGTGAAGCTTGAAGGGATTGTGACATCACGAATGTCTTGCAGCTTGTACCTTGTGTTTGAGTATATGGAGCATGATCTTGCTGGTCTTGCGGGTATGCCAGGTGTGAAGTTCTCAGAGCCGCAGGTACTTCCCTAGCTAGGTAGCTGTACACAATTTGATCTATTATCCTATTCAACTTGATGGCACATTCTCATTGGGTGTAGTTTATAACTTTATACCATTTATGAGCATAAACATTCTTAAATTTTTTCTTGTTAGATGAGATATAGGATTGTAACTTAAATTTTGCTTTGGCAGATTAAATGCTATATGAAGCAACTTCTTCTTGGACTGGACCATTGCCATAGTCGGGGGGTTCTGCATCGAGATATTAAGGGATCGAATCTCCTTATTGACAATAATGGTATTCTTCAGATAGCGGATTTTGGCTTGGCAACCTTTTTCAACCCTGACAAAAAACAGCCGTTGACAAGCCGTGTGGTGACACTATGGTATCGACCTCCAGAGCTTTTACTTGGTGCAACAGAATATGATGTTGCAGTTGATTTATGGAGCACTGGTTGCATCCTTGCTGAATTGCTTGCAGGAAAGCCTATCATGCCAGGACGAACTGAGGTACTTTTGAAGCGGTCATTGTATCATTGTTGATGAAAACTAGACTGCTTGATAACCTCTTTTGTGCATTCACATTCTCTTGCAGTTTAACCCCTTTTGTTACTGTGTCTTCTGTCGAAATTGTCACATTGTGTTCATTCTGCTACTAATGTTTTGAAAGTTATTTTTAATTCTGATTATTATTATTATTTTTTAATGTGTTCTAGGTCGAGCAGCTGCATAAGATCTTTAAGCTATGTGGTTCTCCATCAGAAGATTACTGGAGAAAATCAAAACTGCCCCATGCAACCATCTTTAAACCTCAGCAACCATATAAGCGTTGTGTTGCAGAAACATTCAGGGATTTTCCATCTTCGGCTTTGTCTCTATTGGATTCCATTCTTGCCATTGAACCTGCTAACCGTGGTACAGCTGCTTCTGCACTTAAGAGCGAAGTAAGTATTTATTTGCTATTTTCATTTCTTCTTAAATATTTCAACATTACTTTGGATCTCCTTGCTCATTTTTGTCTCCCTTATGCATGTCCTTTTTCCAATACTGGTTTAAGGTAATCCCACAGACGTCCTGAGGGAAATATGGACATATTGCATATGTTTGGTGTTAATGATTTTTTAGTTTTTCAATATCTTGTATTTCTCAGGCAGTCCACCTTAGGTTTTGCAGGCTATGTCACTGGGTATATGTGCAAGTGCAGAGATGGATGCTGAGAATTTTTAAAATGGGCCTAGGTCCATGAAGAAGCCCCCTCCCCCCCACCCTTTTTTGACATTGCATCCTCTTCCAGAAGTTTCGCACAATGTTTCACGAGCTATATGTCCCTCCTTCCTGGCTGAAGCCAAACATGTAGAGATAAATTGCAAGATAGCTGCTATGCTGAATGGTGTTATCCTTTATGTACAGATGTGTGTGTGTGAGAGAGAGAAAAGAGAGAGAGAGAGATTCTCTGAATCTTCACCTTGTTTCAAATAGTATAATTTTGTGCCACACTTGAAGAAGCTTGAACATTCTAGTTAGCAAATTGAAATAAAATGCCTTCCTATGCTCTGGAATTTGGAGCCAGTAACTTCTTCTTTAACATTGTCATCACTTAAAGTTCTGAAGGTTTTGGTTGGTAGGTTGTGCATGTAGAAATTGCTTTAGTAAATTACCTTGTTGACTTTCACTGAAATTGTTGTCCCTATCTTGAACTATATAAATGGTTTGCTGAACAATTGATTTTATTGTTTTTCTCGCAAAGACGTTGTGCTTGGTTGCTGGATTCACAAGCAATTTTAAAACATTTACTAGCAATTATATACCTTTTAGACCTCATTTGTGAAGTTCCTTTCGTTGTTGTGTATATTTGTTTGCATGTGCCTGTCTGAGATAGGGCTGCAAGACTTCATAACTAGTTCTAGGATAACTTTCTGCACATCACATGTTCTTTCCATCATATTCATTCATCAGATAGTATAATTGCTCAGTGTCGTTTCAAATTGCATAAGTAAATTCTGAATTCTGGGTGGTCTCTAACTTCTTGCAGTTCTTCACAACAAAGCCACTCCCTTGTGATCCATCAAGTTTGCCAAAATATCCACCAAGCAAAGAGTTTGATGTTAAACTTCGTGATGAAGCTAGGAGGTACGCTTTTGATATAGACACAAGTGATTTTCGTCCTTATTAGAGAGGATATGTTAAAATTGTTGATTATATTAGTGGCACCTAAGTAACTTTCTTGTTAGAAAGAATATGCTAAAAATTGTTGATTAGATTAATGGCAAATAAGGTGATAATTGGATGTTCTGTAGAGTTGCCCAAGAACTAGTCTTTCATATATTTCTGGCTTTCCACCCAATGTTCAAGAGTCACTTTCACAGTGGTCCTGCAATTGTATAATAAGGCTTGCCTCCTTGGGGTAGGCTCTAGAAACGGTATTTGGTAATTGTTCCTCATAGAAGACGGAATAATATACATCAAATGAGTTATGTTTACATTATAGTTGTCTAGAAATATGAGGTTAATTTGTCGATCTTATTGAACTAGTAGGAGGAAATGAAATCAGCCGACTGCTAGATGTTCCCAGATGACAAAATATTTAGAAACCATTGTTAAAAACACCCATGCAACAGAAGCAGTAGCAACAGTTTATGATGTAGTGATGCTTTATGATGTTTTTAGCCATGGTTTATGGTGCATTTAGCCATGCCTTTTAAACATTTATCGATCCAGCAACTGGCAGGTTTCAATTTTCTGAACTAGTACTGCTTAGTGTATTTGGAAAGATTAGCTCCGGCATTCTTCTCTGGATCTAAACTTCTTATCTTGTAGAGATGTTATAATGCTTTTCAGTGAGTTGTTATTCTTCCAGATTGCAGATTTGTGGACCTTTCTCAGCTTATGTTGGAATATAAGCAAGTCCTTTATTCTTTTTAGTTTTTAGAAAGCTATACTGTTTATGAAAGAAATTCTTAGTACTCACTGTCAGCTAAGATTAGCTATCCAATCAAAAGCTGGAATGGCCAAGGCCCTAAAGGAATTACCCTAGACTAGTCAGTTTGAGTTGATCCAGATCAGCTGACTAAAATAGAATTTTGCAGATTTACTTGTTCAGTACAGAGATACTATGGATGTTTCCTTATGTTTTGTAATGCCATATAGTGTTCTTTATATCTTCTGCTACTCTGTTTATGTCTACATATCTACACACACACACACACATATATATATATAAAGGAGGTGAATCCCTGTGATGCCCAATGAGTTCATCAGTGCGTATGCATAGTCTATAACAAGGTAAACCCATAAAAGTTCCAATAAAAAAGATAGGTACTAAACATCCTTGGTAAATAACTATGCCAGTGACTAGATGCTGGTTTGACATAATAGCAGCTAAGGAAACATGAGTTTACTTATTCAAGCAAATTTGTGTTCTTGGGTGCACGTACATCCTTGTGAGAGAGAGAGAGATAGATGCTAGTCTATATTGACTTGCAGAGTAGGACAGAAATGATTATGATAATCTACAATATTTTTAAATGATTGCGAAGTGAGTTAACATGTGTAGCTTTTCCTTGATTACTTTAGGCGAAATGCACGCGAACCTGATAATAGAAGTAAAGGACTCGGAGCAGCTGGAGCATTGCTAGCACCAGAAGCAAATGCTGAACTACAGGCCTCGTTCCAGGTATCTATATTTTTAATTTTCTTTCTGCATAACCTTTTCCATGATCATATTATAGAACATTCTCTCAGGGAAAACATATGCATAGAACATCTAAGTTTCATTGTTCCAGACAGCTTCTCCTTTTTATCTTTTTCTTTTTGAGGAATAATGTACTCGGGAATAATTCATAGTAGTTATACCTTGAACAAAATATTAAATGTCTGATTCTCCATGGAACTACTCAAGTTGAATTCTGATCTCTTCCAGATGTCTGAATCCCACAACTGACTTGCCTTTCATGTGGCTTAGTACCTTTACATGCCATCCAATTGATCGACAGAAAATGCACTCAGCTGATCATGTCTCCACAATTTTCTGAAAGAGTGAAGATCTGGCGTCTGAATGCTGACATAAGTGATGAATAGATAGAAATACTGAAATAGGTTTCAAAGTATCTGGATTTGACTTGGACATTAAACAGACAGTTTTGAGTTCCCACAAGAATGCCACTATCTGTGTTTACTGTTTAAGCTTTGGTAGCTCGATCAAACTTAAGAGCTAACAGATTACAAAGACCACCTGCATGATACTTTGATCTTGCTGAGGAAGAAAAACTAAATTTCAAATGAAAGGACTTGACCTAATAAGTTGACTTTTTTGGGCAGTTCGTGTAGCCTTTTAAGCAATCCTGATAAGCTTTTTTGGTCCGCAACAGGAATTTTCATTTGCATTGCTAAATGCCAATGAAAAGAATTAGAAGGAAAATAAGTACTTGGATAGACAAGGCAAATACTAAATATATTAAAACCTTTTGTTTTTATTGTAGCCCTGATTGTTTTTTATTTGTTTGGCTTTTCCAGAGGAGGCATGGCCATGCAAATCCTAAAAGTAGCAGCGTGAGGTATCAACCTCAAGCAGAGGATGCTGGTTCAGGGTTCCCTATTGAACCTCCCAACATCATGCCCCAGGAAAGTGCACAGAATGGCTTCTCCCATTCGGGCCCTTTAATTCATGCCAATGCTTTTGGGCCGGGAAGGTATCAGAAGCAAAAGGAGAGTGATCATCACACAGTTCCTGGTAGATCACATGGTGGCAAGGGTGTGAAAGCTTCAACAACTGCTGAACTAAGGTCACAAAGATCTTGCATGCCACATGTGTCCTCTGAACTGCCGTACTCGTCAGATTTGCCGGTGAGAAGCAATGGTGAGCCTGACCATAGCAGGGCAAGAGGAAGGCAACAGCATTGGCCAGAGCAGGCTTTGGATGAATATAGTCTATCTGAATCCACTGAACCATCAGAGAAGCAACAGTGGACTCACCATTTACTCGATAGACATACAACAGCTCATAAGAAAGATGACAGGATCAGGGATTCAACTGTAAGTAGTTCTATGCTTGTTTATTTTCGTTTCTCTTCCTCTTTTCAGGGGGGGATGGCAGTTGGGGTATGAAGCTCCCTAGTAAGTGAATGACCATTCCCATAAATCACCAAAAACACGTTGGCTCTAAGAGGATATACCCAGTTTCATGGGGAAAATTTTGGGATTCAGACCCCTGTGGTCCTTCCAACTTGACACTTCTTGTAGAACACGTGGGCTGGCCTTCAGTTGATAAACCTTTGATGTTCACTGTCAGCTGAGGGTTACACCAAGCTTCATAGGGTACAAAGTCTTTGGATTCAAACTCCTGGGACACTTCCAACTTGTCAATATACATGTAGATCTAGCCTTTCAACTGTAGATGCAATGGTCACCTCTAGAATTTTTCCTATGCTTTAATGCTCGAATGCGAACGGAAAAATGTGTTGATATCTTTAGATTGTTTTACCTATGTCCAGAAACTAGATTGCAGCCAGATTTTTTTCATTTCTGGCTCTTTTTCTGCTTTTCAAATCTGTCTTTGGTATGCTAGTATGCACGCCTGAGCTCTGAATGTGCAAATTTTGCAAACTTTTAATGCATGCCAGTGATTTCAGTAGCTTGATGCTTGTTTACAGGATTATGGACGTAAGAAGAACAGAATTCATTACTCTGGGCCTTTGCTGCCCCCTACTGGAAACATCGATGAGATGCTTAAAGAACATGAGAGGAAAATCCAACATGCTGTTAGAAAGGCTCGGCTGGATAAGGTGAAGACCAAGAAAAGCCAGGAGCTGGAGAGAACCCAATTTGAAGCACTTCTTGTTCCTGGATTTAATGGAAGTTCTGATGTTTGAGCAATGACTTCCGTGCATTTGGACAAGCTATTTGAGGGTGAGGATGAGAACAATTTCAAAAGGGAATTGTTGGGGGGATGGGGCGCTTGATCCTTCTGAAAGCTGAAGGGCGACGGAGCCCCATGTTTGTGGCATTTTGACTTCCTCGCATGTTGGCAGTTCAGGCTGCAGAAATTGCACTGGAAATTCTTGCAAATGAGATCTGTGCTATAATCAACACCCCTCTGAAAAGTCATGTTTTCACTCTGCTAGCTTGCTTCTCGAGAGATTTGAAGGCTTTTGACTATGTGGATAAGCTGCAGTATCATCAGAACTTCTACTAATCCTTATGTATATTGATTTTTCAGTTTTTGTTAGACTGCGAAATCTTCATGTATATTGATTTCATTCCTCTTAAGTGGCATACTCAAAGATAAGCACGCGTGTAAAATTCCCATACTGGACATTCTAAGACGAATCTTTCTGCTCAATGATAAAAAATGTCGTGCAGTATGTAAAGGGAAATATCATGATTCATATGCAGTGGCTTTTTGTTAAAGGTGCATGAATAATCTGATGTTTTATTATAACGCTGTTCATGGAAACTTGAATGGAGCATCTAGGGCTTCGCGGAATGGTTTCTAACTACATTTTTTCAGCACCCATAGAAGAGCAGCCACATGAGGTTCACCGCTGGTGATTGGTACTCATAAGCTGCCAAAAAGGAAAATAGGACCGAAACAAATGCCAAGCCTTAAACCAGATGACAATTATTACAAAAAGAACTGGGTTCTTCCCAACGCCTCTGACTTAGAGAACTGGAAACACTCACGCTTGCCTAATTGTGGCGATGACAAATTCCTCGGTCACATTTGCACGTTCGACGTAGGTCCATCCTTGAGCACTTTATCAAAGTCGCATATTCATGGGTTTAATTAAAAATTTAGACTCCTTTTTTCCACTTCTTAGGAATGCTTTTTACTAAAGCAAAACATACATTATTTATAAGTTTGACCATGGCATGCCTAAGGTAAGAACAACTTTTCCATTTAATGTATGGTCGAACGGTCCATGGCTCAGAAGATCAGAAGATAAGGTTGAACATGGCAAACTAATTTCGAGAACTCCAAAGACCTGACACATGAGATCTGAGATATTTGAAGGTTTTCGGCAAAACAATACTGTCTTACGGATTATATTTTAAAGTTGGTGTTGAGCAATGAGCAGTGGCAAAAGAGAAATGTAAGGTGTCTATTTGACCTTGAGTCTCAATCTCACTATTCTGCAGTAAAAGCTTCCCATAATGCTGTCCTCGTAAAGCTGGTGAGGGCTCACCCAATGGTTTTCGTTTTTGAAGGGTTACTCGTCATCAAAGAATTCCACATAAACGGAAAACCAAAAGCCTTCCTGCCTCGTGGACTATGAAGCTGTATAATATACTGAAGCTGCAGATACTCACATTGACACCTAGTGCTTATCCGAATTGAAAATTTGGTGCACTTCATTTTAAGTAACTTTGGACTAGCCAGGTTGATGCAGCGGTCAGCCCTCTATAATCCACATTCACCTTTGTACCTGTGTCATTTTGACATGCATCCACAACTCCAGGAATATAATGAGAATTTACCAATTAAAAATAGAGCTGCAATCGCCACATCAAATGTTCATTTATATCCCTTGGACATCTTATATTACTCAGCACCCTCGTGTACTTCCTGCCCTCTTCAAAGGTTAACTTATTCTGAAATAGAAAACAGCACCTGTAGCAGGCGCTAACATTTAGACATGGATGATATGTACATTGAGCATCATGGCACAGTGCACCTCCCAAGAGGCCCATGTATCATGTACTGTCCTGCCGGGGTTTTCTGCTCAATTCAGAGTAGTGGCCACCCATCAGTTGCAGTACATCTTCCCACAGGCTTGATAAAGAATCCACTGGTCCGGTTAACAAATTTGCACTGCATGCAGCAACGTACCAATAATTCAGCTCGATCTCCTCCATCAACTGATCCAGTTGCCACCCAGAGTAACCAATAAAGAACCTGAAATCCTCAGGTTTTAGCAACCCCTTCTTTACAAGTTCTGCAGCCTCATCCAGGTTATTACGTGCACCAAAACATAAACCTGGAATGACGGGTTCAAAGCCCGGGAGGGACTTACTGCCAGAGGTCACCAGGAACATGCTTGTGTGGAGTGGACCGCCAAAGTGCAGTGAACAGTTTGCAAATGTGGTTGCAAGCTTGGGATTAGATGGTTTCATGTCCCTGATTGTTTTCCGAAGTGGACGATTGATAACAACTCCAAATGGTCCTTCTTTAGGATCTCTTGTTCCTACTCTGAGGAGAAGGACTACGGTCCTCTCAAAACTGCGTGTATCATCTAGCTTCTCTGTTGCAACTAGGACACAACCAGCTTCAGGAGAGGGTATAGGATGTGCCCACTTTGGGCCGACCAATCTGGAAGAATGTGATTCCTGATGATTAACGTCCACATCCAGCAGCTGAACCTGGAGCAATTTTGCACTTACGAAATAAGCTCTTTTGACATTAACCTTCTCCAATTTCTCATTTTCTATTTTATTTTAAGGCAAACCACAACAAATAACTCACGCCCATAACATGGCTCAATAATAATTGTCTAGCATACCAACAGACTAATAAGGAGAAGGGAGGTCTCACCAGAAGATCCAAAGCAGATCAAGGTAGAATTGAACATGTCAGCTTCAGGAACGAACTGACTCAATTAGAGAAAACATATATTTTCTTGATCAAACAGTATTCAAAGGTTTGGCACTGATAAACCATAAGACATGTAGAAGTGCTAGTCTGCAAATTAGTTGTGCTGTTTTATGATCAGAGATTTGTTTCCACTAGTTGCTTCTTTTGGAAAGCCGTAAGTGAACACATCTCCACTGATCATTTCCCACAAAATCCATTAGGTTTATTATGCATCAGATATTTTAAACGTCAAAAGGAAAGATATTGTGATCGTCACTTTTCACATTCTGTTTTGCATAATAACGGATTTTTTAAAAAAGTTTGGACTAAACGTTTAATCATTTTATGTAATAAAATTTCATATGGAAAATACCATAGTCATTTCAAATGCTGTATTCGACCAAAATAGATGTAGATATTCAGCAAGTTGGACACAAGCACCTGTTCTTGAGCCACAAGGTTTGCTCTGAAGGTTCTCCAGTCAGTGGCAACATGTTGTGACACATTTGATTCTTTGTTGGATTGCTTGTTTGGTCTCTCCTTTGACTGCATGCCATCAGAATTTTTGTTGCTTCTTCCTTCTGGACCATCCTCTTCTTCAGGAATAGACTGACTACTGCTCCCTGTAATGACCGTAGATTTCCAGTCATCAGAACAGATGATTAATGTCCAGCAGCATCAAAGATATTATCCAAACTTGGTCTTTCAAGAACCTGGTTTCAAGCAAAACCACTTTGCCTAGATGGTAGTGGATTGGCAAGGCTTAATTGGCAGCAGCTACAATTGGTGATGGACATAAGAATTGGATACCCGACAGGAGAAATAGAAACTACACATTCTTTTGACTCAGACATGCTTTACATCTACCCCACAAAGCATTTACATTTTATTTCTTGGGACATTTCAGTAGAAACTAACAATATTCTACAGTAAACAATTGACAAATAAATAGTACAGTAGACGGAAATTCTGTAGATCAGGAATCTTAAAACACATTAATCCAAATATCACACACAAACCGATGTGTTTTCAAAGAAAAAAATTATCAGTGCTAGTGCTGAACATGCATAAAAGGCATGGTCATCATTAGCAATTGTGAGAAGAGAATGTTTTCAACAATAAATCCAAGCAATGGAATCTACAGCGCAAAAAGCCAACTATTTAATTAAGCCTTCCTCAGGTTCTATTTGTCCAATTACTTGTCCCAATAACTATCTGCTACTCTTTACAAAGACCGAAGTACAAACAACATCACGAATGGAAAGTTAACTTGTTAATCTGTTAAGCCAATTACCACTGATCGCTTACCAGCCATATATGATGTGTGAGAAGCTTAGTTATCAACAGCATGCCTGCACCCACCCAGATGCCACCTTTTTAAATAGATTGGGCCACCTAGGCACCAAAGTAAAAACAAAAAGAAAAGTCCTAATCTTTTGCCTGCCTATTTTCTCGTCTCCTTGTTCTACTTTTCCCATTGTTCCTCTTCACCTTTCCTTCTTCTTCTTCCTCCTCATTTTTCCCCCTTCATATACTGTTTTTACTTTTTAGTACTTTTGACTACCAAGATGAGAAGTTATTCAGCATACCAGAACTGTATCAAAAGTTAATCATAATATTCATCGGTACTGTACTTCTAAAATGATGCTTATCTGGAATTTTCACTCTGTTTCTAAGAGTTAGCATCTATATTCAGGTATCATCTGTCCTTTTTTGCAAAGCCAAGTGAGCGCATGGTTCAATGTTCATAACTATCATTTTCTTTTTCTCAGAAGGCTATCTCTAATATTCTATTGATATTAGTGGAGTATCATCCCTCACATATGCAGTGCACAACAAATATTCAATAATTGCATACAAGGCACAAATCATCATTGATAAAGAAACTAGAAAGGATAATGCCCAATGATACATTCAGGAAAGTGAACTTGTATATTTTTCCTTTGCAACTAACCAAGTTAGTGCACCAAGGTGATCAAACCATAGCTGCCAGGAAACTGGGCCCCCGTTGCATAGGAAACCATTCCCTTTCCTGCACTTGCTTCATGCATCCCTTATTGTGTACTTCTCTTACAGATAATCATGAACCAAACATTTGATCTGAAACTGCATTCCACATACTATGCAGACAAGTTTAATGGGTTCGATAGCATTTTCATGGACCACAAGAATGTCGGCATTATTCTTCACGAGAGACTGGCAGTTGTGCACGTTTAACATTGAAGAGCTGTGTATAAAAGATACAAACCTGAGCATCGATTCGGCTAATGCATGGTAAAGGAATGAAGTTAAGATTCCTACTACGCTTAGAAGTCCAGTTTCTCCCAATTAAATTAAAAAATGAATAAATGAATTAATCGCCAACAAGGTTCATGTTCATAGTAGGTTGATTAGCACACCAGGAATTCAGTCTCACACAAACAAGTAAAATGTAGAAAAACCCAGTTCATACATCAAAACGGGCAACATGGAAATGAATTAAACATCTTTAGTGAATTTCTGAAACAATCTTCTACATGACCAACTTGCAAATGGCAACGCATAAAAAAACCCAGAAACTCGTAGACTTGCCAATCATCGGCTACTTTATGCAGATCACTCCACCTTTCGAAATTTCAACAGCCCCTTTGGGGCCAATGATTACTTCCTTCAAGAGTATGACACCATCGTTTCCAGAAAACACGGAAATTGACAATCGAACAACCCAAAAGAAACAGTTGGAAATTTACAGACGATCGTGTCCTTCACTTTTTATCCCCAAAAAGTCACTATTTTTTTGCGCAAACAAGCACATCCCATATGCTAAATAATCTTAGCAGCTGAACATAATATTTTCCTCCACGAATTTGGTTCACTAAACTAAAAAACTAAGATTTAATTTGACGGTCGTACGCCACAAAGCATCTAAATTGCAAGAGAATTCCAGATTCACCAAGTAGCCCCTTCTCAGAACGGAGACTCGCAAAGCAAGAAGAACTAAAGAAAGGGTGTGATCCAGAACCAGTATAGAAAAAGAAAAAAGACTCCCCCGGTTAAGATAACAAAAGAGAGAGAGAGAGAGAAGGACCAACATAGAAGAGTCAATTTTCTTGCCTGGGGACGAGGCACGAAGACGATCGGCTGTCCGCCGCCAATCCGCCGT
Organism: Nymphaea colorata; assembly: GCF_008831285.2. Lineage (NCBI taxonomy): Eukaryota > Viridiplantae > Streptophyta > Magnoliopsida > Nymphaeales > Nymphaeaceae > Nymphaea > Nymphaea colorata. The sequence continues at coordinate 2,559,442 of NC_045138.2, read as the reverse complement.
GGCTAGTGAGGGCAAAACCGGTCGCTTCGACGGCGACACCCTCACCAGCCGCATCCGTCCGCTGCTCCCCTCAGGGCCCCCGAACCCTCCGTTCCTTCCAACGCAGGGAACCGCCGCCTTCTTCACAAGAATCCCCCCGCTCGTTCCCTTCGGTTGGAGAGACCACAGCTCCATTTTCTGCAACCAGAGACGGAGAGGGGGCTGGAGGAAGATGATCCTCTCCGGTACGACGGGTACTTTCGGGATCAAGATTTTCGGGAAACGAAGTTCACTTTCTCTCGCTCTTAGCCCTGTGTGGCGGAAGGCCAGGAGGCGAGATCGGACGGTAGAGAGGCCAGAGAGAAGGACAGGGAGTCGACATCGGACGGCTCAGAATTGCTTCTGATAGGGATCGGTGGGACCCATACATGTAGCATATTCCTACTCTCCTCTGCATATTATTTTATTTTATCCATTATCGATGACTCGGATACGGGTCGACTCCTTCAGGACCCGAAATTTTTTACAGAAAAAAAAAAACGCTTAACAAAAATCGTTGTTTTTCTAATTCTTTTTTATTCGTTTCCTTTTTTTCTAGGTTTCTAAAATTAGTTTTTATGTCTAAATTTGTTTTTTTAATGAAATAAGTTATTTTGTTTTTTAGGTAAACGGAATATGATACAATTCTTTATATATATATATATAATATAATAATAATAATATGTAGTCTCATGATTAAGGTGTTTTTTGTGTCATCTATAGATAACCTGGAGAAATTGGTAGAAAACATATGTTAAACTAAGCATGTTTTGAATTTAATGGTTATTTTTTATAATAAATAAAATCGAACGGCTCATAATTTTTTCGTGAAAATAATTTATAGTAAACATCATGTCTTAAAACTAATTCATACAGTTTCATTGTCAGTTTAGTTTTTTTTGAATAAAAGTCACATTCTTGTATGCACGATTTTATTTTGAGTGTATTAAGTCCTATATTTACGTTATCATAATATGTTTTTTCTGACTTTTTATTGTTTCTTTAAAAACTTCTTTTTATGGTCGAGTCGAACCAGTTCATATAAAATTGTTGTGGCATTTTAATTTTTTTGAATACTTATTGCGTTTTTGTAAACACGGTCTTAATCAAATATGTTAAGATGTTTATATTTTGTTTAAAATAGATTTTGAATTTAATTCCGACGAGCTTGCATTCTTAAAGAGCGACTGGTAACAAACACATTATGTTATTAGAACACATCTTACATGTTATAAAAACTCTTTTTTCGAGAACCACATGCATTGCCGCATCATTGGCTACCCATTTTTGGACTTCCAATCAAATGTGGACATTATAGATCTTTTTATATTTAATATTTATGCAGCATGGTCTTGATGTGAGATGTCGCTAAAAGGGTCTTCTCATCAATGAAGATAAAGACCGTCAATATGACAAAGGAAGAGTAGAGAAACGTCACTATTTACTGCTCATGATGTCCCTATCCGAGGGTGACGCGCGGCTTTTAACGGCCCACTGTTAATTTCCAAAATTTTCATTAAGTAAAAATTTTCATATATTTTACATGGAAATCTTTTTTTATTTCTCAAAACTAGGAAGGTGACATAACCTCCATGGGTCCCCTAGCTCCACTCACGCTCCTATCACATGAAGTGACCTTTTATATATATATATATATATATATATATATATATATATTAGTAAATGAATGATGACTTGATATCTAAAACAAAACCTATTCATCTAACAAATGCTATTCATGTAAAACAAATAAATGGTTACAAAATAATGATTAACGGCAAAACAATAAGAAAAAGAGTATGAAATAATGTTAAATGATGAAAATATCTATTAGTTTTTTCCTTAACTATTCATCATAATAAATCAGATGATCGTGGTTAGATGACTAAGTAACTCTAAAAAGTCAAAATTTACAATACATATAAAACTATGCTGCGCTTAGTGAGGCTTAAAAATCCTAAACTCATTATTTTGTCTTCTTGGTCCTAGAATGTGTGGGCTTTTCAAGTGTCTATATATATATATACATATATCATGTACCAGTAGCTAACCCAATTCAATGTGTCAAAAGTAGGGATGGGCATCGGGCCGGGCCTGGTCCACCATGTTCGAGGCCCAGCCCGGCCCGTTTTGTTAATTGGCGGGCCGGGTTGGGCTGGGTCGGTTTGGTCCAAAAATCAAATAAGAAAAAGAAACAAGGACTTGCAGTCTTCCACAAAATCCAACATTCAAGAGAAGAATCAAGTATGACAATGCCGATAACAAATAACATAAACCAAATAACATAAAGTGCAATTATAGAAGATTGAATTACACAAGTGGTATAGACACAAGCAATAGGGAGGACGTTATATAAAACCAAGAACAAGAAAAACAAAGAAGCAGATGAAGGCCCCATATCAAAATCAACTTAACTCAAATATGGAATAAATTTAAGCGAGATCAATAATATACATTTTTCCGGCCAGACTACTTCATCAAAAGCACCAGCATTATCGATTCATCATAAGGAATAATCTCAGAGTATGTAAGAATTACAACAGTTGTTAGTCGAATCAACCAACCAAAAATATAAAAAGGAACAACTGCTTAAGACAATATACAACAAAACTAATCTGCAAGCAAATATAAGTAGTAATATTTCTCGCCATCAACAGTTAAACTGTCATCAACATTCTATTTTTAAAAGATGATAAACTTTCATAATCACAAATACTTTCCAACATAGTTTAAGTTTTGGCATGAACATCAAGTCTCTACACAAGATTTAGACAAAGATGTCACACCCATATCTGAGAGCAACAAAAAAATGATCATGTCAGTAGAGAGTTCATGGTTGTAGCTTGAAACGTCCATCTGCTATTGAACATGAAAAAGGAATGTTAATAAAAATTAACATGTGCTTCTCAGCATAGAATATGAAGCATTAATTAAAAAAAATTATCATAATAATCATGCACTCGATTAACATTCCTCGTCAAAATGGTGCTCTGCATCATGAGAACTGTAAAAAGACACTTATTAATTTAAGCACACTATTATGTTAATATGTATAAACTATAAAGCATGAACATCTTACCTTTCACACAAGTTGCTTGCATTACGAATCCAACTTTGTGTGCAGATTAATGATTCAACATTTTCTGATTCAACATTTTCAGGAGTAGTTGAACATCGATAATCATTAAGAATTCTTCTTGATATACTGAATGCAGTTTTTGAAGCAACTATAGATACAAAAATAGCTAACACATCTCGAGTCATCTTTGCAAGAATTTGATATTTGCTTTCATTTGTCTTCCACTAAGATAATATGTTGAACTCTACAGTAGGTATAATTTCTTCCATTAGATCAATCAAATATTTGTCTAGATTTGTGTGAATCACTACAGAAGATACAAAGTTAACATATACTTTAAACCCATATCTAGACAAACTTTTATACTATTCTGTTGCAATCGTGGTACTAGTGGATGCATTAACCCTTTGCATATTACACGTGTCACTATCTTCATACATATTTATATAACCCATATAATTTATGAAGAGTGCTCTCTATAGTTTCATATTTCACTATTGCATCAGGTTTATCTAAATTGCCAAGCAAATACTTCAAGTATGATAACTTGAACCTATGATCCAAAACAGCTGCAATTGCAAAAAGAATATTGCAGCCCTTAAAGTATTTGTCAAACTTTTCCTGCATTTTGCATGCCAATGCCCTTATATGTTCATTCGATGTTCCACGATGCATATACAAATGATGGTAAATTGATACGATTTCTTCAAAAACAAGATTAGTTGTTACATGCTTGGTGGTAGAGAAAAGATTTGTTGCATCGTAGAAGACCTTTAAGGACTGACATAAATCAGGTACATGATACCACTCATCCTCAAAAGGCAAACATGTATAACTAGGATCACACGATGCCAAATATTGAAAGACATCTTTGAATAATAATGCATCTCTCAACATTATAAATGTAGAATTCCATCGAGTAGGAACATCATTGTTTAAACATTTTTTCTCATCCAAACCCATTGCCTTTACACATTCTTTGAAAGCAAGTAGTCGTTTTGATGATCCTCTTACATATTTGACACTGTCACGAATTCTTGAAATTGTATCATCCACATCATTCATACCATCTTTAACTATCAGATTGATGATATGTGCACCACAACGAATATGAAAGTACTCTCTTCTCAATGGAAATAAAATATTATTTTTTCTTTCATGGTCTTTCTCAATAAACTTATTCTATTATCAATTATTGAACAGTTATCAGCAGTGACAAAAAACAGCTTCAAATGAATTTCCCACTTAGTAGTAATGCACTATGATAAAATGTCACATATACAACTTGCATTATGTGGTGGAGACACATGTATAAAATTAAGTATATGAGAGTGCAATTGCCAATTTGTATCAATATAAGAGGCTGTCAAGCATAAGTTCCCTAATGTCTGTTGTGAGGACCACATATCAAATGTCAATGAAACCCGTTGCACGTGGTTATTTAAAACTTTTTGATATTTCTTTTTTTCAGTCAAGAACATTGACTGTACCTCTTTTGTAAATGTTTTCCTAGAAATTGGCACAAACCTTGGATTGCATGACTTTAGAAGATCGTTAAGATATTCATATTTTGCAATACTGAAAGGAAGAGAATGCATTATTGTCAATTTCGTCATACCTTTTCTTATAGTGTCCATATCAAATTTATGTAGACCTAAATTTGTGGCACCAGATTCACCAACTCCAAATGACAAAGTTCATTATTTTCCATCAAGTATTTGTTTTCTGATACATATATCTTTATATCGTTTTAAGTGGCTCGTACCACTGCTACTATGTGCAGCAAATCGTTCACCACAATGTTTGCATTTCGCAAATTCTTTTCCCTCAAATTCTACTAATTTGAAGTCATTCCATACTATTGAGCTTCTTTTCCTCTTGGATTCAACGTCTTTTTCAGTACATGTAAAGATTCATTTTCCCCTACATCTGCCATCGGACGATATTTTCATTCTCAGTGCTAGATGACATGACTTACTGTTTGAATGAAATTCGAACAACCTAAACATAGAGTCCTAGGGAAACCAATTTTCTTCTTGTCACAAGAGGGATTCACAGAAACTTTCCATAAACTAGAGGCTCTTACAAGTTATACATTTCAGAAATTGAAAACATAGAAGTTTTAAGAGCAACAATCAACAGAAGTTTCAAACTATATATACCAATTATAGAGTTGCACGCATAAAATTACTGAAGTAAACATTTTTGCAAGTTATACATTACAAGCTATTCCTTCCCGAAGCATGCAGTAAAAATAAGAACAAATGAATCAACAGGGTTCATGCAATGAATTTTATTTGTTAATAATGCATCGTGAATATGCTTCAATCAGATCCAGTTATGTTTGAGTTTAATCAAATTGAGTCATAAACGCAAGATATATGCACTTTACCAAGGATAGATCATGCACTTTTTGGAGATTTATATACAAGTGAACAACAACAAAATTGAAGAAGCTATTCATTATAATAGCTACTTTATTACAAGTTATACATTATTACTCACCAAATCATTTGGGGATTTTCTGCTTTGCATTTGATTTAGAGATTGAGATTTTGTTCAACCTATTCAGTAGTCAAGCAACTTCTCAACCCTTGGTTTGATTGAACCAAATGGAGCCCAAGAGTCTTCTATCCACTTAGACAAGTATCAATTTGGTCTGAAACCCAGAATTGCATTAGAGGATGACCAAAGGAGGCAGAGACAGGGAGAGACCGTGACTGCGTGCCACCGGCTACCAGCCAATCCGCTACCACCATGGTGCCACCGTCTCCGCTCCACCACTAGGCCACTTGTCACCGTCGCCCTTTCACCGCTCCTCCACTGGTCCACCGTCGCCCTTTTGCTATGTGAAGGTACACGCTGCTCACTGAAAACATGCGGCTTTGATCAGCAAATATTAGACTCCCATTTGCATGTGATTTTTTTCTTTTCTTCTTGTTACAGTTCTTTCTGTGAACGGAATCAAGAAGATAGACAATACCATCAGACATCAGTGAAGGTTGGAACGAAGATCAATATCATTTTTTTCAATAAGAAGACTGTACAATTACTTTCTACACTTAGTTTTCACATATTCTTTTCACCTTTGTGACAGTTTTTTTCACAACTATTATGTTGTTGATATCTATGGCAATCTCCTGTGATCCTATTCTTAGTTCATTGCTAACAAGCATGTCCTATATGCTAAAGCAGATACAATATATTCATATTGATAATTTGGTACAACACCGGTGGAAAAAAATCATAAATTCTATGTCACAGTGCTTAGGAACTGACCCAAACAAAAACGTTGAAACGTGTATGCAATTTAATAGGTATCGAAAATGACTGAATTCAAATAATTATAACTCAGGCCGGGCCGGGCCGAGCTCACTCAAGTTGAGCCCGATAACAAAATTTTTTGACCTGGACCCGGCCCGACGCCCAAGCTGAGCCATAAGTATAATGTGAATCATTTGGCTATTGATTTCAATGAGATTAAACAATAAAGATTAAATTACAAATATAGAAGTTAAACCAGTCTTTCTATAGTCTAAAATATCTTTCAAAAGAAGAGATATAGAAAGAAAGATAAAGATGGAAACAAATGAGACTCCTCAAAGGAAACTCCTTGCCTCGTTTCAGGGCTATTTTATATTGAAAAAACAACTTTACTTTATATTTGCAACTTAATATCCATTATATGATCTCTTTACGATCGACGACTATGATTCCTACCAAGTAGGGTCTTGTAGCTATATATATGTGTGTCTCTGTGTGTGTCATATGTTAAAAATCAATAACTGAAAGGGCCACAAACAATTGTTATATCATAAGGCATCATTGAAACTTATGTTGTGAATTTTTCTATTGACATGTTTTCAAATTTTATGTGTTCCAACAAACTATGGTGTTTGACAAATTTTTAGATCATACTCTAAAAATACAAAGAAAAGTATCTGTGCACCAATATGGGCCACAAAATATCCAATCCACAACAAACGTGAAGCTACATGAATCAACTCCAACTTAATCGCCCTAACAATATTAGTCTCTTTAGATACTTGAATATTTCGTTATTCTTCGAGTGCATTAATAGTTTTGCCCATTTGAACATAGTAACTAAACAATCTTAATGTGTCATATAAGATAGAATTGTACAATTGTTTGAGTTTATGCAATTCCTTCAATTCCTCTCTATAGATAACTCAATATAGGTTCATAGTCGATAGCATTTTTGTCATCTAGGACACATATAGGGGCGGAGCCAAGGTAGAGCCCATTTGGGCCTTGGCCCCACCTCAAATGTTTTTTATTTATATGTAAATTTTAGAAAATTTTACTTGTTTAATATAAATTTTTTGAAAAATGATATTTCGGTCCAAGTCAAAATTTAGAAACTTTAATTCGACGCTTCTCAAGAAAAATTTATGGTTATGCATACACATGTAAGACTAGGAAGCAGGCAATTATGGTTTGACTCTTATAATCAATTTTTTAGGCAAGGTATATGTCTTAAGGTCGAGACGTATACCTTAAAGGGCTATTTCTTAGCAATAACAATTTGTTATTGTCCATGAATATCCGCAGAGATTGAAGGAGTTCATGTTTCATAAATTTGTCTTAAGATTCATCAGGTAGTATGGAAGGGCTTGTATGATAAATAAATAAAATAGTTTGTAACTATTCTATAGAATATGCCCTAACAATTGCACAAATTGGTAGAACATTTTTTAGGTTTTTCATGAATTTACCCTAAACTTTGAAGTGTATTTATGAAATAATTACATACTAATTTGTTTGCTAAATGGACCCGAAGTTGTTTTATTGTTTTATGGCAGCTACAAAAAGTTTACGTTCAAGCTTTACTTCCTTTTGTTTTGAAAGACAAACAGCATTCATTTAAGTAAGTTGGGGTCAAGCACTACACACAAGCTTGATCCAACAACCTTATGTGGAGAGCTAAGTCACATAGGTACAAGTACGGTCAAGTATGAGTACAAAGATATAAGTACATTTACAACAACTTTAAAAAATATTGGTACGGGGTACAGTAGGATACATACATACATATATATATATATGTACGCAAATTAATAAAAAAAGTCAAAATGGAAGCAACGTTTTAATAAACAAGTGACATAAATTAAAAAAAAAACATTACATGTTAATAAACAATAACTTTAAAAATAAAATGAAAAATGAGTTGAAAAATTTTAAATAAAGTTAGTTTAAGTAATTTGTATATGTGTGTCCCAATATTCACTTTGGGTACATGTATGACAACACATATATGTGACCTTATTAAAGTACTCATGTCACTTAGGTGGAGGTGGAGAGTAAACATACAAAAAAGAAATAGAACAAATGTTACTCTTTTAAGGTTAAGTATGAATCCTAAAATGTTATTATTTAATCTATATATTTAAAGTAATAATTTTAATTTGAGCTATATATATATATATATATATATATATGAAAATATAAACTTATTGAAAATAATATATTTTTAAAATATGTATAATTTGATGCGTGGTACTTATGAATTCAGCACTAAAACGAATTGGTTTGTCCAATTGAATTGGCTGATTTTTGATAATATTGCTTTGAGATAATATTTAGTTATAGTGATACTAATGAAATGATGAAATTTTCTGCATTAGATAATTGTTGCTTTATATTATAATTTTATAGCATGTGTATCCATATTTTGATTTTAATTTGTGATTTAAACCTGAATTTTATTGTTTTATAACCAAGTCATACAAATTACTAGAAGCATGATTTCAGCATAACATGAAGTTTGTAACTAGATTTTAGAATTATCCAATTCTGTGGAACAAGTCACTCCTTATTTTATGTACTGAAGCAAAATACCGCCTGTACTCATCTCAACTCGTTCAATTAGATGAACCGGCGGCTGACTTGATCCCCACTCCACCTTTCCCACTTTTTCAAGTAACTAGTGACTTGATCCCCACTCCAAGGCAACTATTAGAGGGCTTTTTCTGTCAATTGCATAATTTAAAAAAATGGTCCACTTTTTGGTATATTTTCATATACGAGTGCAATGGCTTTTATATTCACCGATGCGATCAGTTTTACGACATTATCTGCCACTACTTTTAAGACTCCAGTTAAAACACTAACCATTTATTTACACTTTTTTTTATTTTTTTAAAGTATAAAGTTGCTGCCATTTGAGCATATTAAAATGAGAAAAAATGGCAGCCAACTTTTTTTTGTTTTTTTTGTTTTTACCTACTTGAACACAAAGTGTGCTTGAAACTCGAGCGTTTTGGCGGTTATTAACAAGGTTAATGCATCAAAAAATAAAAAAAAGATGCTTGTATTAAAATAACAACAAAAAATGTATCCTTAATCATTATTGATGCCATTTGATGAATTTCGGATTGGACTTCTAATTGGTTTTCCTTAAATAAGTTTGATATAGAAAAAAAATTAATGAGTGATTAAGAAATCTGATGGGAGTTCAATTTTAAAAATAACATTGGAACGAATTTGGATTCCTATTCATATTCAATTTTAATATTTAGTATGATGATGAGCAATAATACGACCAATTAAATTTCCCAATATCCAATGCATATACATTCTTGAAGGCATGTTTTTAACTACGTTCCTCTAATCACGTCCATGGATTCCAAATTTATATTATGGTTTATAAAGCTTTTATGTAATATGTACTCTGTTTGAAAAAACTGACTCGGATAGGTTTGGGTGGGTTCATTCGATTCGATTATTTTTTATTGTTTATTTAATATTAAAATATATTTTAATAATAAAATATATTTTATATTAAAAAATTATTTTATAATATTTTATTATAATCAGGTTGAGTAGGGCCGAGATCAAGGTTGGGTAGGGCCATCCCGTGCTAGACTCTTATCGAGCCCGTCCGCGATGCTCAGGTCTACTTAAAAACGACCAAAATTTTTATGTTCGTTAATTAGAACGATGTAAAATGAAAATGTATATCAAAATTGGAAGACAAGTGAATGAGAAACAAGTGAATGAAATTAGAACGATGAACATTTTATTAGTCTATTAGCTCACATCACATGCAATGCATAATATAATTATGAGAAAATAAGGAATCACTCGCGTATATAAAATAAGAGAAACGAGATCCTCTTTTGAGAAAAAAGAAGAACAATCGGGACCTAACTAAAAATATTTTGTACCACAGAAACCCTAGAAATCTTGCATCTCCGTCCGCCGCTCCCCATCCCCATCAGACACAGGGAGAGGGAGAGAGAGAGAGGGTGTGTGGATCAAAGGTACTATTTTTTTCTCTATTCTTATGCATCTATTGCAGCATCGTAACAATTTGGTCTGAATTCACAATTTTTGATGATTGTGTGTTTCAATTTTCTCCTCGTACGGTGCTGATCCAGTGAGTGAATATTGTTCGGTCGCTGGGTTTTTTAGCATTTCACGGTTCGAGAGTTGGGGGATATTTCTCATTGCTTGGCTTGTGGGATGGCTAGGGGTTAAGTAGTTTGGGTTGAGTGCTTTGAATTTAAGTTAAGTGCGTCTTATCTGCTTTTAAGCTGAGTAAGTTTAATCTGCAAGTTTCCGGGGACTGGGTTCCGAAATTTGGCTGGATGAGTCTCGAATTGCTTCATTTGTTTCCGTTCTTGCTTCAGGTCCAGATCCTCTTTTGACGGTTGAAATCAGAAAATGGGGTTCACAGTTGCGATATTTTTTATTCTTTTTTTTTTTATGATTACTATTCCATAGTTTCTTCCACCTGCCATTGTGTTCGTTTTATTTCCTGACAAACTTTTGCTTGCCTGTTTTGTGCGGCTTCCGAACCGGAAAAAAAACTTATAATTTACCGTTGTATCTTCTATTTCGTCTCTCTTTCTGTGATGATAAGTCCTTTTATTTTGGATGCACATACAAGGTCTGCTTTTTTTCTTTAACTTCTATTGTACCTGAGATCTTACCCAAGCTTCTTGGGTAATATACACGGCATATCCTTTGTTACGTAGTTATAGATTGATTATTTCTTTACGATGATGAGGGGAACTTTATGTGCGCGTGTATCTATAAAGTTATAAACTGAGTGATTAGGATGTAGTGTTTCTAAGACATCAATCTCTTCTGTGTCGGAACTGATGTTGGTAGTTGGTACATGCATTTATTTATCGGCTATATGCTTTTTTCCACAATGTAACGATTGAATAGTACATCTGACTTGTTAGTTATTTGCAAATAATTTTGCCGCACAATGTAATGTCTACTTGGTCTAGTTTTGTGTATTTGAGAGTCGCTTTTTTGCTACATTCTGGTCATTGGTTATTTATGTGTAGCTTTGTTTGTGTTGGTAACAATTTATGTTCTAATGTGAATTATTGGGAATATTTTGCAGTCACGTATGCTTAAGAAACTCACACGAGATCGTCTCTAAATTACTTTTATGTTTTTCCAGTTTCATGGGGTTGTTTGGTTCTGTTATTCCTTATAATCATTTTACTCGTTGATTTTCTATGCTTATATTCTATCACGTCAAACTGGTTTATGAGTTTTGAATAGCTCCATCCTCTATCGTTGCTGATCACTCACATCAGTAACTGTTTTTAAAATACTCCTGTTCTTCTTGCTGCTAAGTTTGTCATATGGGGAGCCTGCTTGGGAGCTCATTTTTCTTCATTTTTTTGCTCTGTGCCTCATTCCTATTTCTGCCCTTGCTGATGCAGATCTAGAAATGGTGTCTCTTAAGCTGCAGAAGCGCTTGGCTGCAAGCGTTCTTAAGTGTGGTAAAGGAAAAGTTTGGCTTGATCCCAATGAAACCAGCGAGATCTCCATGGCCAATTCTAGTAAGAATTTTGTCCTTATTAATTAAGAAATGTTCAGAAAGTCAAGAGTTGAAAAAATGTCTTAACTTTAGAAAAAAAATATCTTGTTCCTTTTATGATATCTGTTGCTCTGGCTTTCGTCTTCTAAAGTTGCTTCTGTGGAGTTTACTTTGCCATATGATTATTGGAGATGCATTTGCATCTGTGTGAACCTGTCTATCCCAACTTAACCATCTTATCTATTATACGGTGGACAAATTGCAATAGTACTTGATAGATTACATTTTTACTTGTTTTTTACTACAGAACCTTTGTTTCTTCTGTTGTCAAAATTTCTTACATTCTTATTACTTGATTAAGCTTGGGAGTGCCATGGAAAGCTAGTGTACTTCTCTTATTGTCAAATTTATTATTTCATGCGCTTCTTTTATGTCAAAATTGAATTGTTATTTTGAAGAAGGGTTACTACATGTGGCTTATGGATTATAGTCAGAGCAAGTTTGAAAAGGACTTTAAATTATAATCTCGCTGTTTGATTCCATCCATGGTCCCACCTATCTACGCTTGAGAACAACTTCGATATTGGTAATAACTACTTAAGAAACTAACAAAGTTAATCTCGCGGAAGTAATGTTGGTCAAGTTGTTCAAGGAAAATAGTCATTCAGCTTTACAATATTATATGCAGGGCAAAATATAAGAAAGCTGGTTAAAGATGGTTTTGTGATAAAAAAGCCATCCAAAATTCATTCACGCTCACGGGCTCGTCGAGCTTTGGAAGCAAAGAGGAAAGGAAGGCATTCAGGATATGGTAAGCGTAGAGGTACTAGGGAGGCTAGGCTGCCGACCAAGATTCTTTGGATGAGGAGGATGAGGGTGCTCCGTCGCTTGCTGCGCAAGTACAGGGAAGCAAAAAAGATTGACAAACACATGTACCATGACATGTATATGAAGGTGAAGGGTAACGTTTTCAAGAACAAGCGTGTGCTCATGGAGAGCATACACAAATCAAAAGCAGAGAAGGCAAGAGAGAAAACCTTGTCTGATCAGTTTGAAGCGAAGAGAGCAAAGAGCAAGGCAAGCAGGGAAAGGAAGATTGCACGAAGGGAAGAGCGCCTTGCCCAGGTTTGTTTCTCATTTTCTTGTTGCTTTAAGATGTTTCCCATTTTTAGTCGCTTAAGTGTCTTCTTTATTCTAGGTTCACCTCAAAGTCTAATAATTGGTGATGATCAATATATTATAACTTGGCAAGATTTAATGCAATGATTGGGTTTAATATCTTAAATGTGTTACAGTCAGTAATCCACATAAAAACATAGGAACTGTTAGTAATCTATGTATGGTTTGCAAGATGGAGTGAGATGACTGGATGTTTGGATTGCACTAAGGTCTCGGTTTCGATTCCATAGGGCAATATCAGAAAAAAAAAAGACAGAAAAAAAAGTAGAAGCATGATAACTTATCCAGTCTACAGTTTATGCACGTGGCCTTTTAAACATGTTGCGAGAACTAAGATTTAGAAGCAAGATGCCATTGTTTCTTTTGGGACTGGTCCTTCCTGGCCTTTTGAACGAGGATTTATGGGGGACGGCCTATAATGGTCCAGAAGAACATTGGATACTTAGCTGGGTCTGTAGGAACCTAATAGGAGAGTGACTTCTGTTTTGTAGGCATGGAAGTAGCAGAAAATTAAGTGTGTTGGTCGTGGCTGATAATTTTGCTTCATTAACTTGATAACACATTTGCAAGCTGAACGAGGTTCTGGGATTATGACTTCTTAGGACACCAGGTTACCGTTCAGCAAGCAAACCTGTGCATGTGTTGTACGTTGTTTTTGACCATCTGATTTGCATTCATCTAGACATACATATATATGTGGAATCGGGGCCACATCCACATGCATTATCAGTATTCAGTGGCTTATGAAACCATTTTTTTGTGAAGTATCTGAATTAGTCAGTTAGTCTGTTGCAGATGCAATCTACATAGTTTGCTCTATGATAGGGGCATGTAGTGAGGCTTCAGATGCACTTCAAAAGATGAACGCCCACAGTGCCAGGATTTGATTGCTCATAAAGTCATGCTTGTAATTTTTATACACCAAATGATGATATCTGTTTTGATCCATTGTAACTGAGCGATGTTGAAGACATAAGCACGTACGGACTGAAGCTATTTTAGGTTTTCGAGGGGTTCACAACTTGAACTATTTTCCATATGTATGATTTGATCAAGAAAAACAGAATCTGATCTGTCAATGCTGCCTTTTTCTGGAACAGGGTCCGGCAGCTGCTCCTGCATCACAAACAGCAGCAGAGTAATTGATTAAACCGCTGAATTCATTTCCATTCTTTTCAAATTGTTCTAGTTTTGTATGGTTTACTTTCAATTTCTTGCTTCAATTTCAGGGCACCTAAGAGAAAGAAGTAAATCCTCCAATTGATTCCCCATTGAAGACCAAGTTTTCATGATCCTGATGAGCTTGAAGATCAGGCTTCTGGTGAATGTAGCCATCTAAGGAGTAGGATGTATAATGAGTTTCTGAACATGAATCTATGTCGAATTTTGCCCTTGTAGGATAATTAGCAAGTGATCTTTTGTTTTCTGTTTTTGCAAGTCTTTATGTGACGTATGAAGGAATCACTATATATTTGTTGAACATTAAATGCTTGTTCCTTAAAGTTTATTAGTTTTACAGGGTAACTGATACTGTGTTTCAGCTTTCTCTTCCTATGCATTATCTGTCTATTCGTAAGTGCGTTTGATTTACCTTCATGACAGTTGTCCAGAAGAGCGTCCCTTTATTAGGAAAACCAAAAAACATGCCCCCCATCTTTTGAGCTCATGGCCAAGAGGCGGGGCCTTATTCTCTCTTATTAAGGAGAATAGTTTGCTCGTGAACGATGGGATTGAAAATGGTCAAATTAATGGCTGTGTGCAGGTTCTCAATGGTTCCACACATGTATTGTTGACTAGATATTGCCATAGAAACAGAAAAATCTATGATAATCCAAATAATTGATTTCAATGCTGACTGCATTTTTCTTGTCTCTTCTCAACCATATCGTAATTGGTTCATGCTACTGTCTGGTTTAGTCTGCTGGCTGATTAGAAATGAAAGTAACCATGGAATTTGTTCCTTCGTAAAAAATGCCGGAAATTTACGCTTCGCTTTTGTGAAAATGCTATTGATTGTGCAACATGTCTCCTGGTTAATTTATCTGTCAAAAAAGGGGAACTTCAAACAAAAGGTAAAACAGCAAAATCATGCAAAACCAGTACTGTTCTAACTATTGAGATTCTTATAAACCAAAAGAAAAATCACGGAGTGGAGAAGGAAAATCAAGAAAAACCGCTGCGTTAGACTTTAACTAACATTCGAGGCTACCCACTCAGCAAGGCGGTTGGGAGTTGGGCCCAAAGGCCCTCACATTTCACAGACTGTATTTGCGACTTGCAGGATGAATGCAACGTGCAGAACTGAACCACGCATCTTCTCCATGTTGATCCTCGGCATTATTTTGAAGCATTCCTTTCTCTTATAAGCAGTCCCTTATCTGCCTGTAGGATTGCTCGGCAATTGCAGGAGGCTCCATGTAAGTATGACTCTTGAAAGAGAGGTTACAGAGCTATTGGAATGCAGCAGTTCGAGTATTTTTTTTTTTTGGTATAATAACGTCTGATGTGAATTTTATTTGAGGTCTAACAACCCACTATCTGAAAAAAAGGTTGCAATGCCCTTCTCTTTGCCTCTAAGATCCTGAGTTGCATTAGGGTTTATGTGTTCGCCCCATTCTTGTAAAGTGTTTTTGTAATAACCTGACACACTCTTGAGCTCGAGCTTCTGATTCGGCGGATC
This sequence comes from Nymphaea colorata, assembly GCF_008831285.2. Taxonomy (NCBI): domain Eukaryota; kingdom Viridiplantae; phylum Streptophyta; class Magnoliopsida; order Nymphaeales; family Nymphaeaceae; genus Nymphaea; species Nymphaea colorata. Next base: position 2,543,680 of record NC_045138.2, on the reverse strand, counting down.
TCAAACTGCCCTCTAGCAGTTTCGGCTCTAACCTCAAAAAGGCTAAAAATCAGAATAATCATTATTTAATAACCCTTTTTATAAATATTTGAAGATCCCTCACAATATACAAATCCACTTCCTTAAGGCACACGCATCCGTGTGTGTTAGACCTTATGTCCGAGTGTTAAACCGATTATGATACCACTATAACAACTTGACCTACTCTTGGTTTTAAGCTCCTGATTCGGCGAATCATACCCTGTTCCCTAACAGTTTCAATTTCAATCCCAAAAAGACTAGGAACCAAAACAACCATCTATTTAATAACCTCTTTTACAAGTTTTGAAAATTTCTCACAATCTTTAACACTAAATTTTTTGGGTGTTACAGTTTTATAGTTTTATAAAGAGAAATACACTCTTAAATTGGGCTGTTTATTCTGACATTTCTCTCGACCTACAGTTTTTTGTGTATAATGGTAATTGTCCTTATGATTATTGTGGGTATTAGGCACAGTGTCATTTTCTATATATATATATATAGAAAATTTTTTAAGTCATACTTTTGAAATATTTAGGCTCTAATTATAGATTTTTAAGTTCTTTTCCGTTTCCTTTTCCCCGGAGGGCGAGGGAAATCACAACTATTGTATGTCTTGCCCATACACTTTTTTCTATCATTTTCTTTTTTTAACTTCTACATCAGTATGAGACTTTAGTCTATCTGTCCTTTGTCTCCCCCATTAGAAAGTCCCTCCACTTATTGGGCCTCAGTCAAAGCAACGTACACTCTGATTATTGAATTACAGCCCTTTCATCTAAAGCTTTAAAGTCAAATAACTTAGTCAAATGCATAAAAGCAAGTTGAGATTATAGGTTTTTAAGTCAAACTACTAAAAAACTTATGTCTAAATGGGTTTTATCAAATTATAGAGTTAGAGACACCAATTGCGAATGATCTTTATACTTTTTATAACTTTCTTTTCCTCTACTGCTTTCATTTGCATAAAAAACCGGAAATTTCATTGGAAAATGCACAGTTTGACTCTCTCTCTTGTTTATAGGAGTAGCACAACATGTGGGGAGATCCTAGATAACATGATGGGCACGACCATCATCCTATCTGTATCATAAATTTTAGTTTAGAAAAAGGTGTGGATACCACAATAGAATGTTCTGTTCACAAAGATTATCAGATACAGGTTGCAGAGCCATGGTTCTTCCTTCATCCACTTCTTATTCTCCTCTCTTGACAACCCAATTCCTAGTCATCCCATACAATACAAGTTTGTCTGATCAGAGAGAGGTAGAGAGAGCTTCTGTCTCTAATTCCTTGTTGAAGCGCAGCAATCGTAAACTTTCATGGGGAGGGAGCTACAGCTTCTCCCTCCTTAAGTCGCAGCAATCCAGAGCTTTTCTCTCCTTAAATTGCAGCAACCATAAACTTCCACGAGAGAGAAAGAGAGAGAGAGAATTATTTGAGGATGAACGACCTCATCTCCGGATCCTTCAAACGTTCATACACAGATCTGAAAAGGCAGGCAGAACATGACTTGGAGTTTGGCGGCGGGGTGGTCGGCCCTGCCCCAGGAGGCGGCACCGCCAGTGACGACGACGGCGGAGCTGACCTCGACCACTTCTTCCAGGTGGTGGAGAACGTCAAGGAGGACATGCAGTCCATGGAGAAACTCTACCGGCAGCTGCAAGCCGCCAACGAGGAAGCGAAACGCGCCCACGACGCTGCCACCATCAAGGATCTCCGCTGCCGGATGGATGCGGACGTGGAGAAGGTGCTCAAGCTCGCGCAGCTCATCAAGGCCAAGATCACCGCGCTCGAGAAATCTAACGCCGTCCACCGCAACATCCCCGGCTGCGGTCCCGGCAGCTCCGCCGACCGGACCCGGACGTCCGTTGTGGGGGGCCTGGGCCGGAAGCTCAAGGACACCATGGACGACTTCCAGGGGCTGAGAGTGCGGATGGCGGCTGAGTACCGCGAGACCGTCGAACGGCGCTTCTTCACCGTTACCGGCAAGGCGCCGGACGAGCAGACGGTGGAGCGGCTGATCGAGACCGGCGAGAGCGAGAACTTTCTCCGGCAGGCCATACAGCAGCAAGGCCGGGGACAGATAATGGACACCATTTCTGAGATTCAAGAGCGGCACGACGCGGTGAAGGAGATAGAGAGGGGTCTGCTGGACTTGCACCAAATCTTCCTGGACATGGCGGCTCTGGTGGAGGCGCAGGGCCAGCAGCTCAACGACATAGAGAGACACGTCGCCCATGCGAGCTCCTTCGTGACCAATGGCGTTGTTCAGCTGGAGACGGCCAGGGAGTACCAGAAGAGCTCCAGGAAGTGGACCTGCATCGCCATTGCTCTCGGTGCGGTGGTCATCGTCATCATAGTCATACCAGTGGTAGCTTCCTTGAGAAGATCATCTTGAACTCTATGGCCAAATTGATGGTGTTGCTCTGTCTCTCTCACTGCTAGCTAGGAGTTATCATGTAATTCATCCATGGCTTGAATCTCTGATCTATGGTCTTCACTAGTTCTTGCATTCACTCAAAAAATTTCTGTTGATGGGTGCCTGGTTTCTGGACTGGGGGGTGGTGGGTCATTCATTTTAGTTGTTTATGTTTTAACAGTATATGGCCAACTAATTGTTGTTCAAGTAATGATGCAAAGTGCATACAAAGACGCCACTCCTTCATCTCCTTCTCCTTTTTCTTTCTCTCATTACTAAACAATTACAGCAGAAATGGTGCTATTATAATTTTTTCACTTGCCTATTCCTAAGTTTGTGTTCTAATATACTCATAGCCACACTTTTTGTTGCTCGGAATGGACATAGCATAGCTCAAACGGACAAAGGCAAGTTAGGCAGCTTGCGGTTAGTCCAGCTGTTGGTAGATATGTTTTTTACTGAAAAGTAGGTAGGGCTGCATGGTGAGCCAAGCCAACTCAGGGCTTCTCGAAAAAACTCAGTTAATGCTCGACTCGTTTATAAACGGGCCGAGTTTGATTTTACAAAGTTACTCGAAATGATAAACGAGTCAAGTTTGAGTTTTAAGAACTCGATTCGTTTGAACAAGACTTGACTCGCAAACCCATACTCTATATAATACTGTCAAAATCGGCTCACTGGTTTTAACTTTTAGAGTAAAAACAAATTTTTACAAGTTATACCAGTTACATGAGTTAACGTCAAATGAGCTAATGCTTAAACGAGTTAAATGAGTCAAGTTCAAGCTCGATTTTGTTTAGTCGAGTCGAGCTCGAACTTGCTATAAGGAACTCGATTCAATTTCGAGCCGAGCTCAAGTTTTTTGAGCCAAGTCTAGCTCGAGCTAGATAAGCTCGGGCTCGACTCAACTCCTGTACAGCCTTACTAAAAAAGGGATGAGTCCTATGCACAAGTTAAAGCACTTGGCAATCTCACCACCAGGTATCAACACAACTTTTGACCCACGAAAAAGAGCTAAAATTCCCGCATGTGTGGTGGCACTAATCATCTCGCTCAGTAGGGCAAGCCCCATTTTTGTTATTTCTTTCTTCAAAAATTTCGAATATATTTTGAATAACAAAAAAAAAAATACTACTTGTGATTTTCTTAATTACGTTTACATTGCTTCATGAAAACTGCCACCTAAAACATGAAGACTTGAAGTGAATTGCCATCCCGAAAAATAGAACAAATCCACATATATTGTGTTCAGTGCTACCAAATATCATTAAATTACGTTTTTTACATTTTAGCTAACAATATTTTCTGTTTTCCAAGTTAATTATAGTTTACTTTAAGCCAGGCGTTATTTGACAGGTAGTTTATTTAAATTGTGATCCTTATTAGAAAAAATTGTAAAAGGCGATCGGTTTGTTGAAATTACAGGCAAAAGGTAACACCGACACTGAAAATTTCCGTTGAAGACTTAAAGTTGATTAACAAAATTTCACCCGGATGAGTTGGTGTTTTAAAGTCAGTCATAATGCAAGCATATGACCAGAAGTTAATTTGATAGAACATTTTTTTTTTTGTTATCTCCTTCTTTTATCTTTGGCAGGATGCCTGATACACCTAGCAAGATTCATGGCTGCCATCGTCTTTAACAAGAATCATATGAACAGAACATTCCAGTTATAAATACACTTTGAGGATACATGCTTTAGAATTCGAACAAATGCAACTCAATTCGAAATCGTAGCTATTAATGGTTCAGATATATCGTATCTATGATTCAAATCTGAATTCAAGAAGTTGAACTTAATAAGAATTTCACATGCATCGCAAAGTTGATGGCTAGTTGCAGATATTAAATCATGAAATCGTATTAAACAATTTGCTGGGTACCATATTCACTTCTTTGGGATATATTATATGGTTTTCTTATTTTTATATATCTGAATCAATTATGATTCCAAATCAAATTAAGAAATATCCTAATATATAATAGCCACATCCAATTCAAATCAGATCTACTGACATCCTCTTGGCTACATGTATAAGGGGATTTGATCCCCTTCCACCCACCCCCTTGCAAACCCGAGTAAAAGGTTTCCTAGTGTTAAAGCGGTAGCCAAGATCAAAGTAGCTTCTTACTTGATAAACAAAGAACAATTATGGATATTGACCCCAATGTAACATTTACATTTCAGATATATATAGATATTGAAATGGAGGTATGATTGTAGAGATAAACGAGAGAGAGATGAAATTATGTACTTAAAAAGTGTAGTTTATGAAAGTTTTTTAATAAATTCTTTTGCTATTAAGGGCAAAATAATATTTTCAAATATATTTTAACAGTCTTGATTCCTGAAGCATGCATTTGTGAATTATTTTCTACTCAATCAGGTGGTTGTACTTCTGTAAACATTGAGATATTAATTGTGACAAACGATGAGCAGTTATTTGTGAAGTTTTTTCCCTGATGAGTACCCAAAAAAAAGTGGGAGTACTGGCAGAATGGAATGGAAGGAAGATACATGTTATATTTGAAAGTGAACTGCTTCAGCAATAACCTGCTCTTGGTTTCAACTTTCATTCCCCTATTTTTCCGCCACTTGATTTGTTAAAATCATGTTGGCTCAGTATCCACTGGTTCAAAAGCCAATAGTCAAACCTTTTTATTGCAATGTTTTTCTTTTTTTCACTTAATACATATTTTTAATCATCACTGGTAGCGGGGAAAGAAGCGAAAGAAGCAATCCATATAAAGTTTTGGCGGCGGTAAATGATGTGGTTAATGAGATTGGTAAATCGGTGGTTCCTTGCTAAATTTTGTCACCTTCTTTCGCCAACCACCGAAAGGGAAAGAAAGGACAAATCCTTGAATCTCCAAAAAACCCAACCCAATTCTTCATTAATAGAGACGAGCATGCTTTAAAGAAATTGGGATTGAACAAAAAGAAGGCGTTAATTTGAAACAGTTGAATGAATAAAGAAGGATGGACCTGTCATAAGTCGGAGATGGATTTCAATCGCCGGAATCAATTAAAAAAAAAAAGAAAAAGAAAATCTTTGTTTATAATTTTTTTCTTCTGTCGAATCATGGATAATTGTTCAAAAGTTCTAAAAGCAGCAACAAAATGATAATCTGCGCCTCGTGGCACTGTGATACGCTAATGATGCTGCACACAATGTCATCCTTCAAGCTAGTCCACCCCTCCAATGGTGGCCACGTAAATCGCAGAGCGAGGGCTCAACCGAGTCAGCCCCTGAAACTATCCTCCAACAGATGTGCCAATCCTTCCTTCAACCTTAGCTCTTCACTTGGGTGCCTCAGATTTCCCGCCACTAGGAAGAGGTATGCTGAGATGGGCAGCCCGAGGGCGGCAAAATCTGTTCATGAAGAGGCAGATTGTGCTGATTCAGCCCAAATAGGTAGCGCCACCGGTGTCGGTACACAATCTTCTGATGCCAATGGAAGAGGCCAATCAAACAGTTTCTTGGCCGTTCTCTGTCCTTTGCTCAATCTCTTGGGTGTAAGTCCTTTTTTTTTCCCTCTGATATCTTTATATGTTAGCGCTGTATTGCAGTAATACCAACTTGCTAACTACTTTAATTTACTCTGTTTCTGAATTCTACGTGTTTATATGTAATTCTTTCTCTGGCAATATCTATCTGTATGCCCTGCATCGGTGACGACATATATTCTTCTTTGGCAAATTGGTGCTGCTGGTCGCTTGGTCCTGCCAGATACTTCCGTTAACTATTATCCACATTCCCGGACTTATTTGTTTCTCCTCCTCCTTTTCTCTCCCTCTTGTTTTCAATATTAGCATTGCGCTCAATTCATTCTTTATGCTCATCATTAGCGCATACTTGGCATTCTTCATGACCTTTCTGGAGCTAGAGATTTTACTCTTGTTAATTCTTCCAGCCAAATTACTTTGTTTGCCGATATTTCTCAGTGTGTACTTGAAAAGTGAAATCAGAGAGCGACTGTTGGTTTCTAGACAATTGAAGCTAAACCTACATGAAATATTGAAGCTTTCTAGTTTTCTTTTTGCCACGAGACATGATGTTCCTAACCCTATTGCATTTCTTGTGTTTCACATGTAATAACAGGGAGGCGATCCTACTCAACCACGGAATGAGTTATTAGAGGTATTCTATCGATGAATCTGCCAAGTCCAGTAACATATTATTTAATTATTTATGCAGATTGTACTATTAATCTCAAGACTACCGTGTTAAAGTCCTGTTGCAACCTCACGGTTTCAGCGAAACCATGGTTCTGAATATGAAATTGCAATTTCCGACAAAAGCTGCAAAAAAATTGTTCAGGCGCAAAGACCATCAGGTAGCCTTTGTGCATACAGATCCATTCCATACCCCCAAAGGAGGATGAAAAACCTTTAGAGAACGTTACGGCCATAGTATCGTAAATGCATAGCGTGGGTATCCTCATTAATTGGAAGATCGTAACGGCATTTTGCTATATCCTACGTACATCTGCCACTTGAAGATAGTGAAGTTCTCCAATGATGATTTACGGTGTCAACTGTCAACCTTGGATTTGCACCAAGTCTGAATACTGGTACTGATTGCAGACCTTAATTGGGATCCAGGTTGAATCTGGGTTTTTTATATGAAATGACCTAAACCATATCATCTCTATATATTAATTAGACCACCTTAGCTTGCCTAGACAATAAATGGACATCCTTCTTTATCACCAAAAGTGGATTTGACAGGATTTGGTAGGGGTTGGTTGAATCTGGGTTTTTTTATGAAATGACCTAAATCATATAAGCTCTATATATTAATTAGACCATCTTAGCTTGCCTAAACATTAAGTGGACTTCCTTCTTTATCACCAAAAGTGGATTTGACAGGATTTGGTAGGGGTTGGTTCTGGCCAAACGACTGCTGTTGACAAGTCTTACGATGAAGTAATGAACCTTGGCATATTGTGTTTCTGATGCTGGCAGGTTGTGTATTCTTGTTCTTTCTGAACATATCAAAAATAGCCTAGCTAATCTAAAGGTCTAAGTGTTTTGATTATGGTTAATGAATGGTCATTCATATTCCATAGGTGGCTTCATCTTCCCTGGCTTCTGTTGCAAGACTTCCATGGGGATCAAAGTCATTAATACCAAGCAAGTTGAACCAACAAGAGGCTGGAAGCAGTGAAAGAAAGCCTCCTGAAAGGTTGCAGCTCTATGAATTTGGTATGAGTCTTCTAAAAGCTCGTAAAAATAGTTATTGGAAGCCATGCATGTGAATCTCAGTTAGCATGAGGGAGGTAGAGCGGGCACTCTGATCACAACCTTAGATTAGTCTATTATATATTTTTCCTTATGCTTCTATCTGGTCCCACCTACCACATGGATTCTATGATTGAGATACACCAGAGAAAGTTCCTATAGCGTTTCCAATATTTGGATCCTTGATATAAGTTTGATTTTTGATTGCGGTGACTTGCAAATTGAGTTGTTGAAGTTGTTTGTGGCCAGAGGCATGCCCTTTTTGTAGAAGAGTTCGAGAGGCATCTACTGAGCTTGATCTTTCTTTAGAGGTGAAGATCAACTATCTGACTACATTGGCAATGTTAAGTAGCAGAATTCCAAGTTTTTCTGCAAAAGGAAAAAACTAGATTGCATCTTATAGTTACTGTTGGACTCAAGTGTGTTTTCTATTATTCATATTTAGGCTCCAGATTGTTTTCTATGCAGAACACTACTAACACAAGTAGGTAAATGGTTTTTTGCTTCATTAACAACTGCACTCAACAACTGAACTTCTCACTTAATTCTGATTTATTGACAAGCTTTTGTGAAGTCGTAGGGTAGGCCTAACTCTTACTGAGTTTTTGGATCCAATGTCTTGCTCTCTTGATCATGCTAGTGGTACTTTCATACACATTTATGTGTCTCTCTAAATTCTACATGAGTATGTCTGTAACTTTGTCTGTGTTCACGTGTTTTTGCTGGAGAATCACATATCGCACATAAGGAAGGAAGAGAATTCTCTCTTGTCAAATCCTTTCAAATGCTTATATAAAAAAAAATCCAATGCTTTTGGCAATCCCTCAAAGAGCTAGATCTTCTTGGGAAATAAATTTCATTTCACTGCATCATTCATTGGCTGAAAAGAGAACTGGAGAAAGTATAACTTCTAGATGTCCTTATCTTCAGAAATCAAAGGCTGAAGATGTTATTGTCTTTCACCATCTTCGGTAGAATTCTTTTCCCTTGGTATTTTCATGATAACGGGGTCATGTTTACAGATAAAACTATGTGGAAGTAGTTGTACTTAAGAAACTTCTTTTCTCCAGATCGATTTCTGAAAGCATCATAATTTGGCAATGGTGTCCATATGGCACTGCCCCTTTCGGTTCTCTCTTTTCTGAAACATACTTGCTCAGTCATAATAACTTACAGAAAGGAAAAGGTAGTTCTGTCTGTTGTGCTATGGTTAAGGGAATTAATCAAATCAATTAAAAAACAACCTGTCATACAAGTTTAGAGAATCGCTGGTTATTCATGTTCCATTTATGTTATGTGTCAGCTATTGCTAGTTGTAGCACATTTTAAGATCTGCTCATCATCATAATCTTTCCACGTTATCTTCAACAGGAGGTATTGTATTTTTTTATTATAACAAGTTCATTGAAAATTGTACAGGTCTATCCCTGTCCTAAAGGCTCCTCAAGGCACCGTGAAATGGTTACGAAACTTGGAGGAAAAGAACAGTGAGTATGTTGTGGGTTTGCAGTGAGTGTAAAAAGCCTTAAAAGATGAACCAGTTTAATGCATTCAAAACATGCCAACATCAGAGACCAATCCAACTTGACATTCAATTATTTTGCATCTAATTGTTCTTGCTTCTCATTTCTTCTATTGCGACAAAGAAATGCACAAGATCACTTTTCATTTTTCATGAATTTTGATGCAGGTTTCCTTTCCTCATTGATCCAAACACTGGAATCTCTATTTATGAGAGTGGTGAGTTTTTCTAAACTTATAGCACAAATTTGCTTCGGTAGACGGCTTGGTTTACTAATTGTTGTATTGATTCACCAAAGTGTTACTAATTATGGTTTGGGTTACTCTTTCTGGTCGTTGGAAAAATAGTCTCACCAGTCACAGTTTGAAGTTTTTCTGCAGCTATTTCTCCAATGACCATCATTATGTGTTCTTTCCCCTGTTACATTCTATTATTCAATTATAACTATTTGATCTTGCTGTCCACAATTTGCATGCCTACTGCATCATACATTGCCATGCTTTGTGATGGGATGTTATGTCATTATCTGTTGTTGAGCATTCAAATTTCTTCTCCAAGTTCAATTTGGTATTATGCCTTTTGATCATTGATGATATTAAAAATGGACCTATTGAAGCATCAAATCCAATGCAATTGGTAAAAGGTTCAATTTGGTCCATGACAGTGGAGAACTTTTATTTTGATGTCAAATAGCTTGTTTATCAGATCAATGGTGGTTAATTTTGTAGTACCCTCAACTCTGGTTTTGTTAAATGTTCTAATGGTATGTCTAGCTTTTAGTTGTTATAAGAAGTTTCATGTGTGCAAGTCATGAGACAAAATGGGAACTCTACATGCAGTTGCTGTGCATAGTAGAACTACTTTCATAGTTTGATGCAAATTGGCAGGAAGCCATTATTGTGATAAAGATGGTTGGAAAGATTAGCCTAAGAAACAAGCTTAAAATTATATATATATATATATATATATATATATATATTATGAATACATACATTTGTATATATAATAAATATATTATGTATATATATACCCTCACTGCACCTCCGCACCCAAATTTTTTGGGATGTGCTGTGGCGGCACCCTCATCCGCACTGGCACCAGCACCCACTCTCTGCACTCATGTGACATAGGATTGGGAATAATTTTGTTTGTATTTTGCCATATGATATTTTGTCTTGCCCTTTGATTAGAGAAAATGGTTTGCTTGATCCTTTTCTTGCTATTCTCAGAATTTATACTGTTTCCATGTGAGACCCGGTTTCTTCTTCTGGCCTGCACATGTTGGTGTGTATAATTGTATTTTTTTTTCTAAATTTTCATTTCCTAGCTTCTGCACATTTCGCTCATGGTGACCTTTTTCTGGTCTTAGTTTTGTTCTTTTATTCAACAGAGAAATCATTTTAATATTTCTTCTCCTTCCCTTTAATTTAGGAGAAATAGTTAAATACCTATACCAGCAGTACGGTCAAGGAAGGAACCCATCTCCTGGGCTCTTGGAAAGGTACAGATCCTTTCAGTTATAATTTCCTGCATGGTAATATTTACGATATGATATCCAGAGAACTGCATATTTGGTTGCAATTTGTATGTCTTTCTGGAAGAAGTAGTGTGGCTAGTGCCAGCCATTTACTTTTCTTGACACTAGCTTTCCTATTATGTTTTATGACTTGATTTTGATTCAGTAAAGCTGCAAATTAATGATAGAAAGTTCAACCACTCTAGTGGTTATTTTAGGAAGGATTTTGGTTAGCATTTATCCCGCATTCCACCTTGCAGGCGGAAACTCAAAACCTAGCTGGACATTAACTTAAGCAATAGATTTGTGTTCAATTGGTGCAGGTATTTGAAGTTAGATCACTTAGGCATGATTATCCAAATTTTGATCTTGTACCTGTATATTCCCTGATAAGCTGAAACAATGCGTTGGCTTCATGCAGCACACTATTCACGGGATGGGTACCAACAATTCTCCGAGCAGGAAGAGGTTTGAAGCTGTGGACAAAGGCCAAGACAGTAGCACCACCTCAAAAGTTGGAACTATTTTCATATGAAAATAATCCTGTATGTGCCTACACCATGATTGAATTACTGAAACAAATAGACGTCTATTTCTTAACCAATTAAATAGGAAAAAGAATTTCAGTAATTCAACTTCATTCAGAAATATACTAGATTATTAACATGGATGATAGAAGTTATGCAGCAGGTGACCGTTCTGCAGTACTTTTGTGCAAGCCAACTTGAGCATGAGAAGAATTTGAAATCAATTTCTGGCTTATGATAGGATATTGGATCTGATCTTACTGTTAAATTAATAATCGAAATAGTTATTCTGCATCTTTTCTTGGCAATAATGCTGGTTGTTGGGAAAGTAGTGAAACTTATTGGTTTGAAGAATTTATTGTAGAAAACCTACCGTGGAGATTTGTTGATTGAGTCTCATTGGTCTCTTCACAGTATGCAAGGATTGTTCGTGAAGCACTATGTGAATTGGAGCTTCCTTATATCCTGAACAATGTTGGGGAAGGATCTTCCAGAGTTAGTTACTTGTATCAGATCTCAGGATCAAAAGAGGTATGCTTATATCCATCAATAGATTCAATACTACACCATTGGCATTACTGCATGGTATTTAAAGCATGAAGTTATATAAATGCGATATTGTTTCGGTTGGTTAATTAGCTGGATCTAAACTGCAAGTTATAGCATCTAATTCTTCATCTAAAATGACATAGTTGAATTTATTTCAGGTTCCATACCTGATTGATCCTAACAATGGTGTCCAACTGAGTAACTTTCGAGAAATACTATCATACTTGTTCAGAACATATTCTGGCTAGTCCTCTTTGAATTATTCCAGGTAACGAGGCATAATTGTTTCTCCTAACATGTATAATCCTTGTGAGGTGTTACAATATGGTAAACAAATAGCCTACAAAAATTTCCTATTTCTGTACGTCTTTTTTGTTTTTATCAATTGATGCAACTTTTCCTTTGTTCCATTATAATTTAGATTTCATTAGTGTGCCCCTCTTGCTGTAAGTTTAAAGTGTGCCTACTCTCCAATAGTCAGCAGGAGGACCTAGAGGGTCGTACCTGCTGAAGCCTACCAATATGCAGCTGGCAGTGGCAAAATGCAATCCAACAAAGCCAAGATAAGAAAAGGGTGTTGGTTTCTTGAGAATTTGTCTACCATGGTTTGGCAGTTTTAAGTTTTTTAAGCTTTCTTCACTAGTTTTTTTCTGCCTTCTCCAATAAGAAGCAAGAAACTGCATACTGCTATCATTGACAGGGGAATTTTCAGTTTTAACTTTTATCATATCTTCATGAGCATAAGACGTGGATTCTAACACCGGTACATACAACATGATGCATCATAACTTTGGCAGTTATGATAATATTTTTGCATTTACACTTATCTAGTGGAACAGAACAAACATAAGTTCTTTTTATTGCTTAAAAAATAACTCTCATGTACGAGCAAAATGTTTTCTACATGCACCAGTAAAGCCGGTGTCATCTGTCCTCACATCACAGATCACTAGGATATAACAGCTATTATCTACTCTAAGGCCATGTTTGATTGCCTTGGTAACTTCTGTTTCATGTAAAGATTATCCTCACTGTACCGAGAAAATTATAGTAGTGAGGAAGTCAAACATTTCACCATCATATAGGTTTTAAGCTCTGAGAATAAGTGAAAGTCGGAGGGCGAGACCCAAGAGGCACTATCCTGCGATTAAACTTGACTGAAGGTAAATTCAGAATTAAAACGAATTCGATGTTAGAGAAGTTTATGAAATTCAGGTGGCACTGTACATTAATAATTATTCTTATCAGGAAATTGCAGATTATCCTTCTTTCTGGATTCTGATAAACGCATTATGAGAAGTTTTTTTGATCGAAATATACTTCATTGTAACCTGAAAAACGAGAATTCAAGGTACCACTTGCGTGTTCCAATTTCAAATTCATTTGTTAAAATAAATCACAAAAATTTTCTCATACTGGCAGACTACTATTTGGAGGGGTTGGTATCATGGGCACGAGTCAGGCAGGTCTCTATGAAACATCACCTTACATGTATTCACGTTCTCTTCTTAGTACCTTTTAATTAATATATATGCACACACACACGTTTGCGTGCATCCTCACATGCACACATACTTGGGAAAATGGAGTGCAGTCAAATGATCGGGATTTACCATTCAACGGTCGACGCCTAGCCTAGCTAAGCCTGGGATTGGTACCCTCAGTGATGAAAGAGTTTCTAGTTATCAGTAAGGGTTTTAAGTAGGCATGGGCATTAGGCCGGTTCCGCTTGATAAGGAGTCAGGTTCACAGTTGAAATTTTAAAAAATATATATTTAATATAAAACAATGCATAATTAATTATAATAAAATATTATAATTATATATAAAAACTAATAAAAATAATATTAAAAAATCTTATTGGGCCGAACTGAGCTTAGTCGGGCCCACCTACGCTGGCCAGCTTTGATGCCTTTTTTTCGGGCTGAGTACCCTGCCGGATAATACCTTGGCTTAGTTTTAAAGGAGCTGGCTGCCAACATCACAGCGAGGAGAGAGAGAGAAAGAGAGAGAACAAAATTAAAAAAAAAAAAGCGAAGAAGTAAGGTGTGTATATATATATATATATATCGAGCAAAGTCGGGTCCTCAATACTTGACTTGAGCTAGCTCGACACAGCAAGTTACTTTTGTTGGCTCGGCCCAAAGATCAAATGACCAACCCAAGCTTGACCCATCATAAGCTGGGTATCCGACTATTGGATATGTGGCCCGATGTTCATCCTTAACTTCAATGCCCAGATTGCGATATAAAGATAATAGTGAAATCATAAAATGGCAGGAGAGAACTAGATTCAAGTGGGTTGGCATAATCTGGGTGGCTGTTATGTAGATGGTCATGGTTCAAATTTAATTAACTATGCTCTTTAAAAGGTTTATGGGTTTCTCTTCAACCTCGGATTCATTAAGCTGGAAAACCACACCTGGGTCGACACACTTAGTTGGCCACTCAACGTTGGTCAAAGCTAGAGAGAGACAGAAAGATAGAGAGAGAAAGGCTCCCGCATCCAAGTCAAGAGACTTAGTTATCAAAGTGTGTGCAGCCATTGGTCTAAAGCATAATCAACATACATAGTAAGCCTAGGGTTCAGAGGAGGGTCAGAGGTAGAAATTTTTCGTGAAGAACGCTAAATTAAAGTTTCTAAATTTTGACATGGACCGAAATATCATTTCTCAAAAATTTTATATAGGACAAGTAAATTTTTTCTAAAATTTAAATGTAAGTTCTTTGAAAAAAAGACTTTTTTTGAGGTGCGGTCAGGACCCATGCCGGCCATCCCTTGGCTCCGGCCCTCACTGGGAGACACTTGTTTGTTTAAAAAATTGAATTACCATGTTACAATTGTTGATTCACACTATGGGACGATGTTTATTTTGGTAGTTGTTTTACTTCATGTTGGAATTAGGTTTATGCTTGAAACGCCCGGGCCTGTACCGATATTTGAAACCTGAGCCTGGGCATAGCTTGGTTAAAATAAAAATATTTTTTAAATATAAAATAGTTTTTTTTAAACACAAAATATATTTTAATAATAAAATATATATTATTAAATAAAAATAAAATAAAAAATAAATCAAGTCGGGCTGGGTACCGGGTAACAGCGATTACCCAGGCCCGATGCCCAATCCTCACTGGAATGAAAAAAATGTTAGAAAATATGTATCTCTCCAATTTAAATTAGTTTTTCGAAAAAAATTAGATATCAAAGGAATAAAAAAAAACGCTCTAACTTAATTTGGATCTCGGGATTAGATTCAAATTCAAAAGTAAACACTAGCCAAAGTTCAGGTAAAAAAAAAAAGTCACAAATAAATGTTCCGATCCAGTGGATCCAATGTCAACTTATTATTGCAGAAAGCAAATTTAAGAGGTAAATTCAAGTTCGACTAGAACTGATGTTCAAAAATCACACTCCAAAGTAAGTTTGGGCACTAGGTCGGGCTATCGGCAATCCAGTCCAAACTTAAGAAAAGGGCATCGGGCCAACTCGATAATATGAATTAATATATATTTTATTGATTTCAATATATAATTATAATATTTTATTACGATTAATTATATTTATTTATTTTATATTAAAAATATATATTTTTTAATTTAATCAAGCTAGCCCAAGGATATATATAACACGGTTCGTTACTTGAAGCATCACATTATGCTTTCTTGAAGCCTACAGATTAGATTCCATCGCCAATCCAAGAGTACCACTTGTCAAACACTAACTATATTGCAAAATAATGTTAGATTTTTTTTATTATTTCGTTTTATTTCTAAGAAATTAATTTTTAAATATTGTAAATATTTTTTTTATTAGTTCGTTTTATTTCTAAGAAATTAATTTTTAAATATTGTAATCCACGTTCTCCAAACACACACACATTCCATTGGTCCCAGGATTTTTCATCCCGGGCCAAACAGTCCCTAGGTGGAGAAGGTCAAAATAGTCCTTGACCAACGCATGAAGGGCTAAGCTGGGCAAGCAAAAGTCTCCAGGGGGCTTCAACGGCATGCGTAGACAGGAAGGGAGGTTAGAGAATTTGGGGGAAGCGTCTCTCTCTTTCTCTCTTTCTGGCTCCATTTCTTTGTGAATACCTCAACGATCTCTAGCATTTCTCTTCAATTTTTTTTTTGCCCCCTTCTTTTTCTTTCTTCTGCCTTTGATTTGGTCTTTCTTTGGGTTTCTTGAAGGAGAGAAAATGAGCAACGAATAGTAAGTTTCTTCGTTGGTTTGCTTTCTGTGAATTTTTTTATTGGGTTTCTCGAATTCTGATTTTATCCGGTTCATGCGTCGATTTGTGGCTCGTTTTTTTTGTAGCGATTACCTCTTCAAGCTCTTGCTCATCGGAGATTCTTCCGTCGGAAAGTCTTGCCTCCTTCTACGGTTCGCTGTAAGATTTTGTCTTTTTTAGATCATCTGCACTTAATTTTTCTTTCTTTTGATTGATGTGCATGATTTGGCAATGGATGGGTGAGGAATATTTAACCTTTCGAATATGTTAATTTGGTTTCCAGGATGATTCTTATGTGGATAGCTACATCAGCACGATCGGTGTCGATTTCGTGAGTCCGAAACCCTTAGTCTCCTTTTGGGTTTTGGTAGAATTTTTTGTTTTTGTTGACGTGCATTGAGATCGTGTTTCTTGTCTTGTTTTTCTGTTATTTGTGGGGTGTCTTCCAGAAAATCAGAACCATGGAATTGGACGGGAAAACGATCAAGCTTCAAATAGTGAGTATCCCAGGAGAAAATGGATTCATTCATTTATTTATTTGGAACTGAAGGTGATGTACTCTTTGATCTTCTGTTCTTTTCCTGTTGTGGGTGGGGGGAGGGGCGCTCGGGGGTTGAATTAGAAAAAAGGAGAAAAGAGAAAAAGAAAAATCTTATTAATAAGGTGCTGGCAATTGAGGTTTATTTACTTCGCGGCTTAGATTGCTACTTGTTTCTATTATCGGTTATTAATATTGATGAATGGAAGTCGCAAACTATAACATTTTGGTTTTAGATGGCTTGCTTCTGTGTGTTTTCTATGCTTGATTGTATGCATGCATGTAATATGGCTGTAATGTAATTCAATAAGATATCATCCGTGATAGTGGGTAGGATCTCTATGTTGCATTCTGTTCTTTTCCACTCTTCTTTTCAATTTATTATCGTGGTTTCCTTTTTGATTGACTTTATGAGGCGGAAATGGTTATAAGCGGGTCGCAAAAATGAAGGATACATTTTGGTTGAAGTTGTTGACCGCATTATTGTTTCAGAAAAGTCATTACACGTTCACTGTGGCTGTCAATTTTGATATCTGATGTTTATGAGTTCGACTCATGCTACTGGGTTTGCCCAAATTGTTTGAAACTCTTTCTTCCTTTTTGTCATTAGCAGATCAAATTTTGATGAGGACTTTTCAGAGGTCTAAAATTTAGCAGCCAACCCTAAGATTATTTGGTCTTATTTTGAAATGATTAATAGGTGGCCCAAATTCCAAAAGAGATGATGCTGGCAGCATGTTGTAGAAAAACAATGATTTTTCCTTCTCTTTGAAATTTGTTATAGAGATTGAATCGTGGATGACTTAAAGTTGAGAGAAAACAAAAGCTTGGAAGAAGGGAACGAGTGTTAATTAGGTGAAATTGGTCTTATTCTCATTTTTTAAGGCCTTGATCGCCCCAACTCCCAAAAAGAAATGTCTGAAACGATAATTAATCTTGATTTAACTTCTTCATTGATGGTCAATTTTGCTTTATTTGGTCAGATTCTTGTGGAATCTGTAAGACTTAAAAAAAGAAAAAGGACGTCGAATGAAAGTTATAGTATAAAATGCCATTTCAAGTCTGCTTTGGTTTATGGCAGCACAAATCATTTGTAAAAATTTGAAACTTTAACTCCCAAGCAACAATGGTAATTGATCTGTCAGGAGGTGATTTGGTTTTGCAACCGACTCGTGCTAACTTATCGTATGCTTGTCAATTTTTTTTTAATCACTTTTTTTTTTTTTGGGGGGGGGTGGGGGGGAATCTTATAACCATTATGCCAGTAGGTTACTACTTTGTGTCTGAACGAACTACTATAGCAGTTGCACCAATGTTGGTAAAGTGCAACTATGGAAATGCTTGTTTGTTTCTTTTCGAAGAAAAGCCCATAAGCATTTTGTTGGTTTCTTAGGTTTAAGGAAAACTAGACCTTTTATTTGCAAGAAGGATTGATTTTACCAGAAGTTGTTTTATTATTTTTTATAAAAATTCATTGCATTTATCACTTATCAGCAGAACTTGTGATTCTTGTTTGGAACTGATAGAAGCTTCCTTGGTTAGTGGGACACCGCAGGGCAAGAACGATTTAGAACCATAACCAGCAGTTACTACAGGGGGGCTCATGGAATCATTGTAAGTCTTTCCCAAACTAGCTTCCTATGTATTCTGTGATGGATTTGCATCATACTTTTTTGATATTTTTTTAATGTTTATAGGATTGAAGAGTAGTGAGAAATATATTCAAGTATTGACAATATATTGATGTTGATCAACAAAGTAAAATTTGATCTCTGACCTGGGACTAGACTCTGCAACTTCTAGCAAAGTAGGACCTAGTGTTCACATCCTATCGTTTGTTCACTTCTCA
Organism: Nymphaea colorata; assembly: GCF_008831285.2. Taxonomy (NCBI): domain Eukaryota; kingdom Viridiplantae; phylum Streptophyta; class Magnoliopsida; order Nymphaeales; family Nymphaeaceae; genus Nymphaea; species Nymphaea colorata. The sequence goes on along the minus strand of NC_045138.2, from coordinate 2,525,261 downwards.
GATGATTGATGATGTACTGGGCACCACTACATGCTATTCTGTTTTAGTGGTTCAGTGAGAACATTTGTAACCTTTCTTTTCCATCCAAACATCTTCTACTCTTGTATGGGTTATCTTATGTAGCTTTATTGTATCCTACCAACTGTCACATCCTTAACTATTCTAAGTTTGCTGCAGATTGTTTATGACGTAACAGAGCAAGAGAGCTTTAATAATGTCAAACAGTGGCTTAACGAGATTGATAGATATGCAAGTGATACTGTGTGCAAGCTGCTCGTTGGGAACAAATGTGATTTGGTCGACGAGAAAGTTGTGGATACACAAACTGCAAAGGTATTTTACGTGTCTCTTTTCAATGATTTCACACTTTCGTTTCATTGGGACATGGGGCTAAATGACTTGAGCAGAAGTCTCTTTTCTCTCTCTCTTTTTCTTCCAATATTATTGGTTGCATAGATATTCCTCTTTTCATTGAGAGGCTACCAGTGGCAATATCTTCCACATGTAAGTTTTTTCTGCTGAGGCTTTACATTAGGTGCAACTTCGTTTGAGAATTGTAGGCTTTTGCGGATGAGCTTGGAATCCCTTTTCTTGAAACAAGCGCTAAAGACTCCATCAATGTTGAGAAAGCTTTTGTGACAATGGCTGGGGAAATTAAGAAGAGGTAAAGTCTCTGGTGCTTTCATATGTAGCAAGCTTTCTGGCCTATTGTTTCCAGCTAAGATTTGGTGATGTATCTGCTTTATGGTGTCGTATCCACGTGCATGGATTTATAGATGTGCAATCCTCATCTCTCCTGTTCAAAAAGTCTGGCCGTGTTACATGTATAGCCTGCAGACTGTTTAATATATTTTTTCCCACCATGCAAAGCCCATTGTTTTGACCGGTATCATTCTGGCATCATGTTGGCAAGCGAGGAGGCCCCCTTGCCTTGACTCTGACATGCATGCGGCAAACTGGAGAGTGGAATATATAAAAATGACCTGAAAACATCTCCATGTTGAGAACCAATTGCTGATGTCGAAGATTCTTTTCTTTCTGAGTAGGCTGGATGCAAGTAAGCTGGGAAAATTCAACATGTTGATCATCTAAATCATTCGAAAAATCCACTCTTAAGCCATAAATGGACAGTCGTGGATATCATTATCCTTGTTTTAAATTTCATGAAAGAACTAGCATGTGCTATTTAGATACTCTGCAGTGAATAAGAAATTAGTACTGTTTTTGCTACTTGTTGAGTGAGTGAGAGAGAGAGAGAGAGAGAGAAAGAGAGAGAGAGAGAGAGAAAGAGAGAAAGAGAGAGAGAGAGATTGTTCTTTTATCTATTTTATTTATTTCTTCTCAAGGTCTCTGCAGCAAAAGTTTGAACGAAAAAAGCATCTGTGCGTATCTGATTTTTATGTCCATTGTTTGGTCTTATTTGTGCACTATGCAGATTGGGCAACCAGACCAGCGCCAACAAAAATCCTCCAAGTACAGTGCAAATGAAAGGGCGACCAATTCAACAGCAAAGCAGTTGTTGCAGTTAGTCACTAGTCTTCTCTGTACTTTACATCTCCTTGTGGGCCATGTCCATGATAGCTTGTATGCATCTCCATACCACACCAATACCTTTTTTTTATTCTTTCTTTTCTTGTACTGTGGCTTGTGTTCTGACTAAACTGGATTGCCTTGTGTAAATGCTGGGGAAGCTTGCATTTTGTTTTATGCAACGTTACTTTTCTGCATATTCCAAGTTTGTGCGCTAGGGAAAGTGATATATGCCTTTGGTTAACTCCGATGCACCATTATTTGGCCTCTTTCCCAGGATTTGATACTCACGGGTTTTGTATTTGTCTAACCTGGCTCAGATAATTTCCGATCTTCACGTTCACCGGCTCCGATCATTTTCTTTCTTTCAATGTAAACAACCGTGGAGTTGAAGGCACAGAGAGAGAGAGCAAGAGAGAGTCTCTGCTTGATTCATGCTTTAGGTTAATAAATCTAGAATTATATGACAAAATGTTCATTTTTATGTGTCAAAATGTGTCTAGTTGCTTGCGTTATGGAAAAAAAAAAAAACCTTCTACAGTATTTCAGGTTAACAACTTGACATATGCCAACTTGATCACGTATGATTTGGTAAACCTTCTGACTGAAGCCATTGACAGTTCTCCTGGCAATTTCTTTTGCCAAGATTAAGCCCTTTCTGCAACCCATGTTGCCATCTTTTTACTGATGATAATCCTGTCTTCCATACTTCCATGTATGAATTCAATTTCACGGTTAAGAATCACAAGAAATATCATTTCTGCCTTTGGTTGGAAAAAATGTCCTCTGATTAGCTTATCTGGTGGCTATATATTTCGGTATCCCATAGAGCAGCTCCCACTCTAAACGGCCGAGTTTGAGCCTCCAACTTTAGTTAATCATAGAGCAGATTAATGCTTTTGATTTTATCGCAAAATTCTAGTGAAAAATTGGATGCTGAAATATTTTCTTTCACGAAGCATGGCATATTTTTTTGGATATCAGGTCAAGTCAGGTGTCATCACTCATGAAAATGATGAAACGTCACTAACGAATAGAAACAGAATATAATCCAAATAAAATGGAGAAAAAAAGGTTGTTTTAAGTATTGCATTCATGGGTAGTTTTGTTGAAGGAAAACGTCCTCCAACTTCATAATATACAGTATAATAGAGTTTGAAGAGCGGTTCGAGACAACAACCTGAGGCACCAAAAGCAAGTTTTCGATTCGAGTAAGATGCTGGGTGATAGTCGATTGAAAGTAAGATGTTGAAGTTAAAAGCATTTAAAGAGTTTAATGACTTGGGTTTTTCTTTTGCCATAATCTGATGGAAGTATGCCTAAATTTATGGCGTAGTCTTTGTAAGGCTTCACGGTCTACAAGGCTGCAACTCACCAAACTCACGGAGAAAAAGAAAACCCATTAATATTCTAGATGGGAAATTTCTAGATTTTTCATGATCTCATCAAGTTCAAGCTTTTCCGGACGTTGGAGTAAGATACATATCACAAATCAAAACTCTCTTATGTATGTAACAAATATGTACATGTACATGCATGCACTTGTGTATGATCATGGCAACACAATAACTGTAATAATCCCCCTTAATCCTGATTAGAACAAGGATTAATTGTCAATAAAGCAGGATTTTATGAGACATTCCTTTCCTCGAATGTCAAGGAAACTATCTTTTAGCTCATTAAATATCCCATTTATTGTTTTCATGTGGTAAAAAGTTTATCTTTCATGTGCCAAAGTTGAATGGGGAATGAACTTTTTTGGTCCATTCATTTTAAACATCCTCATACATGCTCATGATCTGTGAATACTGGTAGAGGCACACCTGTCTCAAAGTGGGCAGGTGCCTTTCGTGACATTCAAAGCTTTATCTGTATCCAGATCTGATACCAAAATATCTGTAATGAAAATCGGTTTTGATCGGCCTGATTCAAATCGAATTCGTGGCAAATTGGTATATATATATATATATATATATATATATATATATATATATATATTGGTAGTAACCAGACCAATAGGTCAAGAACAAAAACCATAATATTTAAAGTGTTTTTTTTTTTTGAATTGTAACCTTACCAAATCTTAAGGATAACTTAATGCAAAATGTCTATTAAGTTGATGATTTTTTGGGTTTTAGTAGTGTTTTTATAATAAACAAAAATGAATGGCTCTCATAGCATCAACATTTTGATAATAAAAAATCAACATTTTTCATAAAAACAACTTGATTTAAAGTATGTTTAATATCAAAATAGGTTTTATAAACATATGAGGATGTTTATATGTTCTTTAAAATAATTTTTTAATAAAAAATTAAAAGGTCTGGTTTCTATTCCTGACCTAGGTATCTGGCTTTTTCCAATATATACATATAACTCGTGAAAAAAAAAAAATTGGCCATAGAAATAGCCGGCTGATTTCATTTTTTCTACATACACACATGAAGGACTGGTACACACACACACATACACGCACATGAAGGACGCCATCAGTCCACACACACATATATGAAGTTGAAAACTTTCTTTGAAAAAAGATAAAAGGTGATCCAACCATGCCTTCTTTCACCGCCCTCCCCATCTGTTTCCAGCCATTCTATTTATGAGCCCATCGACCTTAAGCATGACTCACCTCTGCATCTCCATCCACTCTGCACACACTTTTTTTTCTCTATAAATTCTCTTCGATCAAAAACTCATTCCTATCAGTATCACTGTCCCTTTGTTCTGCCCACACAGTCATGGGCTTTGCTGTTGCCGCCCTTGTGGCCATTCGTCTGGCTCTACTGGCCGGGGCTCGGCCGGAACCGCAGGTCCCTTGCTTGTTCATCTTTGGGGACTCGCTGGTCGACAATGGCAACAACAATGGGCTCCTCACCCTGTCCCGGGCCAACTACATGCCGTATGGGGTCGACTTCCCGCAAGGCGTCACCGGCAGGTTCACAAATGGCCGGACCACCGTCGACATCATAGGTCAGTGCCCTTCGACCTTGAACAAGCCTGGACTCAGGCGCATGATATGTGGCCAACTTCTTGAAAATCATTGGACTTAATAAACTTGGCCCTTATCTCAAGAAGAATCATATTTGTACACTAGTGTAGTGATCATTTGTACATTTAGAAGGTGTTTGATGCCGAACAGGACGACCCATGCGTTCACAGGACATGATGTTCTGTTTAAGCCACAGTTGGCCGACTCAGCGAGTTGGCTCCGGAATCGCCTGAGTCAACTTGGATCGCTAGAAAACCTGACCATGAGTTAAGGTTGGCCTGCTCGTCCCTAACTCGCCTTTGACTCGGCCTGACTCGACCATAACTTGTCATGACTTGCCCGATTCAGGTTGCTTTAAAACTTGACCAAGTTAACGAGTCAACTCACCGAATCCACGAGTCAACTTGCTGACCCAGTAACCCTGTCATCAACCAATCCAAGTCTGAATCACGAGTTTGCCAACTATTGCTTCGGATGAACCAGATATGTTCTAGTACTAGTAGCTAGTGTCAATGGATTTATTGGCCACATAACAGGTGTGGGTGCCCATACTATCCATATAGGAAGACATGTCAAACGACCATTTACAGATGTTTGATGGATATTTATGAGTATAAAGCCATTTAGCAACAGCCCTTTTAAGGTTTATTGGGCAAATGAAACAATATATAACTGTTCTATGAATATAGTCTAAAGATTGGAATCGATTCTTGGAATGTGTTCTGTGAATTTGTCCTAACTTTTAACTTTTAAAATAGATTCATGAAACAGTTACAAACTATTCCATTTACCAAACCAGCCTTTAAGAAGCTTTAGTGTTTTTAATGTGCTAAGGGTACTTTTGACTTTTTTGTAATTTTAGTTAGTTTTGTCTGTATAAGTAAGTCTTTGTTTTATTATGGTAAATGATATTTTAATAATTTTGGGTTTCCAACATTCATTCTCGTATTTTAGGGCAAGAACACAACCTTATCCTCTCATCTAAAGGCCGTTTGATGCCGTGGCATATGACTGCACCAGTTTAAAGTTTTTTATTTTAAATAAGAATCTTTTATATATATATATATATATATTACCTTTTATATGTCTGCTTTAAAAATTTGGATAGACTTAAAAAATATTATATTACTATATTTCATAAATCTATAACTTTTAAGGTTGTTTATTGATAAACAAGGTGTAATTATTCCTAATGCCAAACGGCCTTTAATATCATATGTTCTAATAATTAAAAAATCACAAGGAAAAAAAAGGTGACCTTGTAGAAACTTTTGCAGCTCAACTTCTTGGTTTCCGGCGGTTCATACCGGCCTATGCCACTGCGAGGACTCAAGACTTGGTCGTGGGAGCAAACTATGCATCTGGTGCTTCCGGAATCAGGGACGAAACCGGCATGAATTTGGTAAACAAAATTGGATATATATATGTTTCGTTATGAAAATACATTATGCTATTCATAAATTTTGTCAGAATCTCGATTGATCTTAAGTTGCTTTTCAAAATGAAACTCTTAATTTACTTTGTCTTCACACAAACACTTCTACTTGTGAAACTCTTGATATAATTTGATTGGTATTTCTCACGATCAAGCCTTAGTTTACTTGGTTTCATAATTCAAGAACCTAGAAATGTATACATGTTTCCATAAAATAAAGTTTGATCTAAGCCAAATAATCTTGATATACCCTCAATTATATTAGTTAGTTCAATTATTGATGTCTGCGCGATAATTAACAACATTGATTTGACTTGGTTGCTTGTTAATTTGATAATTATTGGGTGATGGGCCGAAAACGGGGCCTGTGACAGGGAGATCACGTGTCGATGAACCAGCAGGTGCAGAATTTCGCGAGGACGGCGAGGAGGCTGACGAGGCTGTTTGGAGGGAACAGCAGCTATGCTGGGGAGTACCTGAGCAGATGCATCTTCCATGTAGGGATGGGCAGCAACGACTACCTCAACAACTACTTCATGACTAATGTCTATGACACCAGCACCAGATACACTACCAGGAGCTATGCCGCCTCCCTCATTCGCGACTATTCGGCACAACTAACAGTTAGTCCCGCCAATCTTATCTAACTTCTTCTTCATCTTCTTGCTCGAGAATGTTTTAGGTCATCTTGAGATCCATCCAATCACGGTTGTCTGATGTAATGTATCGGGCAGATGCCATATACATTCAAACAGTTAGTCCGGCCCTCTTCTTCTTCTTCCTTTTTTTGTGTTTGCCTTAGAATCTTTAGGTCATCTTGAGATCCATCCAATCACGGTTGTCGTCCGATGTAATGTATAAGGCAGATGTGATTAAGACTGACATATACATTATCAATCTGTGTATCGTGAGATACCAGAGGATTTCTTCGTCCAAACCTGAAACAAAGAAATCTACAAATCCTTTTATTCACACATACATACACATACGCACACATACACATGAAATTTGGGTAATCGGTCCCCAATATAGGTAACTCTTTTTTTCATCATTCAATATAAAGGGTGAGGTTCCCTAGGTTGTCATGTATGTAGTTGTGTCATATATATATATATATATATATATATATATATATATATATATATATATATATATATATATATATATATATAGAGAGAGAGAGAGAGAGAGAGAGAGAGAGAGAGTTGATGTATGTGTATGTGTGCTTTTGTTTGGGGGGGGGGGGGGGGTGGTTATATATACAAAAAATTGCTTTTTATTTGATTCAAAGTTTTACATTTATCTATTCATGCTTTCAAAAGCGAGAGAAAGCAGGAGAAAAAAAAATCTCAGACAAAAAATCCTCCAACAGGGATTTCTTTCTGATTAATCGTGTAGGATTGAAGGGGAAGTATGTATAGAAAGGAAGAACTTCCTTCTAGCTCAGGGATTTTAAGCTGTGAAAGATGAGCAAGAGAGAGAGGCCATTAGTGGGAAGTAGTTAATGTCACCAATTTTGGTGAATACGCAGAGGCTGTATGATCTGGGGGCGAGGAAGGTGGTGGTGACGGCGATCGGTCAGATAGGGTGCATCCCCTACGAGCTGTCGAGGCTGAGCAGGAACGGCAGCGAGTGCGTCGGCAACATCAACAGGGCGGTGCAGATGTTCAACGCCGGCCTCCGCAACCTCGTCACCCGCTTCAACCGCCGGCTGCCGGACGCCTGCTTCGTCTTCTTCAACTCCTACTTCGCCTTCCAGGATCTCCTCGACAACTCTGGCTACTATGGTCCTTCTCTCTGACCTCTCTCTCTCTCTCTCTCTCTGCTGTATAAACTCCTTACTCTGTTTCATCATTTTTAGCTATTTCTTGCTGCTTGGTAGCAGTGATTTGGTGAAAGAATTCGATTGAAGAGCATTAGAACGAGGGATTTGAGTTGTTTCTCCTGTAAACTTGAATTGCAGGATTTTCGGTGACAGACAGAGGGTGCTGTGGAGTGGGAAGAAACAATGGACAGCTCACGTGCCTTCCCTTCCAGCAGCCATGCGAGGATCGAGAGAGCTACCTCTTCTGGGACGCGTTTCATCCGACGGAGGCCGCCAACGTGATTCTCGCCAGGAAATCGTACAGCTCTCCGTCCGCCAACGAGGTTTACCCCATGAACATACAGCAGCTTGCACGGTCCTGATCTCAGAGATTGAAAGAGACAGAGAGGTTGTTCTTAATTTTATGTTTCTAGACGATCACATTCTCAAACATTGTCAGCTGATCGGTACAGAATGGTTCTTCTTTCACATTTGAACGATTTATTTGTGTTCTGCTGGTACTTGAAAACTATGTATCCAAGCGAATAATCAGATATGTTGTTGGACAACAATGGTACCACCCAAACACCAAACACTCCTTTTGTGTTTTTGACGATTAGTCATGCATGCGCATGGATCAAACACACACACACACACTGTTTCAACGATTAGTCATGCGTGTGCTTGGATCAAACACACACACACACTGTTTCAACGATTAGTCATGCATGCCCATGGATCAAACACGCACACACACTGTTTCAACGATTATTCATGCATGCGCATGGATCAAACACACACACATATATATATATATATATAGAGAGAGAGAGAATCATGCATGCCATTGGTCATTCTAACACGAGGATGTCTGAGACATACATGTTAGAAGAAGAGAGAGTCGTTCTGGAACAAGATGGGGTATTGGCATTTGGGGACTGTTGTGCAGTTGATCAAAGGAAGGCAAGCTGTTGGATGTTGATGGGGTAGGCGATGGAGGCGGGACCGGTGAAGGACATCCGGGCGAGCAGAACGTTGATGCGTTCCGTGGGGTGGAAGGCGTCCCAGAACACGTAGGACTCCCTCTCCGTGCAGGGTGTCTGGAACGGGAGGCACGTCAGCTGCCCCGCGTTCCTCCCCACCCCGCAGCACCCACGATCCACCACGCTGAACCCTGCAGTGCAGTCCACAACTCAAATTTCATTGAAAAGTAATCTAGACAATAAATTTTTTACGAATTAAAGTTTTTAAATTTTAACAAAGTTAAAATATTATTTTTTTAAAATTTTTATATAAAACAAATATTTTTTTTAAAATTTACATGTTTTTTTGTAATTTTGTTTGAAAGAGGTTAAGGTCCATACGGCCCCCTTTGAGTCCGTCCCCCAAAATAATAGAAATAACTATCGGCAATTAATTCTATTTTCTCAAAATAAAATGACCGAACGCCCTTGCACTTTATACTGCAAGGGTAAGTATGGAATAACTATTTTTAGTTGACCAAAATACCCTTTTGAACAAAATGACCAAAGTGCCCTTATAAAGAGAAAGACTAGGGTAAAAAAAAGATGGAAAAAACGCATTTCAAACTCAAATGACCAAAATGCCCTGGCAATGGAATGCAATTTCCTTTCATAAGGGCAAAGAGTGAAACCAAGATGAAGACAAAGTACCCAATTTTCAGATAAAATGACAAATTACCCATATAAAAAATTTATTATCAAATGACCAAAATACCCTTTTCTTTCGTAGAAAAGACCACCCATGAGATTTTTGGATGAACAGGAACCAAACATCCGCATCTTTTTACAGTTCAAATAAAAATCAAATCAAACCAATGGAAAAATGCGCAGTCTAATATAATAATAATAGTAGGAAAAATGTAATGGAGGAAGAAAGAAGTACCGTAGGAGGTAGGGTTGGAGAGGACGTGGTTGAACATGGAGTAGACGTCGAGGAAGACGAAGCGGGCGCCGGGGAGGTTGGCGTTGAGGCCGTCGACCATGGAGCGGGCGTTTGCGTTGAAGGGGAAGACCAGCTTGTTCACGTCCAGGTCGCAGCTGCTGTTCAGGCTCTGCGCCAGTATGCTCGGGATGCACCCCAGTATCCCCACCCCCGCCAGCACAAACTTCCTTGCCCCCAAGTTGTACAATGTCTGTTTTGCCCCCCCCCCCCCCCACCCCATATTATCAAATTAAAATAAATCACCTCCATGCACCTTATTAATCTGTCCACCTCATGAAAGTTTGAACTTTTTGGTTGAAAGTAGATCAATGGTAGTCATGTTAATCAAAAAAATATTTCTCAAGTTTTATTTGCCATAGGTCAGTGGAAATTACTCTTGTGCCCTTTAACATTATATGAAAAATATGCCAAAATTTTTCTGAAGTAAAGAAAAGTAAAATAAATTCTTCACCTAACTTGACTAAAACGTTTAAATAGCTGATGAAGACAGCTGATGGTCTGCGCCTGTGTTCTTACTGGTATGTTTGAAAAGATTTAATGCAAATCGATTAAGCTAGATTTTTCTATTTGAGGGTATTTTAGACTTTTTGTCACAGTTAATTAACAACTAGATAACCCAGAGTCAGTTTTTGCAGAAAGTTATTTTTTTGAAAATACTGAAAAAAAAAAACTTAGGCTTGTTTTTAATAGTATCCAAACTGTAGGTGTATTTTTGAAATTTTTTAAAAACGGGGAAAAAGAAATCAACCTCCAAGAAATACCGCATTCTTTGGAATGAAATGAATTTGTCCACATTTGTAAAACGGACACTGTGTTCCAAACACCTTCAATTTAAAATGACTACCAACATATAAAAGCTGGATAACGATAAACATGAACTTAACGTTAAAATGATTTTTCCTCCATGAAAGAAAGAAATTGAAAAAACAGGTGAATTTAACGTTACATTACTGACCGTTAGCTGACGAGCATACTCATCGACAAGAAGCGAGGCGAACTGTTGGCCGGTGTATTGGTTCCTCGTCACATAGTTAGGCATCAAGTAGTTGTTGAGGTAGTCGTTGCTGCCCATCCCCACGAAGAATATGGACCGTCCGATCGACTGAGAGAGCCGATCAACGCCGCCCAATTGAGTGGTGATAGAATCCAGAGTGCCTTGGAAGTTCTCGATCTGTTGATTGAATGGAATTCGACCCATCTAAAATCAAAGAGAACAAATGAATATAAAAAATAAGAGGAAATTAGAAATCAAGTTAGCTACTTGATAAATGATGCGTTTGATTCAAACCAAACTTTTTTTTCACACAACTCACAAAGTTACGTCCGGTGATGTCGAGGATTCCGGCGGCGGCGGAAGCATAGTTGACGCCGTGAAGCACGTCGCTGCCGGAAGCTTCCGAGAAGGGCGGAACCAGGGGAAGGCCCAAGAGCTCAGCTGCACACCCGAATGAATATATTTAAGCAACTGACATGGTGATATTGAGCAGGTAGCATGGATGCTTATAACTAGTTTTCAGAACTTAGACAACACCAATTTTTCATCAATATGTACTTGCATGCATGCCTATGGTGTTGCAATCAGATGTTTCATTCGGTAATATTTCAAAATCCAGAAATGCTAACTAATATTTACAATGTACACACATATATATATATATTTGGAAGGTTAATGCTCTACATACTCAAACTTGCAAAGGTTGATCAGTTGTTTCTCACTATTATTTTTTTTCACAACAGTCTTTGCACCATCCATATAAGCTATTTTCTGTTCTTACTTGTTTTTTGACATGCTTTTATTTTCTATTAACTTTCCTAGGAAAAGTATTGACAGCACAATAGGTAAAAGGCAGGATTTAACTTTCTTATTCAAAGAAAAGAATGATGAACTAAAATCAAGAGCGCATGCCAAAATGAACAACGCACACAAACAACAGAAAAGCTAGTGAACTACTAAAATGAAGATTATGTTAGCAGCAAGCACGGCCTGGCAGTTCATAATGGTCGAGATGAAGTACCAAAATGAGAAGAAGAAGAGGAAGAAAGTTTTACTTGAAAGATGTTCGGTGTACTTACCAATCTCATCGACCATAGTGTAGCCATTAGAGAATCTTCCAGTAGGACCGCCTCTGAAATCAATCCCATAGGGGTAGTAGTTGGCCTTGGCAAGTGAGGGCAGGTTGTTGTTGTTGCCGTTGTCAATAAGAGAATCACCAAAGACGAACAGCGCAGGCACCATCTCCTGCCTCGGTCTCCTTGACTCTCCATCTGCAGGCTGACCCTCAACTACTGCACATGGCATCCAGACGACCACCACCAAGATAAAGAAGAAGACGAACGTGAAAGTGAAGGAGAAGGCGAAGGAAGCCCCATTCGCCATTGGTGATATCATCTCTAGCAAGCAGGTAGCGCAGAAAGAAAACAATAAAAGTAGCAACAGAGAAACTGAAGAAGTAAGCGAAGAAGGAAGGAGGGTGGGCTTGCTTTCTCAGATTTGCACGCTCGGGTAGTATTTATAGCCCATCAGAATCCGAGACAGAGCGATTCGATCGAGTCTGCCAACGATTCGGTACTGCAATTATCAGTTAGAAACTTGGAAGTGAATTATAGACTTTTGTTCTGTTATGCTTAATTAAGGCTTGGTTTAGTTTCACCCACTATCTCATTAAAATTCATTACTTTGTGAGGAAGACAGTTATCTTCTTTGCTTAGTTAAACAAATATAAGAACCATTTTCTGTGGGTTCCCACTGTTAAATACACTCCATTTTCTCTGCATGCCCACTTTGGTAACAAAGATAATGTCTCAATGATTCTGCTTTCTTGGCAAAATTAATTCCTTGCTTCCTGCGCTCATTATCACTCATGAAAAAACATTTCTCTTCCCGCGAGACTAAACAAACGAGACCAAGTGTCGCTGTTGCAGTACTTTGAGCCAAACCCCATATTTTCTTATCCCTCCGCTCTGACAGATTTTGCTGCAGTATTTACTCTCTGATCTACTCATGCCCACACTTTTCTTGGTGGGACTTCAGATGAAGCGGGTTTAACTTCAGATGTAGATATTATTATAATCAGATACAAGATTTAAACAGATGTCAGCTAACTGGATATTTCAGAATCAAACGCGAAATGGTGTTACTGAATCTGAATTTTCAGATGCTTAAAGCATAAAATGTCAGGATTGGGTGAAACTTGCTTTATGAATCGGACTTATCAGGATAATGGATGACATCCAATCCTTTGATTGCCTGTTTCGAGTTCATGCACGTGAAGACTCCGCCATTTCACCCGTAAAATTATGAAACAAGCACCTGATATTTGAAAGAACTCAATTTGATTAATAAGTATTGGCTATCAAAGTGCCTCCTTAGAACTTAGAGAAGCAGCAAGGCATATGAATCTTTGTCATTAAAGTAACAAAGCCTCCATAACTGTAATGATAATGAGGACTCTTATTAATGTGGTGGATTATTGACAACATCTTTTTCTTTCGAACGACCTTCTTGTTTGCTTTTTCAGACAGTAAAAAACGCATCAACACTTGTCGACATTCATATGTAAAAAATAAACAAATAATATATATATATATATATATATATATATATATATATATATATATATATATATATATATATATATATGGAGAGAGAGAGACTGTTCGTGGATTCAAGACCGTAGGTTCAGAGAGACCTATAACCATATAAATGCATATATGCTTTTAAGAAAAATGTCTTTTGCCACTTGGGTAGGTGCCCAATGGCTTCAGTTTCAGGTTATTTATCTGATTAGAGAGAGAAACTTCCGAGCGTCTGCCACTGATGGGTAAGCGTGCTAGCTGCTGAAGGGGTTAGCTGAGAGAAGCCACCCACGGCGTGCACTTCATTAATGTAACGTGCAGGTGTGAGGAAGGAGAAAGTTCTTTGGAAACTGTCAATTTCTTATAGAAAAAGTGAGAGAGAGAGACCTCGTTGCTGCTGTCAGTCTCCAAACAGCACTTTATTTTATGATCGCATTTCAGTGCCACATAGCAGAACATTGTCCACATGTCAACAAAACCGATTTCATGATCCATCTACATGGAGCCTTCAAGCGGCAACACAGGTTCCAAATACTAAAAAATATGTCTCTTGTAATGGTTTAAGTAGGTTTCTGCGTAATCCCCACTTGCCAATGAAAGGAAACGGGAAAAAAAATCTTTACAACTTTCACCTGAAATAATGCTATTAGTTGTTAATAACATGTATACAGGAACAAAGAAAACAAGTTAAAACAGTCTTCCTGTGGCATATGCTAGTGCCAAATTATAGGTGGAATATTGAGATCAATTTGCTTTTTTCTAAGGAAGAAGTTTCAAGTCAGATTTCAGGGCAGTACACCCGTGATGAATATATATATATATATATTAGAGAGAGAGAGACAAGAAATGGAAGAGAAATGGAAGCACCAAGTCCATGGTATGGTTGTTAGGATATAACTAGACAACCTCATATGTTTGTTGGGATGGATAGTCTGTGTGTCAACCTTTTCAGGCATTGATTCATTAGTATGTTTGACTGCATTTAACGGACCGCTTGCTTGGTGGTAGGTACGAAAAATTCAAGATTTGGAAACAGAGAACACACCCACACACACCCACACACACACTATATATATATATATATATATATATATATATATATATATATATATATATAAAAGAGGTAAATGGTGTCTTCTAAGTGTGTACAGCTCAGGATACAAAATGGCAGGGCTGCAAATTTGATCCACGATCTTGACTTCAACGTCCTTCAGAATTCCCTCACTACTACCTGCTTTCCACCTATGAAGATAGAAAGACTGCATGTTCTTCATCAAGAAGCTAGAGACCCTTTTGCTGCTTCTCCATGGAAAAGCTGTTTGAAATTTATGCGTCGAAGGGTCAGCATCCATGCTTATTACTTACATAGTTCCATTTGCTGAACAAAAGAAAGATTGTTTCTGTAATAAAGTAAACAACATGCTTCCTTCAGTCACTTTGCAGCCCAATCTAGCCAGTAAAGAACAGGATTTGATTAGTTTAAATAGACATGCATAGAGATATATTGTTACAGTAATAATGTTGACACGCGGCTAATTTCTCTCTGTCTGCAGCCCATTTTATCCACTAAAAAACAGGATCCGACTTTACAGTGGTAAAAACTAAATAAGTAAATAAGTAAAAGGCAGAGGGAAGTAGGAAGGAGGGGAAATAAATGCACGACCGCCCATCATTAACTGGTACAGTTGGGAGACGACTGAATGCATTAAAGCCCTGTAATTGCTTGCACTTATGATTCTATGCTAAAAATAAAGAGAAAGCCATTGACAGGAGAAAAGGAAAACCAGGTGAGGTCCAAACTTCCAGCCAATTTAATGCCATGTCTTTAAGGAAGAGGCTTTCCTGGCCTCCTTGACATTCCCAGCACACACCATTAAATTCATTATCTTCCTAGAGCCATTGAGAGAGATACTACATATCCTAGTCTCAGAACCGAATGGTGGGATCATATAACATGAATAAGTAACTATCTGAATCTTCAGATTTTGCTATTCCATGAACTCAGTTGATCTAAGGTTGAATGGTCAATGAGCTGGTTTCTGCTAGAGCTCAGGACATTGATGTGAATAATTCACCTTGAGCTCTTCACATAAATACCTATTGGTGTAGAAGACAGATGTATTTCAATGGTAGGACTAAACATCTAACAAAATGAGACTAAGACTTTGAAGCTCATTCTCAATCTATCAAGTGTATGCATTATAAATGAAGATGCCCATGCTGCTTTGAGTTGCTCAACTGATTGCAGTCTAAACATCCTTTTGTGTGACAAGGCTTCAAGTAGACCGTGTCTTCAGTTACAGCTCTTAATGATCATACTAGCTGGGTATTTACTGTCTTTGCTTTCATCAGCAGAGATCTGATGGATCCCTTGCACATGATACTATTTGTGAGGAAAATCTGCAACTTTTCATCAGTCCAGCCGCTACATTTTGACCTGCAGAGTACTTGCCATTTAGGGCAAGCTAAAGTGAAAAGATATATAAGGCATATTAAACGTAAAGATAAAATGTTAATGTGAACCACAGTGAGTGAATAAGCTTTATCTTGTTCTAGACAAAAAGTAACATTGGCTGCACATGCTGTGGTTACTCCCAATTGAACTTTTGATGTTTATGGTTATGAATTTGTGGACTGTTTCCTTATATTTCATGTTTGCAAACATGTTATTAATGCCTGTGCCTCTGCATGCAAATGGGGTCAGTAACCTGCTTTGCAGTCTACTTCCTCCAATAATCTAATGTGGTAGGATGACCCAGAATTTCTCCTCTCATGCTTGAGAGTTGATATAAGCTTTCATTCGTCACGAATCAACATTTATCAAGCCAACATATATAACTTACTAAACTAGTATTGACTTAAGCGGAAGGCTGAATTAGTCAGCCAAACATAATATCTTTCGCAGTCAATAGTAGCCAGCCAAGCATAATCTCCTTTCTAGTCAATTTTTTTCTTGTTTTGCATTGAATGGCATATGTTCCATATCCTTTTGGTAAGGATCTCTTTCTAAACAGTGGTAAGTTAGATTAAACCGTGCCTGCTATGTCCATTAAAATTTGTAAATGAGGTAAAATTAACTATGGTTACAGAGCCTTAAAAAAATTATAATTTATTTGCTCTGATTTACATACGCATTCCCTTTTCTAGTGCCAGTGGGGTTTCTTGGCTTAATAGCAAGGATGAGGTTGAATTAAACACTGGTAGGCACATTTATATATAACCAAACCCGTGTCCGCAACCATGTGACTTAATTAATATTGCTTACCTGCTCTATACATATAAACTGTATAACATTTACGACAACAAAAGAAAAGTTGGACAGAAAGGCCAATGTACACTATGTAACTTAACTCATCTTTCATTTTACTAATAAAAAGATATATACTTACAATTATAGTAATGTTGAAGAGAAGAAAATATTTAAGACAAAGCTAAAAATGTTGAAGAACCTTGAAAAAAGTGGTTGACACACCGTGGTAGTAGGTATCCAAACTTTCAGTAGCTGTTTGCGGAACACCAGGAAAAGTTAATCACAAGAAGAAGATTATCCAAGAAAAGGAAAAAAACAAAGCAGCAGCGCATTCATGGTTTGGTGGTCCAGTCAAAAAAGAAGATCTTTTGGTAAATATGTGATAGACGTATATATGTTATATGGAAACACTCAAAAAATGATGCCAACCGCCATGAAAATCACCAAGTATCACGTCATCAGAGCAGAAAACTGACCCCTGTCCAGATTTCCTTTTCTGTAATAACAAGGTAGAATTCCTTGTGGACCTTAAAAGCCGATTTACTCTCTCCCTCCGTCGTCTTCTTTAGGTTAATTTCTAAACTGATCACTGTGTGATGACTAATGACTTTTAAGAGTTCCTAGTAGAAAAGGATAGTATTCATGTTTACAAAAGCTGATTTGCAACGCAGATATCCAAAAATAGGATTTACCCAAGATGAATGACAGTGATAATAAGCATAACCGGTTAAAGAAATGGTCAGGAGAAACATGCTGGGCATTAAGAAGGTTTCCAAATTTTTTTTGAGTTCTTCCTAAAATCATCAATTTCTGTTTTCAAAGTGACCATCTACCTTTAGATGGTTTTCTTCCACAGCTTGAGGAACTGTAATAACTTGGAATTTTAATGGCATCCAAGTGGCGTTCGGTCTCTGCATTTGTATTCTGTCTGCTTATAGAATTTACTGGTGTTAAAAGTTCAGAAACAAAGCATCAACAAAGTTTCTTGATATGTCACATAGGTGCGGACACGAGTGCCCGGTGCTGGTATGGGTACAAGTTCCAAATATGTTAAAAAAACTTGGGTATATATATATATATATAAACAAACAAACATTCTAAGGAAGAAACTATTAAACAACATATGAAAACGTAGCTCTATGCGTTTAATGAGTATAAATGATGTGTAAAGAAAAAAACTGAAATCCTAAATTTTGGATAAGAAAGGACTCAGTCAATTTTGATTGAGTCCTAAAATGGATAGGATCCCAAGTACATTGACTGTATCTGGCACTGGTTGAAGGGTACCCAAGAAGTACTTAAGATATAAGACAGGACCAGTACCAGTGTCGTACCCAACTGATACGGGTACGTAGCCTTTACAGCAGTACCCATGTGACCAACTGATACGGGTACGTAGCCTTTACAGCAGTACCCATGTGACACTTGCTTGCAGTAGTTGAGTGATGTCACTGTAAGAAATCAAAATGAAGAAATAATTAAAGGGACAAAAATTTTTAAAGTGGTTCAGCCAATAGGCCTACGTCCACTAGTCTATCATTTCTTGCTTGCCTTCTTTTGGTGGAGAGGCTCATTTATATAGAGGAGTTACATAAGGGGTCTCTAGTTCCCAAGAGACATGACTTTTCATCTTTCAACATACATGACTTTTCATCCCTCAAGAGACATGACTTTTCATCTCTCAAGAGACATGTCTTTTCATTCCCTAAGGGACATGACTTTTCATCTTCCAACAGACATGACTTTTCATCTCTCAAGAGATATGACTTTTCATCTCCCAAGTAATACACATTGAGAGCCTTCTTGGTGTTTCTGTTAACATCCCCCCGCAAGCTCAATGCTCCAACAATGAGATTGAGCTTGTTAATTATTTGATAATGGTGCTGTTTACTAAGTGGCTTAGTTAAAATATCAGCAACCTGATCTTTGGAAGAGATGTACTGAATTTTCAAATCTCCTTTAGCCAATTTTTCTCGAACAAAATGAAGGTCAATCTCTATGTGTTTGCTGCGACTATGATACACAGGATGAGCTGCAAGATAGGCTGCGCCGATGTTGTCGCACCATAATATGGGAGGTTGTGATTGATCAACACAAAGTTCTTTTAATAAAAATTGTAACCACATGATTTCAGCAGTAGTGTTGGCAATGGATCGATACTCAGCCTCAGTGCTAGAACGAGAGACAACTGACTGCTTTTTAGCACTCCATGAAACTAGATTGGATCCAATAAACACTGCATATCCACCTGTAGAGCGTCTATCATCAAGACATCCTGCCCAATCTGCATCACTGTAAGCATTAACATTTAAAACTGAACTAGGTCTAATAACAAGGCCATAATCAATAGTGTGCTTCAAATATCTTAGGATTCTCTTTACGGCATCCCAATGGGCATCAGTAGGATGATGCATGTATTGACAAACTTTGTTGACAGCATAAGAGATGTCTGGACGAGTCACAGTAGAGTATTGAAGAGCGCCAACAATGCTGCGATAAAGAGTTGGATCATAAAAATTTGATCCAGTTTGAGCAGATAAAGCAGGGGAGCATGCCATGGGAGTTGAAACTCCCTTAGCTCCAAGCATATTTGTTCTTTTGAGAAGCTCGAATATGTACTTCCTTTGAGATAATATTAGCTTATTGTCAATTCTTTTTGCTTCTATGCCCAAAAAAAAATGAAGCTCACCCAAATCTTTAATGGCGAACTCACTTTTGAATTGACAAATAATTTTATGAATATATTCTGGTGAGCTTCCTGTTATGATCATGTCGTCCACATATACCAAAACATATAGAAGTATTTCTCTTTTTCTCAAAATAAAAAGAGATGAATCTGTTTGAGCCCCTTTAAAAACCAAGATTTTGGAGGAATAGACTAAGACGGGCAAACCATGCCCTAGGAGCCTGTTTTAAACCATATAAAGCACGTTCAAGCTTGCATACATGATTTGGGAAAGAATGATTTTGAAATCCGGGTGGTTGAGCCATATAAACTTCTTCTGAAATAGATCCATATAAGAATGCATTTTGAATATCCAGCTGATGTATTTTCCATTTGTGACTAATAGAAATAGTCAATACTGTTCGAATTATAGTAGGCTTCACAACAGGACTGAAGGTTTCAGTATAGTCAATTCCTTCTTTTTGACTATATCCCTTGGCGACGAGTCTAGCCTTGTATCTTTCCAATGATCCATCTGCCTTTCGCTTGATTTTGAACACCCATTTATATCCTACAATGTGTTTGGCTTCTTTCTTTGGAACAAGTTTCCAAGTATTGTTTCGAATAAGAGCATCATATTCTTCTTGCATGGCCTTCCTCCAATTTTCATCTTCATATGCTTCCTTAAAACTTGAGGGTTCTTTGTCTTCAAGAAGAGTGGAGACAAGAGCTCTTGGAAGAGAGTGTTTGCTAGAAAAATATGTATGGAACTCATTGTATTTAGAATTAGGTTTGAAGATTCCCACTTGAGATCTAGTAGTCATAGGATGGACTCGTTCTTGATTTGGTTCATTTTCATTGGATTGGGTAGGCTCCTCATTTTCAAGAGTTTCAGGTTGAGATTCACTATTTGTTTCAGACTGAAGTAAGGGTTCCTCTGAAGTTGTGGAGGTACTAGATGATGGTATTGTAGGGTTTGAGAACTGATATTCATGAGGGGAGGTTAAAATTATGGCTTGGTTTTGAGTTTCTAGATCTTGAGTTCTAGTTTCTTGAGTATCAATAAAAGGAAATTTTTTCTCATTAAATTGGACATGTCTCGAAATATAGATTTTACGGGTTCGTACACCCAAACAATAATATCCTTTATGTTGAGGAGCATAACCCAAGAAAACACATCTTTCAGAACGGTAATCTAATTTATTTTTCTGATAAGCTCTTAAACAAGGAAAGCATTCACATCCAAAGATTTTGAGGAAGCCATAGTCAGGTTTCTCTTTGAACAATTTTTCCAAAGGAGAAGCAAAATCAAGAATCTTGGTTGGCATTCGGTTAATCAAATATACAGCAGTACAAAAAGCATATGACCAAAAGTTCTTAGGAATATTACCTTCTGCCATTAGAGATAAACCTGTTTCAACAATATGTTTATGTCTCCTTTCAGCTGCTCCATTTTGTTCAGGGGTATGAGGACATGATATTCTATGTCCAATCCCATTATCGACAAGATATGATTGAAGCCCTTGAAATTCTCCTCTCCAATCTGAGTGAAAATATTTTATCTTGTGCCCAGTGAGATTTTCAGAAAGTGCCTTGAAAGCTTTAAAAACATGACTGACATCTGATTTTTTTTTCATCAAATAAATCCAAGTATATCTTGAAAACGCATCCATAAAAATCACATAGTACTTAAAACCATTCACACTCTCCACTGGGGCTGGACCCCATACATCAGAATAAATGAGTTCAAGCGGGCGTTTCACCTTACTTGAAATAGCATTAAATGGAAGTTTATGACTCTTAGCCTTTTGACAAGCTTCACACAAATAATTTAAACAATCATCATAATAAGACAAATCATACTTGTTCAAAACCTTCTTAACAATGGAAAATGAAGGGTGACCAAGTCTTTTGTGCCACTGCCCAATAGTATGTCTTTCTCCAAGTTGTACTTCCTTTTTTTTGCTACTAAGGTCTATCTTATATAGCCCATCACTGCTCGTTCCTTGATGAAGAATTTTTCCCGTTTCCTGCTGCTTAACATAGCACATATTAGGATGAAACTCAAAATAGACTCCATTATCCTTAGAAAAACGTTGTACAGATAACAAGTTTCTTGTTATTTTGGGCACATGAAGGAGATCATTTAAAACTAAATTTTGAGATGTCTTTGAAGAACCAATATGAAAAATTCTCAAACCTGATCCATCTCCAATTTTTACTGCATCTCCACCTTTGTATTTGGCATGAATGGACAAGTTATTGATATCATTGGTGATGTGATGAGTCGCACCGGAGTCAGGATACCAATTGTCATCTCCAATGTCTTGATTCAGAGTGCTAGAAGAAACTGCATGATATGCTTGAGGAGGCGTTGTCTCTTTTTCTTTAAGCAAGTTAGTATATGACCAACAAAACTTTGCAATATGACCAACTTTTCCACATATTTGGCACACAAAACGATCACCTTTGTATTGATCACTTTTCCGGACTCCTCCTCTAGATTGATAGTTGTTTCTACCACGACCTCTGTAGTTGGTTTGGTTGTTGTAAACTTGTTTTGAGACAATATTCGCAGCCGGCATAATAGATTCAAAAGTTTGAGAATCATCTTCTTTTAAGTTGGCTTCTTGTATGAGTAGAAGCCCATGAAGTTCGTTCAAAGAGACAGGGTCCTTTCGAGTTTCCATACTGACTTTAAAAGCAAGATATTCACTTGGCAATCCTCTAAGAATTTGAAGAACAAGATCATCTTCATCAACAGGTTTGGATGCAATGGCTAATTGATGAGCAATAGATTTTGCTTTGTTTATATAAACATCCATAGAACTAGACCCCTTTTTCAAATCTTGAAACTGTGATTTTAACTGCATTATTCGAGCCCTAGATTGAGTGGCATATGACTGCCTAAGAGCGCTCCAAACCTCTAGAGAGGTTTTTAAACCAATAATTTGGGTATGTATTGCTTCAGATAGAGAGGACTTAATCCAACTCAAAAGTAGTTGATCATTTCTCAACCATTCAATATATTCTGAACTAATTTCAGTTGTTCCACTTCTAAACATTGATGGAGCAGGTTTGCTTCCATCAATATATCCCATAAGACCAAATGAGATCAAAATTGAAGTGAATTGAGATTCCCAAATAAGATAATTTTCAGCATTTAACTTGATGGTGAGGAAATGCTGTAAATTGCTTGGGCACTGAAGAGGAGAAGCAAGAAAATTCATACCCGTATCAGAGTTGACTCTTGTATTTGATGATGCTTCTTGATTTGCCATGAGAATGAAACGCGGCAACAAAAGATGTAATCCTTAGGATCTAGCAGCAACACTAACAAGGACCAGTGGCTCTGATACCATGTAAGAAATCAAAATGAAGAAATAATTAAAGGGACAAAAATTTTTAAAGTGGTTCAGCCAATAGGCCTACGTCCACTAGTCTATCATTTCTTGCTTGCCTTCTTTTGGTGGAGAGACTCATTTATATAGAGGAGTTACATAAGGGGTCTCTAGTTCCCAAGAGACATGACTTTTCATCTTTCAACATACATGACTTTTCATCCCTCAAGAGACATGACTTTTCATCTCTCAAGAGACATGTCTTTTCATTCCCTAAGGGACATGACTTTTCATCTTCCAACAGACATGACTTTTCATCTCTCAAGAGATATGACTTTTCATCTCCCAAGTAATACACATTGAGAGCCTTCTTGGTGTTTCTGTTAACAGTCACATGATCATTAAACAACGCAGCAGGTTTCTTGATAAAAGTAGCCATCTCATGCAGCTGTTTTCTTTTGTCATCATGGTTACTGAATTTGTTGCTGCATTTATGTTTGATTGATTATTCGAAGCAGAATGCAATTCCAAGCAGTAACAAAGACTTTTTACATGTCTGGAGATTATGTATGGCTGGTATTTGGTAAGTAATTTTCAAATTTCATAGTTGTCCAGCAAACCAGTAAAAGATATTTTCTGCAGCTTTCTTTGAAAGAACAGTTGAACTGTTGCAGCATATTATGCAGAAAAATGCATCTCATTCTTCTTGAGATCAGAGAAACCAATTTGAGTTTTGATTATTTTGGCATTTTAGCGAATTGTTATTCAATTTAATCTAATATGCTGTTCAAAGCGGTTGGAATCTGAGATGGCTGACAGAAAACTACCATTTATCATCAGTCATCACCATTCCAAAACATGTTCTACTTATTTGATCTGCGTAAAATCCCAAGTAATGGAGAGGAGATTTGGTAGTCGAAGAAAAAGATGGTGGTAAAGAAGAATAGAGCTAAGAACAGAGATAAAAGACAGAGCAGAAAAGATAACTCTATATACATTCTTCTTTCACTCTGAATGGGTATATGTACAAATAATTAAGCACCGCACATGAACAAATAATTACATAATTTTACAAGATAAAAAGGTATTGCTGGCAGTCATTGCAGGTTCCAGGTGGGGCTTGCAGGTAGACAACATGCGTGTTAGTGATGTTTGAAGCATGTGAGGAGATTTGGTAGTTGATTGTATACATTGATTGTAGACCCCGTTTGGTAGCAAAACTCATTTTTGAGAAAACCTGGTTTTCAAAAAAGGGAATGAATAACCTGGTTGTATTTTGGATGTGTCATTCAAACACACAAACCAATTTTTAGAAAATGATTGAGAAACATGTTTTTCGCAATATTCTTTTTTTCAAAACAGCTTTCTTTTAGGTGTCATCCAAACCTGCCCTACATATGTTCTTGATCTAGGAAAGGACTCATTGCATGATTATGTGAGATTGATTGGTATATTTAAAAACAAATTTATAATCATACCATGTTTTAATTTGAAACAAAAGTATTGTATTACTATTGTTTTATTCATGTGTTTTAAAAACATGAAGTAGGTAACAAGGTGTTAAAAAAAAAATACAAAAAAGTGGCAAGCAAATATAACCAAGAGAGAGATTGGGAAAAAAATGTGCAAAGGGATATATATATATAGAGGGGAGAGAGAGAGAGAGAGAAAGAGAGACAAAAAAAAAGATCCTATAAAATGAGAATGCATAACAAAATTTAGGGACAAGAAGTCTCTTACATACAAAAACAAACCGCAAAAACAAAATAGAAGAATAAAATATACAAGGAGAGAGAAAGAAAGATAGGGTGCGTTCAAAACTTAACAGACATGCAAACAAAACAACATAGAGAGAAAGAGAGAGAATGTTAATATTAGGAGCAGTACACGAGTGATAATGACGTTTTTAATCAAAATTACATGGGCAAACTATTATGTGTGTGTGAGGGAGAAAGAGAGAATAGGCAAACTATTGTGTGTGTGTTTGTGTGTGTGTGAGAGAGAGAGAGAGAGAAAGAGAGAATAGGCAAACTAGAGAGAGAGAGAGAGAGAGAGAGAGAGAGAGAGAGGGCAAATGTTGAGATTAATATTACATGCACGCAAAGTGACAATCAAGCATATTCAAATTTCAAATTACATAAGGCACACTACTGGCTATATATGATCAGTCCGCGCCATGCTAATACATGATGTAGTCAAACACAATATATATATATATATATAAATGGTGTCCCTTATCACCCAGACCTAAGTTAGTTAAGACTCATTACATTTGAAATATTTCGTTAGGAATGGTTAATGGATATGGAATGCCTTCAAACATGTTGGGCACATCGTAGAACCCACTTTGCTCATCCAGCTGCAAAAGACACAAACACTTAATTAGTTATCTCTTTCTTAAACTAAACTGCAAAAACATCCCATCAAGACTATGGGTGAACACGAGCCGAGTCGAGCCCTAGTTCAGTCAGTTCGAGCTCGGCTTGGCTAATGAAACCTCTCTAAAATAGCATGACGGAAGCAGCTCGAGCTCGACTCGACAGTTACGTGTTGAACTCGATTCGATTAAGGCTCGACAAACTCGTTTGAATAGAATTGATATTCATCATTACGTGTTGAGCTAAAGCTCTACTCGATTAAGGCTCGACAAACTTGTTTGAATAGAGTTGATATTCATATTTACATGTTGAGCTCAAACTCGACTCGAGACAAACTCTTAAAACTCGCTTGAATATATCAACTTGATTAAGGCTCGACAAACTCGATTAAGAATCGAGCTCGACTCAGCAGTTACGTGTTGAGCTCAAACTCAACTCGATTATTTGAACGAGTTGACTCATGAATTCGAGCTCGACTCATTAAGCAAATGACTCGGCACGAACTCGTTCATCAGACCGAGCTTTAACTAGTCGAGTTCAAGTAGCTCAACTCATTGTTCACCCCTAATCAAGACCAGTAAGTTAAAGTACTAGTGGTGTCCTTCTTTGAGCTACAAGCCATGTCAGCAAAATGATAACTAATGTCCCCTTGCCTCCTTCCTCTTTGCTCTGAGGGACATAACATAACTAGTCGGACTGGTGGACCAACAAAAGTCTGGTGGTCAGTTCGATTTTCGTGGGTACTATTCTTTTGGACTGCAAATAATAGGTAGACGACATTCTAGTTGATATGTGTCATGCTCTCCACCCATGTCCTGAAGTAGCCCTAGATCCTGAAAGCAGTAGGAAAAAGGAAGAGACTTCAGCCTCTTTAGTGTATCCCCCAACTTGTTTGCGGCCCTGCCAAGCTTGTTTGACTGAGAAAGAAGGGCACACCAATTGACAGCACCAGGAAATTCATTACCAGCTTTTCCCCTCAAAGTTGGAGTTTTGACTTCAACTTTCCCAGGTATGGCAAACACGATCTTTGTTTTCCTAGAGAATGAAGCTGAAGTGAAGCCAAACATTCTAAAAGACGCACAAGCTTTTCCTCATATCTTTCCATCATTAATACCATTGGGACCAACGTTGTTCTCGGGTCTCCGTTAGTAACGTTTTCTATCGCTAAAACATTTAAAATGGGACGTTGGTTTTTCTCGATCGGAAGGTTTAAAAAAAAAAAAATCAAAATCCATTCCTATGAATTTTCTTACAGAAACATTGGTCAAATCCAAAATAGATATTCAATTGTTAAAAAATTATAAAAAAAATACTAAAACCATTGTTTTCGGAAAAAGGTTGGAGCAAAGAACCTTTTAGGGTGTGTTTGGTTCGTTGTTCCAGTGTTGGAACGAAACGCTACAAATCCATTCCATCAAGACGGACGCGAACACCACAAAAGATACTTCCCCCAACCTTCTCCAGCATCCAACGGTAAGATGTCGACTGCTGGAGCAAGGACAGGTGAAGTAACTCTGTGAATGTTGGCATTTAGGGATGTTCACATATCCAATCGAACCATTCTGAAAAAAATCGAATATGAAAAAAAAATTAACGTCCAATTAAGAAATGACATCAGATTCAAATATAAGAAATGACATCCGATTGGTTTTAGATTCAGATCCGGTTTAGTTTTAAACAAATATCTTATATTTAATACCCTTACATTTTAAAAATTAGCTAGATTTGTTCAAAATTGGATTCAATGATCGGATACGGACCGGATTCAAATTGTGAAATCAGATTTCATATTTGGATTCGTATAAATCCGAATTTGAATCCCCAATATGCGAATGTTCAAAAGTGCGGACATAGTTAAGAGCATGTCCAATTCAAATCACATTCATTGACATCCCACTGTTCTTCGAGTTATGTTTGTTTCTGGGAGGACAGCATGTTCCACCTGTTCCAGAAACAACAGAACATCCAGCACTTCTTGTTCTGCCTGCTCCAGGAACAGCCAAACAGGCATAATCTTATTGCATGGGTTCAAAAGCGTGGTTGTAATTGACTGAATCTACAGAGCCCTCTCAAATAAAAAAAGTTCACCGTGGACTCTCTGTTTTCTTGATGATTAAAACATGAAAAAATCTAACAATCATCAATGCTTAGAGCTTTAGATATTCTCTGGACCTATGGCACAAAAGCCCCCATGAGAGTCCCAGTTTTATCAATATCAGCAGTATGTGTTAACCGATACGCAGCGTATCGGTACCTGCAGATGTGATATGCGGGGAGATATTCACGTAGCCCCCTCAAAGAATTGGCCAATATAAGTGAAAAGTATTATGACATTAATTTAAAAAATTTTAAAAGCGGTATTTAAGGCCGATACAGAAGAATGCGAATCGGAAAGGTCAGTTTTGGGGTGATAAAGAGTTGGGTAGTACAGTGGCTTACCTTCCCTTGAAGAAAACCATGTGTTGCCTTGAGAACGTCCTCCTACAAACAAGCAAGACGAAGTTTCTCAAATTCCAATGCAGGTGTAGAACACCATGTTGACTTGGTTTAACTTGTTCAATCATGAGCAGAAAGGAAAAGAGCTACATACAAGTATATATTCTTATAATCTTTTCACATCTACTGATGATTCAGTCTCATGGCGGGCCGCTGTTTTATAATTTTATCATGGGGAGCGCCAAAGGACAGCTTCTGGCCAGAGTGTGGAACTTAAGACCATCAAGCTAAAGAAGGTCGAGAGTTTGATACTCCAGATCTGGCTGGATCTTGCTTAGCATAATATGTCTAATGGTCTGGCTGGTGACCCCAGTTTGGTTGTCATATAGAGCAAGAAATTTAAGAACAGAGTATAAAAAAATGTGTTTTTTTATACTCTGTTCTTAAATTTTTTTATGTGCCCATGTGCTTGTGTGTGTGCAGTTGTAGAGAGAGAGAGAGAGGGAGGGAGTGCTTGATCTGCATTAAGACATGACAGGTGGATGGCCTTCCTGAATTCACTGTAGAGCCGAATGATTTTTCACAGTAAGACTGCCTTTAGATTTATCTTTTATGGATTTTGGGGATTCCATAAGATTTTGGTGTCTGGAAGAACGTGGCTCAGGAACACCGCTTTTTTTCCCTTTATTGGCAAAAGCAAGTGCCCCTTTAAGTTGCACATGAGGCCTGGTCACATGGCTCCTAGGCATGGCCCTTAGCCTTTGGCGTTACTTTTGTTTGCCTGTTTCCTATTACCAAATTGCAGAGACCAAAAGCCAAGATGGTGACAGATATGGAGCTGAGCTGCTCCCTGAACTGAATAGGAGAGAAAAAGGTTCAGTTTTTCAGATTTGGAGAATTTTCCATTTCCTTCTCTGCACCAAATCCAGTTTTCCTGCACACTTTGTCAATTGGTCGAATCTGATCCGCCTGTTGTTGTAGGAAAATCACATTTTTATTATGTTGCCCATTACATATAGGTAGCAGTCCATAGCCACAAGTATCAAACTCATGAATCTCTTTCCACTCCTCTTTTCCTTTTCATTTGTTCATTTTTCATTGGTAGTGCATGTGCGAGGTAATGATTAGCCCACTTGTGCTGCTGAAAGTTTTCATATTTAGTGGCATAAGATGTGCCGTACAATATGCTCATCTTAGCTAGGAACATGTGCATAAATGGGTGGCTGTGAAGCATACAGTTGGAGGTTGCTATGATCAACATGTGGCTAAGCATGAAATTGTGAACCATGTTGATAGACAGTGCATACTCAACTATCATCTGGCTGGTTCATTTATTTATAACATGAGCTAAAAGTCATCCATAGAATAGGTGTAGTGCGTGATCAAGCTTGAGCACGAAGATACAGGTAAAACAATGCACAACATCACAAGTCACAGGATATATGCAGTCTCAAGTAGCAGAGAGTTTCCTATTGGCTATTGAGGAATTTGTTCAGATTCTAATGCAATTCCAGTATGAACTAACTGCAAAATTGTGGTAGTCTACATATGTAAAGCTCATGAAGATGATGGGAAAAGAATAAGAACCTTGTTTTTCAGCAGCTCTATCTCTTGAAACATGATATCATTCTGAAACAGAAACAGATGACAGCAAAACAAAATTTTTAGCAGAAGGAGCCTTTCTTGTTAATAACAAAGAACATCACTTTTGGCACCAACTGGACTGCCCCCCAGTAAGCCTTCAAAAAGATCTTAATCTCATTGACTAAGGCTAGCTAGTTTTGAAGGTTTTTAAGTAGTATTTCACCTTGGCTGTGCGTATCTGACACATCCACAGCTCGAGGTGCCTCTCCAGCAAGTGCAGTTCGTCGAGTGTCATGTTTGCTGTTCCCCCTCCGAACATGTAACTGCAAGAAATGTCGGTTGTTGAAAAACAAGCTTGAAGGAGACTTTTCAAGAAAGATGAAGGTTTTTTTTTTTTTTTTTTTTTTGCTTTTTCATAGTTTGATTAGTGCATCACCTCGGGGTTCATGCCCCTCGGTCTCGCCCCTCCCTTGAGTATTACTGATGGTGTAAAATAGAAGGGGAATACAACAATGCGTGCAAGTACCATGGATTGGATTTAAATGTCAGCACTCTTTCCCTTACAGAACCTTTCAATTTGAAATGTTTGGTGTTGGACAATATTAGATGCCAATTTCTTGCAAAATAAAATGAACCCCAACTAAAGGATGTGAAATTATGGTACATTATGTTCCGATTTTACTGCTACTTGTTCAATGATCTGCTTAGCTTCCTTTTATTTGGTTTATGTAAGAAAATAGCCAGCTAAAATGATGATTGAAATTCAAACTTGAGTTAGTCTTAGGAAATTAAATGTCTAATTCTGTTAACCACATTAAGGTACTACAACTCAATTGCATCAAGACAAATGGAAAAGTTTTCAGAAAAATTACCCGAGGCCCTTCTGCAACAGCTGTATCTCTTGGTTCATCATGGATATCTGTTGCTCAGACCCCTGTAGCAACAAGGCGTACTTTAGATCAAGTACCAAAGAAAAGATACGTAACTTAGTTGTAGGATAAAATCTTTCATATTTTCAGAGAGAGAAAAGGAAAAAAATCGGTTGAAAAGTTGATATAGTGTTCATTATACGATCCAATTATAGCTTCTAAATGTCCCTTACCCTGGTAAAACTTGCTTCACTTTCTTGCCCATGTGCTCCCTGTGCTGACTTCATGTACCTCTCAATCAAGCCTTGCATGGTTCTGTCATGATTAATGATCTTGTCAATACAAATAACAACTATTGATCATATTACAATTTTCAGGGAATGTGACATTTTCTGCACATCTGTTGTAACCTGCTATCTGCTAGCTTCTTGTCACCAGATAAGTATATACTAAAGAATTTCCCAATTTCTCAAAGAAGTTAATCACTAAGGTCAAGCACAAAAGAGTAATGTACCAACCCCTTGGTAGCAAGTTCATAAAGCTTCCCATGGGTGGAGAAGATGATGAGGCCAATGTCAGCATCACACAACACAGAGAGCTCCTTGGCCTTCTTCAGCAGCCCAGCTCGCCGTTTGCAGAAGGTGACTTGGCGATGCACTGGGTTCTCGATGCGCCTAAGCTGTACCTTGCCGCGTGCCATATGTAGTTGGAGTCTTAACAGACAACCTTCCACTAGTTTAGACTAGCTTCAAGGCTGCTGCTGCTGCTGCTGCTTCTGTGTTTCCTCTCTCACTGCCTTCACAACTTAGAAGAAAGCCTTAGGGGGGCTGATATAGCAAAGCAGCACTTTTGGGTAGTCTATGGACCAACTTTTGCAAATCAACATTCTTTCAAGTTGGTCATATATATATTAAGCTTTATCCCTCTTTATGCAATGAATGGCTATTCTCTAGGGTCCCAGCTGCTGTCATTTTATTTGTCACTATCATGGTGAGACACCTCCCCCTCTGTCTCTCTCCATTTGTTTAGCTGCACTAGGAGAACTTTTTGCTAACTTCCTTTTCAAGATTCTAAACATGCAAAACATAATATCAAATCTTATATTGGCTTATTTGAGTGGTTGATTTTGTTTATTAGAACCAAAGATTCAATGATTTTAGAGTCTATAACAATTTATCTGCAATTCTGAACAAACAGATCCAAGAGTATGTGTCCAATTAATTGACATGACCAAATCACAGTTAGCCAAGTATTCAGAATATATAGCCACTTTTTGGGGAAGGAATGCATGTTTACTTTTTTAATTAGATTGTACATGCATGTCACTGCTCAATCATTATGCTTTATATATGCTTTGTGAGTATTATATTTAAGAATATATATCTTTCTTAGTGTGTTCTAGACATTGGGTTGAGTGTCCCTGATGTTAACATAAACTGCTGAACCAATAAGGGAAAAAAAGGAGCAGTTTCCAAGTGAAATGTCCATGAAAACCTGAACTATTGAATTCTGATTCGCCAAAAAAATGATGAATTAACTGCAGAAGAAAAAAAAAAAAAGTGTCAGTTGCTTGAGGACCACTGAAGCTCAAATTGGTGTGCTGATTATAGTTTCATTCAATAATGTAATTTGGCGCCATTTTAAAGTTAAGATCAAATGTTGAGCTAGACTCTCATGAGAGCTAATGAAGTGCAATGGACAATGAATGACATGAAAATCAAACATTGTAATACTATTAACAAACTTGAAGCTTTGACATTGTTCCGAGTAATTTTTACCAATTAAATTACATAAAAACTAATTTCGAAGTGTGAGTGGAGTATTTCACCCTACTGTTCAGAATGAGAACACCACCCCCGCCCACCCCCCCTTTCTGGGTTGTTTCCTTTTCCTTTGGCCTTAGGATCCGGGGCTGCGTTAATGTCTGGTGTGAATCCAATGTATGTCAGCTAATATAATATTCAAACCTCATTAACACAAAGACATTAATGCCCATAGGCATCAAACTAATAATAAGGATGTCTGACAAATTAGGGTCGAGCTCTATCTAGAATCTTTAATAATCATGATATGAGCTATCATGAAAATACATAACAAGAAAAATGCCTTCATTGCAACCAATGTTTTAAAACAAGGTGACTTGGGAATCGACTCGTTCATTCTTGACTCCTGACTCAGCAGGTCAACTCGATGACTTGGCCCAGGTTTTGTTAACTATTATTTTTGAAAGAAAAACACTACATAACTTGTCATTTAAATATAAAAAAAAAAGTTGTAAAATGACTTGACCACATGTATAATCCATACCATCAAGCAATAATTGAGTTGATAACAAGATCTATAATTGCATATTTCAAAAAAAAAAAAAAACTGTGTGGCAAGTACCAATATATCAACAGAAAACAAAGCCAATGAAAATGAAACACTAATATTAATATATTCAACATTTACAATTGTCTAATCATTAACAAATTCAACTTGTATGTTAATATGATATAAATCTAAAAATCCAAAAGTAAAGAGTCCACTTTCTATAACTTGAAATAAATACACTGCAGAAGATGACAAGAAGGTAAATCTAATTAGTTTTACCTTTTCAATTGTAGTATGTAAATTTAATAAATGAACAATAATTCTAAATTCTTATATTTCAATAAGTTGGAAGATGTATGTCAAAATTTGGGTAATTAAGTTATTAATAAACTGTATCTCATGGTTGGGTGAGCGGGATGTTATCCCACCACCCAAACAAGAGCCAAAGCTTTCCCTTTTCCCCTGCCCCTAGGGTCCAATACTGCATCAGTATTAGGTGGTGGGATAGCATGCTTCAAATTACATGTAAAACCGACTACCCTTTTTAGTATAAGAGCATAGCCCCTCGCAAGTCAAACTAAGCATGCGCAGCGCGCACCCTCAGCCTGCCCATTTGAACTATGTTCTTTAGCAGGCGCAGAGCCAGAAATTTTTCATGATATATATATATATATATATATATATATATATATATAAATTTGAGGTGGGGCCAAGGCCCAAGCAGGCCCTACCTTGGCTCCACCCATACCCCTTGGGGCACTTTGTCTCATGTTTGAAAACTCATTTGCACATGTATGAAGTGTCTCATACCTCAAAATGTATCCTTTTGTCTTCTTTCCCATCCCTCTAGTGCAAGCTTAAAGCACACATCGCATACTTGGATGCATGCACACCAATGTTATAAAAAAACAGGGTTTTTGAATAGAATGGGCTTTTGTGAATCCAAATAGATATTATTATATTTATTCTTAAAATTAAATTAAATGAAATTGAGAATAAAAATCCTTAAAACTTTGTAGATATAATAAAAATGAAGCATGGCACCTATAGATCAGCCACTGAATCGAATTGGTTTGCCACTGATTTGGTCGTAATCGCGGTTTTTATATCATTGATATGCATACGTGCATGTGTGCGCATGCATACTTTTGCACAAAGATAATAAAAATGTGCACAAGAACAGTATGGTGCTAACCAACAAACAAGAGTGTCCTATCCAAATGTCAGCAAAGCACAAGGCAAGGGAAAGATCAAAATTTTTTACTTATCCAATTCCCTGGTTGTTGGCAGGAGTGAAGCTTTGGAACTAAACATACATTTCTCCAAGGACATTTCATCTTTCTGTTGCTGTCCACCCATTTTGGCACCAAAAGCCCATGAGAGAGAGAGAGGGAGAGAGAGAGAGTATCATACTATAAATACTATGTGCACAAACAATGAAAACCAGTGGCAAAAAGCCCCTCCATAAAAATAAATCAGGAAACAGCAAAGAAAAAGAAAAAGGAAAAAAAAAAAGAAAACCTTTTCTGGCTCATGAATATGAGCTACCATCTTATGAGGGGATTGAATACAAGAACAGCAGGGGGCAAAGCCAATATATCCTATTTGAATCAGATATCTAACTGAATCGGTACCAAAAAATTAGGTATGACACAAAAAAATTAATATTTGATTAAGAAATCAGATTGGATTTAGATATGCATTTGGATCTGATTTATTTTTAGACAAATATCCTATATCTAATGCTGAAAACTGGAAAAATTTGGTTCAAAATTCAGATTCGGATTCAGATATAAATATAAAAATCAGATTCAGATGAATTCAAATTGTAAGTCAGATTTTGGATTCAGATTCAGATATGACTTTTCTATATTTGAATTTGAATATGTGAATATCCGAAAAAACAGATATGATTAAGAGTATATTTGATCAAATCCAATTCATTGACATCCCTAGTGCCATGGCTCCCCTCAGATTATAAAAATTTAGAATTTATGTGGTCAAATTTTTGAAATTTTTATTTCAGCCTAGGTACAAATTTTCAAAAAATATATTGTGGGGGCAGTAGGGGCCATGGCCTCCCTCAGATTTTGGAAATTTAGAATTTACATGCTTATTTTTTTGGATTTTTTATTTCGGCCCAGATGCAATTTTTTTCAAAAGAATATAGTGTCGGAGCCGAGGTGGGCCCACCTAGGGCAATGGCCCCTTTCAAATTTAGGAAATTTAGAATTTACATGCTAATTTTTTGGAATTTTTATTTTGGCCCAGGTACAAACTTAACTTTTGGAAAATATATTGGCCCCTCCAACAGTCAACTACTCTCATCCCCCTAGGAAAAAATTTGGGTTCCAACCCTTATGATAGTGTTTTATACTCTAAACACAACATAGATGATGGGGTTGAATGCATGAATTGTTTGTTTTAGGGATCCCAATGGATTCAATTCCCTATGGATGTACTTTTTACCATACTGGATTTATTGGATGTTCACATATTTGGATTCAAATACCAATAGAAAAAAATCTACACCATGTTTGTATTCAATTTTAAAATTCACAATCCGAATCCCAATTTTTATTTTCATGTTCAAATTTGAATATGACTTTTATGTATACAACCAAATCTGAACTTCATTATGATAAATTAGGAGCTGACTGTCAATATGTATGGAAATCAGTATACAATACTTAATTTGAAACTGAATTTGAAGTTAAACCAAATCCAAGTGGGCATATATTTTATTATTTAAAACCGAATCCAAACATGAATATGATAAGATGTCATGTCTTAAATTTGAATCTGGTTCAATTTCTCAATTGGATGTTAAATTATTTAACATATTTGATTTTTTGGTAGTAATTATCTTAAATATTCAATCCAAATTCGATGCATCGATATCCCTAAGACGCCGTTTAGGAATAGGAACATTATGTTACTGTTCCATGTATCTAACCCAAAAAATTAGTTAGATTCATTGGACTGTTTACATTCCCAAACAGCGTCTAAGCTTGTTCATCTCCAAACATGACATGAACATGACAAATAGAATATGCTCTTAGACATGTTGATGTGGACATGACAACTACTATCATTGCATTTTTACAACATTTCAATAAACGAGGGGACTTTTGCATTAAAATGCCACAAAAAATTGTGAAAGTAAAAAAAAAAATAAATGTCCTCATGCCAACTACTCAAAAATAAATGTTTTGGACATGCATTAGAAGCTGGCTAGCATCACCCATGGTCACATCTTTTTAATCACCATGACACATGAAACACTAAGATACGAGCTTTCCATCTTGAACTACTGGCCATCCAGGCAAGCAAGTGATGCACATCATGTCCCACTATGGAAAAGTTCCAAGTAGCATGCTTTTAGTTCTTTATTGTCATATTTCTTTTTTGATCTTGTTTCCTTATCAAATTTTGCAGTTGCTAGAAAGGAATAAATGTGCCAGCGGGTGTTGTAGCAATGTACAATGTGTAAGGCTGTTCAACGAGTCGAACTAACTCGACTTCGACTCAAACTCGTTCGATAAACTTGACTTGAACTCGACTCATTTATTAAACGAGTCGAGTTCAAGTTAAGAAATGAACTCGACAACCTAAACGAGTCGAGGTCGAGTTAAGTGGGCTCGGCTCGGTTAAACTGGTTTAAGCTCGAGAAAGAAAATATGTAAAATATGTCTCATAAAGTTATAAAAAAAAATAGATTGCTCAAATGGGTATGCATGTGACCTCTTCCTTTAAAACATAAATTTTTGAAATGCTTGGCTTGGCTCAAGCCAATGTTCGGCTCGAGCTTAATCAAGCCGAGTTCGAGTTTTAAGAACTCAAGCCGAGTCGAGCTCGAGCTAATGAAATTGAACTTGAGTCGAGCTTGGGCCGAGTTTGAGTTCCTTTCAAGACACACAAGCGAGTTCTAGCTGGCTCAACTCGCTCGAACTCGCTCATGAACAGCCCTAGTAGTGTGGGGGCTAGCAGGCGACCAGTCTCCGTTTCAAATTCCCAATATATCAAACACTTTATACTGTAAAAAAAAGGTTACCAATACACAAATTGAAGCATAGTAGGAGCAGTTCATCGAAACACCGAAAGCAGACCATATACCCTATGGAGACAAGGAGTTGGTTAGGCGCTCCAGCATTTAGCCGGGCAATAGAATGGAATAAATGACTTCCCTTCCCTCAATTCATAATGTTCTTTTCTATCATCTCAAGGGACCCTCTTGAAAAAAAAGATTCCTACTTTTTCTTAAGCCCGCTATGACTACAAGGCCTTAAAAAAAAAGATGTTCTATAGTGAAAAAGATCCCAATGTGGACAATCCACTCATTTGCATATTTTTTTTTGAGGGCTGAGCATCTAGCAGATATATAAAACACATTGTTTAGAATCTTTAGATACCCAAATTTGTACGCCCATGTAAAGTGGGAGCTAAGTGTTTGGTTGAAGCAATAGGAGAGCCCCACCTTTGCATTTGGCAGTCTTCTCATGGGAATTGAGCCCTTCCTAGATGAACATGTGGAAGCCATAGCCTTATTCTGTGTCCAAAGTGAAGGATTCTAGGGTTGTTAAAGAAAAAATAAAGGGAGGATATATGTCATCTTGGTGGAAGGCATTCAAAGGTGGAATAAAAGGATTCTTCATGCTCAATTAGAATAATTGAATAAATTAAGTTGAAACTTTGCGTTGGAGAAAAAAAAAAGGCTAGTAATTAGCACATATATGATGACAAAACAAAGGGGAGGAGCCACATGTAAACACTAGAAAATTTCCACTTTGGGCTATTTTTTCTGTATTTTGAAAAAAAAGACATGCATTTGTTATAAAAATTTCTATATATGGTCATCATAGAGTTAACTTATTGTGAGCTAAAACAATAAGAATGTAGTTTGGTAAGAGATAATGGGATTGGGAAAAAAAAATTGTAGCTACTTTTTCTGCTGCTCATATTAATGAAATTTTTTCTATAAAAAAAAAATTGTAGTTTGATGATTTTCATGAAAAGTATTGTTTTTATGCAAATGGTAGCTCTTTTTTAAATTCTACATAAAAAAAATAGGGCCAAAAGGTCACTTTCTTGAAATTTATCTTTGCACTATTGATTGCCCATGAAAAGGCAACCATTGAATCCGGTGAGTTCTTACACGAAGTTCTAAATCTCAAGTCCCCAGAAGCTCCTTTTCTCTCCACTAGCTCATGAGTTGATTTAAAAAATCATTTTTCTTAAAAAAATAAAAATAATGAAAAAATATTTTTAAAATATTTTAAAATATGACATGATCATGATATGAATAAGAATTCAGTTTCTCGAGTTTTCATGATCTGTAGATTCAATTGTAACGGGGGATCGAAGAGGGTTTCACCAACCAGAAGCCTAACAATGTATGTTGAATTTTTGTTGTTCTTTCTTTGTCTTCTCAAAAATAAATAAATAATCAATGCAAAGTTTGATGCCCGGGAGCACAGTTGAGGTTTGTGGGTCGGTTTAGAACATTCAAGCCAAAGGAATTGCAAAGGCTCATCACCCAAAATATATATTCTCTCTTTTCCATGAGCCAAAAGTTGCTTCCTTGTCATAAAATAAAATCAAAATAATAAATTTAGTTCATGTTTGACAGCTGCTGGGTAAGTGAAATCCACTGCTGAAACAAACAGTGGATTCCTTATCTTAGATGCTGGTGGGACTGTACAAGAATCAAGCCAGTTTGGGCTCAACTCCACCTCGCTCAAAAAAATTAGACTCGAGCTCGATTCATTATAAACCAGCCGAGCTCAAGTTTAAATTCATACTTGAAGTGTTAAATGAGTCAGTGTTAAATGAGTCGAATTCGAGTGATAAGAACTTGGGTAGACTCAACTACGTAAAACCGGTTCATCATAGTTGAATAATTAAGTTAAATGCATGGACGAGCTAAGCGAGTTAAAAGAAACAAGACATCTTAACAAAAAAGAGTTAAAGCGACTTAAGTAAGTTGAGCCCGAGCTCGAGTTTGTTTAGTCAAGCTGGTTCGACTCATGTACAGCCTTAAACACTGGTTAAGTGCAATCCACTGCTGAAGCGAACAGTGGATTCCACAATTGCATATTTGAAATCTGCATTACATCATAAAATCACACTTACATTGTTTTAGGACCCCTTGGATGCTTAGTAACGTAGATATCATATCCGAGGCTGTCAAACGTAGCTTTAACAATTGTCACATATATCGTGTATGGGTATTATAAGGCGAGAAATTTCTCGAGCATAATACAGTAAAGTTGTATATCTTGATAAAATCTCGATAATTTTTCAAAAAATTTAAAACATTTAATAAATACTAAAAATTAATAAGAAAAAAGAAAAAATATGTACAATATGCATTTTTTCATGTTTTTTATTTTCTAGAATTTTTTAAAAAAGTTGTGTCTAATTGTTGTTTTATATGGCTTACTTATTTCTCGAGTACTATACGTGTTTGTTTTTCGAACAATACGTACTTTTTTTTAAATAGTACGCGTTTTATGTGACAACGGGCCTTTAACATACGGTTCTTTTATAAGGACAATAAATCCACAAACCGTCTTACAAGGACAATACCATGGACACATGGGTTTGCACTCACTTTTGGGTCATTAGTTTAAACCCTAAACCCTAAGCGACTCATTTCTGTGGTAATAAAATTAATGTATGGTAGCATGAGTTTAACATGAAAAACAGTCCGGAGATCAACATATATCTAACATTTTTTTTAGTGTTTATTTAGGAGAAACCGTCTTTAGCATAGAACCCTCAAGGTCATAAATCTCGTATCAATAAGGTTTTGACTTGTTTTAGAACTTGGATGAACATCCGGGATATTCTTTTAACTTGGGTGTCATGTTTACCATTGATTGCAGTCCAAAAAAGTAACACAACCGGACTCGAATGTCGGGTGTATCGAATGTAAGCTGCTTTGTTGTGCAGTTATCTATATGCCCCCTTGCGGCACATCTACCTAACATTCATTTGGTTCAATTAAATAAGGAAACTACCCAATGAAATGTTAACGTGAGAAACCAAAACCAAAGCTCTCTCTTTCTCTCTCTCTCTCTCTTCAGAATTTTGTATTTTTGTATTTTCTTTTCTTCTTTTGTTTGCCACTTTCTTTGTAACTTTTGGAGACATTGTCGCCCCTTCTTTCGGCAATTATATTTTCATTTTGTCTGCTATGTCTCTCTTGAATGCACACGCCCGTGCAAGCAACGGTCATGCTTTGGTACACACACGTATGGATGTACCTATGCATGCAAGAGAAAAGAAAGGTACAGTAAATCCCTTCCTGCCTCAACCCCGTACGCTTGGGGAATTAGATTCCCACAAACTTTCAAGCAGAAAGGATGCTGCTTCTTTTCAACAGCTTTAGGACATTCGTTGCTGCCAATTTTGACTTGTTCTGCCACTACCAGCACTGTCAAATAGTGTTACAGACGAAAATGATGCTAATGCCCTGACGATTCCTAGCTTACGACATTTCTTTTTCTGTTCTCGTCTCTTTACATCCAATCACTTCTATCATTGAGACTTTGATCTTTACGTCTTAGTCCAAGCTTGAGAAGAACAGTTTTGGCTTTTCCAATCTGTGTGAAAATGATCTGTTTTGAGTTCCTAAAACTCTTATCCACTTTGGCAACTAGAAGTCTTATACATCCTGTAAAGTAAGGCAGAAAAGGTCGAGTAATGGAGGCAGCAGGCCTAGAAAGAATTCACACCGAGCCAGAGTTAAGTCGGCACAGTGAAGTTGGCATTTGGCCGTCGTTCAAATTGAGTTCAGGTCACCAAATGTGTGTGCGTTATCCTACAACTTAGACCACACATATGACTCTGTGAGGCTTGACAATGAACTGATAAGAGTATATTGACAACTAGATCAAACATCGTTGCTGTTGGGCAATTTAATAATAAGGTGAAAAAGAAGATACAGATAAAATGCCAATCTTTGTGTTTAAGTAATCAGTGTAACGGAGTTGGTAATTGGCTGTGTGTGATTCGGGCAATTGCGATTCACATCGAAAGGACATCACTCTTTGCAAATGTTATGCACAGCACAGTGTCAAAGGACGCACATGCAGTTGGTTCTACTGTTGCTCTTAAGAGGATTTAGTCTGGATTCGAACTTATGTTGAATGTGTGCAAGACAAGCCGGAAAAGTCCTAACTTGATTAAAGCCGCAGGCGGCACATGCTAATATAAGAGTTTGCCAATGGATAAAGCACAAACTGGACATAGATTAAGAAGAGTTTTACCACCAGACAGGAACTTTAAGAAGTAAATTGATTTGGGAAAATCATGAAGCACAGAAGATTGAGGCTTAAGTTCTGGTCTGGTCAAGATATTTCAAGATCCAACAAAGCTCGATATTAGCTAGCCAGGTGGGAAACCATATTCAGATGCAGCAAAGGAAGCAAACTGCAAAACTTGATTAATTATTTTCCTACCACATTTGCTTTTCTTTACCAAACCTGACCAATCAAACTATCAAAGTCGTGATATCTGCTGGTAGTCAGAAAAATCTGACCCATTGATCTCCCAAATTGGTTCCTTTTCAACCTGGAAGACTTGACCTTCACAAGGTTTTGAAGACTTGATCTTCAAATAGATTTTTGTAGATCTTTCGGCATCATAAAAAGCCAAACTTTCCCATGGTATTTCAAGAATTAGACATAATCACATGAAGAGAATGAAACCTCTAACTACTGAAACATTTAAACCAGCAAATAAATCTGGGTTCACATCTAAAATACACATGAACACATGAACACCAATCCAAGCTAGGTTCTTAGTGTTTAACTTGAAAGCATCAATCTTAAGGCATGTCCTTTGAGAAGGTATGCAATAAATACTTTTAATTTTAACACTGCCAAAGGTTTCTCCAATCAGACGAAACCACATAAACACTGCCAATAAATACTTTCCAAGTCAGGGAAAAGCTAATCAGGGTTGACAAGCATGAATCACTGTCTCACATGTTCAAATCTAATATAAACCCCATTGCACGTATGAAGCGATCAAAGACACAAGTTTTTTGGTACACTGACACGATGCTGTTCAAGTGTCAAAATGGTTTCTGGCTCAACTAGAAGAGAGATCAGAAAGCCTTCACAAGAAATGAGCCAAATAGAAGTGCTACAGCATGATCAATAATCAAAACTCACCAAGAAGAACAAAAATAAAAAATATGGAGCATATTAAATTTCCTTATTCTCACTGAAACAAAATTCCATAGTCTACTTAAACCTCTGAACTCATTAGATAAAACATCCCGCACCTCATGATTCCTAACTGCAATGCTTAGACTGCTATTCAGAACCTCAGATACAGCATCCTTGGGAGCCTAATAAAAGCCTATGTAGCAGGATCAACAACCGGGACACTTCAATTCTTGAACCCAAGATGCACGAGATCAATGTGGGGGCAAGATTTACACAAAAGTACATGTTATTAATCTTCATATGTCTAAACGAAGGTGAACGGATTTGATCTCAGCAGCCTCACCTCCCCTGCAACTTTATTTGATGAACATGTATAGACTCTATTCAGTCGATGCCTGTTCAAGGAACGGATAATCAGTATACCCAATGACAGGATCTGATATGTAGAAGGTAGACCTGTTATACTTATTAAGAGGAGCATCAAGCTTGAATCTCCTTGGCAAGTCTGGATTAGCCAAGAAAAATCTACCAAATGCAACTAGATCTGCATAACCATCAGCAATTGCTTTGTTTCCATCTTCCTTATTATAACCTCCAACAGCAATCAAAGTCCCCTTGAAGGCTTTCCTAAATGGAAGCAGACTATGTGAAGTTTCTGTTCTCTCTCCAACAGTGATCATCCTGGGTTCCACTACATGTGCATAGAGAAGCCCATATTTGTTCAGTGCTTCCATCATGTAAAGCCCAAGAGCTAGTGGATCTGAGTCTCCTGACTCTGCATAATCTGCAAAAGGTGAAAGCCTTATGCCAACTTTATCTGATCCAATTTCTTGACAAATTGCTTCAACTACTTCTAGCACAAAGCGGCATCGATTCTCTAGACTGCCTCCATACTGATCTGTCCTGTCATTCACATTGTCCTTCATGAATTGTTCCAACAGATATCCATGGGCTCCGTGGATCTCGACTCCATCAAAGCCTGCAGTTTGGTAATTTGATCAATGATCAGTATATTTTTCTAAAGGTGCAAACCTTCATAATTATTTATGTATAAGCTCATTTAGTATGGTGCATTTTACTGATTACGTGGCCTACTAATATGAAAATGATCCATTTATGTGACTCAAGTAAGCTCAAATATGAATTACACAAAATTGCTGTTAATAGATTTAGTTCCAATGT
This sequence comes from Nymphaea colorata, assembly GCF_008831285.2. Lineage (NCBI taxonomy): Eukaryota > Viridiplantae > Streptophyta > Magnoliopsida > Nymphaeales > Nymphaeaceae > Nymphaea > Nymphaea colorata. The sequence goes on along the minus strand of NC_045138.2, from coordinate 2,482,762 downwards.
ACTTGATTAATTTGGTGATCATCAACCAGCGCTAGATACCCACTCTTTGCCCTTGTACTTTCAGAATGGAAAGGAAAGAATAAAAGGTAAAAACACAGAGAGGATGTTATATTAGGCTCACCAGCTTCAATAGCATTCCTGGCAGCAAGTCTGAAGTGATTGACAATTTCAGGGATTTCTTCTGTCTTTAGCCGACGAGGTGGAGAGAACTCTGCTACGTCCACTTGGTTACTCCTTAGCTTGGGTTTCAATGGCTTGTCCGTAGATGAAATTGGAGACTGTCCATTAGGCTGAAAACCTAGGACAAATAAGCATATTCCAGTAAGCATGAATGTTGGAAAGGACAATGTTCAACACTAAAACAGATGTCATGATGCATTGATAACACTAACAGTTCATTTTGGATAGGTTCAAGGCCAGCACGAGAGGGCACATGGCCAACGTGGTAATAATGGCACTGCACAAAAATGCCATGTGCATGCACATTCAATCACCAGATACTAGGACCAACACACACATCTTCAGGGTTTCATAACAGTAAACAGGCCACGCTTAGTCCCTGTTTTATATGGACCCTTAAATGACATGTTGTGAGATGTGAACTACCAGCCAAACCATGAATGTTCAACAGCCTAGTATCTGTTTTACATGGTCGGATTATGTAAAAGAGTGTAGCTATTGTGGGTAAAGTACCAGACTACACGGACGGGGGAAAAAGTTTTGAGTACCAGTATTAGAGACTCTTCCAACATGCCACAACTGGCAAAAGAATATACCACCCTTCTCATGAACATCATTAACAATTGGCTTCCATGCCTCTACTTGCTCCTTTGTCCAAATTCCAGGTGTATCAGGATAGCTTCAGTGACCGCCAGATTTTGAAGATCAATAAGAATCAAATCAGTGAGGAATTATCATAAAATGATTCAGTACCAGAAAACTGGAGAGACCCATGACAAAACTAAAGCAAAAGCCAAAGAAGAACGTGCACCAAAAAAACATAGAACTCTACCCTTGGGCAGTGTCTGAAACACCTGTGGCTTCACTGATTAGAAGGCCACCCTTTGTAGTTCTTTGGGAATAATACAGGATTGCGTGAGGCTGAGGCACATTCCCATAGGATCTTTGTCTTGTCAATGGCGCTAACACCACCCTGAAATTCATCAAAGAAGTACATGTCATCTCCTTGCAGATGCAGTCATTGAGAGAAAGAGAGAGATTTTATGAATGCCACCAACTGTAGCAGTGTTAACTGTAAGCAGCCCTTGTTTTCAAGCTTTTCCAACCCCTCCTCCCTTTCCAACACAACAAATTCCCAACCACAAGATGAGTATAGGATCATAAATGGCTAAAACAGCCAATCATTAGGCTATCAGCTATCTAGAGTTTGTTGCTGCTTGTCTCGTTCAGGTACCCAAATAGACATGAAAAATGTACAGTTCGGATTCAAACACAACCTAGTTACATAAAAAAATCAGGTCTGAGGGAATCTGGTATGGCTTCCCCCGTCATTCTCTTTTAAAATACAGCAATATATTGAAGATAGGAATAAATACGAGAAAACTAGGAAACTGACCTATGAGAAAGTGAGAACTTTCCCATCTGGTATGGAGTCAAGAGTGGTTGCTCTGTTGGTGCAGCCATGGCTACCTCTCTCTTCCTCCCTCCCGTTTCTCTCACTACTTTCTCACTACAAATTGCCAGAGACGCGGATGGCAGCGGAGAAGCAATGCAGTCCTTTTATAGCAAACCGTGAGAAAGTTGGGACATTTAATGACCGGAGATTGCCGCCGGTCCCTCCAGGAAAATTATGCGCCAGTCGGCCGCCGGCGTGCTCCACGTTAACACCACTTTTCCATTTTTGCCGCGAAGAGGCAGAGGACGAAGAAATTCAGCAGACGGAGGATGGTGTTTCAGGTAATCCCATAAGCTTCAGGCTATTTTCTGCGGTTTTGAGTCAAAGCACGGCGTGAGCTCATACTTTTCCAGCACTCGTTGAGGATGACGGATGGAAAAGTTTTCCTTGGCTGGTGTCATGGGTGACATCACGTCGGTTCATCACAAGCCAACACCAACTTCGACTCAGATTTGATCCATAAAATATTGTAAGAGTAGGCTTCAATCTGTTCATTCGATCACCAGATTGCTCAACTCATCTGCATAGAAAATTAATATTTCTTGTAACTGTGTCACGAGCCATGTTTGGTTTCGGTATTTTTTTTATTAAAGGGCGGTCAACTAAAACTAGTTTCGACTCTTGGCTTAGGGTCGGCCCCACATCCGAAACAGTTTGGATCTCAACTTACTTAAAATCCAACCTCAGTCCGGTTTAATTAAATTAAAAAATATATATTTTAAACATAAAATAATATATAAATATAATTAATCATAATAAAATATTATATTTATATATAAAAAACAATAAAATATATATTAAAAAAATCTTATCCAACTGAACCGAACTTAATCGGACTTACTTGGGCTGACCCGAAACTCTGTTTTTTTTTTAGTTTGAGCTTGGGCTCGAGTCCAACCACCTATCAGGTACCAACATTAGTCACCCCAAAGCATCACACAAAAACAAAAGCAAAGCAGGTACAGACTCTAAAAATCTTTATATTGATATTTATAAAAGGTAGGTGTGAGTTATATATGGGCAACGGCCCATACAGACTATAAAAATCTTTTCATTTTTCATATTGATATTTATGAACATTTTTTTTCATTTACATATTGGTGCTCCTTAAAATTTTATATTTTTAAGTTTGTGAAAAACTTGGGTATAACACAAGGACATTCTGCCTCCCTCTCAACCCACACTTAATTTTCATAAAAAAAAAACATTGTTTTCATAAAATTCAAATTGAATTGGTTGGAAAATTTATTTAATTCTATGGCTCATTCAAGGGCACACCTTGTCACATTCCAACCTATTTTTAGGTCTATTTCTTAAACTTTTTGTTATTTATATGTCATTTTTTATTTATTTAAAAAATTAACTTTTTTTTTGTCAAGGTTCACTACTGGTTCACCCGGACACGCAGATCAGCCGATTCAATGGGTCAATTCTGTTCCTGAATTGATTTTAAGTGCACCCAAAAAGTTACCTTGGTCTTATTATTTGGGACGACATTTTGTCGAATGCTATTGATAACTAAAAAAAGCTAAGGGTGGTTGGAGATGGATCAATGGCTGCCAAGAATGTCTTCACTTTTGCTTTGGCTTTCAGCTGATTTTTCATGTCACATCAATTTGAGCCCGAGTTCAATCAGTTCAAGCTCGGCTCAATTAATGAAACCTCGAACTTAACTCGGCTCGACCTCGAGGATAGCTTGATGGAAGCACCTCGAGCTCGACTCGGCAGTTACGTGTTGAGCTCGAACTTGACTCGATTAAGGCTCGACAAACTTGTTTGAATAGAATTGATATTCATCATTATGTGTTAGCTCAAGCATGACTCGATTAAGGCTCGACAAACTTGTTTGAATAGAATTGATATTCATCGTTACTTATTGAGATCGATCTCGACTCAATTAAGACTCGACAAACTCATTTGAATAGAATTGAAATTCATGGTTATATCGACTTGATTAAGGCTCGACAAACTCGATTAAGGCTCGAGCTCGACTCGATAGTTATGTGTTGAGTTTGAATTCAACTCGATTATTTAAACGAGTTGACTCATGAACTCGAGTTCGACTGGTTAAGCAAATGACTCAACTCGAACTCGTTAGCCGAGCTTTTATGAGTCAAGCTCGAGTAGCTCGACTCTTTGTTCACCCCTAGTTCAAAGGGATTGAATAAGGGCTAGCAGGCGACCGGGTTCTACTTTGATTCCTCGAGAGCCAACTCTCTGTGCTGTGAACAAAGGCCACCGACACACAAGTTGAAGCGTGGCAGGGGTGACATCTCGAAGAGTGATTGGGTGGGGGTTTCGACTTTCTTCAAACAATGGTGGTGGAGTGTATGTCTCCTCTCTTTGTTGTCTTGAAAAGCAGCTCTCATGAAAGTTGATTCAAGATTTTTGGGTGTGTTTGATGGGCTGGAATCGTTTGTCTTTTGTGGACAAGTTTTCCATGTCTTCCATGTAACCATGGAACACAAGTTACCCTTTGTGCGCCTTTTCATGTTTTAAATCAAAGTGGAAAACAAGTTGAACTCGAAACAATCTGGAATAATTTAACCAGCGTGTATTCTAATACGTTGCCAGCATCAAATACTATTTTAATGGCGTCTTCTTCTTTGTCATGTCAACTTGGCTGTTAGGCATCGTCAGAAACCATTTTGCACTCAACTCAAGCAAGAGATGTAGGCATCTAAATAGCAGTATTTTTGGATTTGGATCTAGATGTAAACGTTAAATAAAACTTAGTTAAGTTTGATTAGTCCGGACTCTTTATGGCATCTGACATTCTACTGATATGGTGTTTTAAATTTTGGGTGATTCGGGGAGACTCACCACCACCCGGGAAAGAGCAAAAGTTGTCACCTTATTCCTTGTTTTTAGGGTCGTTTGGCGATAATAAGATATTGTTACTGTCTTATGAATCTGCTTTAGGACATTGGAGTACATTCATGCTGTGGCGCAGCCACATGGTGGCTGGTATGGGCAGTTGCTGTACCAACCTCACAAAATTAGTTTAATATATATGTTAATGTTTTGATATATTTAATTGTTATACATGTAAGTGCCTCAAAAAAATTAAAGGTATTGAATGAGTGTACCCACCAGAAAAAATTTCAGGCTCCGGTAGTGCATTCATGGCACTCTATAACACATTCTTCCATAAACTTACCTCATTTTTAGGGGCAAATTAATAATAAAGTGTTACTATTTCCAAACATCCCAATGTTTTGAAGAGCCATTTTTGTTGCACTTTGCACATCATTGACCATTTGTTGTATAGGAAGTGTACACCTGTAAAACTCAAAATAAAAACTAGCCGACTACCAGGCCCCACCTCAAAAAGTTGCACCAACGAACTCGAAGACTAATATAGTGTTTTCAATTGGCCATCTCAATTCGTGAAGATCTAGCAATAGTTGGTCTACAAGCTCGAAACTAAACAAATTCTATATGGTCTAGAGGGGTGCCAGCGTACCTGCTCGAGACAATGGCTGGTAGGTGGCCGGTCACTTTTCAAGTAGCGTAGCGACTAGACAACCCTTGTTTTAGTTTTTGTTTGCGTGGGGCTTTGCTCAACCAAACAAATTTCACTTGGATTACAAGCAAACGAATGTAGTCACATACATCGTCCCATTTCTTGGTTTCAAATTTAAAAATTACAAAAAGAAAACCATATCAAATGAGTTTGGTCCAGTTTAATCGAGTCGAGTTCATGTAACTTGAACCCAACTCTTTTATAAGCTCCAGCTTAATTTTTTTAGTTAAGCTCGAGCTCGACTCTCGTTCACAATATACATGGTTCATCTTTTGTCATTTTTCAAATGTGAAAAGACAGTTTTGGTCACTATGCAAATGCAGTAATGCATTATCCTGCCTGAGATAGAAACGGAATTTTAAATTTGTCATTGTCCATACTGGTAAACTTCAAGACTGAAGATGAATGAACTGAACTTGCTCTGACAAATGAATTCACAATTTTTGTCATGTCTATAGCATCCGCAAGTTCAGGAGTGGCTACAGTTGAGCCACGTGTCTGCAGCTGATCTGCGCCTGCACAAGTATTGCCACTGTTACAAATTTAGCTTTCGAGTGCCAAATGGCGAGGTTTTTTTTTTCATGTGTAATAACCAAAGTTAAAAATCTTAGCAAGATTTAAAAAAAAACTTACAATAAAATATGAAAATGAAATATCAGGTAATTAAAACATTTTAAAGACATGAAAATTGCAAAAAAAATAAAACACGATTAATACATGTTTTTTCCCTTTTTATTTTGACATTTTTTTCCAAAAAAAACATGTTTTTTTCATTTTTTTTTAGTATGCTGTCTGTGTTCGTGACCCAGAACTTGCAGGTTCAAGCTTTTTGTCTGGACAGAATTGCAGACTTTTTAAGGCTCCTTTTCCAAGTTTAATTATACAACTTTTTATCATTCTTTTCATTTATGAATGCGTGTAGCAGGTGGTGGTTGGCGACCAAGTGTCTTAAAATCGGCACCGAGTAGCCATTAATAAGACAAGAATGCTTTATACACAGCATAGTTTCTTACACACCTAACAGGCACTGAACTCATCTGTAACATTTCATTGTGTTGGAATCTCCTTGAAACAGAGTCGCACATAAAAAAATTAGCAGGCAACAGTGCTCGTATTCACATGAACCTAATGAATTACTCTTTTATATCTCCATGGTCACTCACATGAGCTCAGATCCTTGATTCAATGAATACCAAACCACTCCTTAGCAGCTTCGGTTTCGATTTCAACAAAGCTCTGAACCAGAAGAACCAATCAATTTAACAGTCAAGGAATGGATAATCTGTATAGCCGATGACAGGATCTGATGTGCAGAAGGTAGCACCGTTGTACTTATTGAGAGGGGCGTTGAGCTCTAATCTCCTAGGCAAGTCTGGGTTAGCCAAGAAATGTCTACCAAACGCAACTAAATCTGCATAACCTTCAGCAATTGCTTTGTTTCCATCTTCCTTGTTATACCCACCGACAGCAATGAAAGTTCCTTGGAAGGCTTTCCTAAATGGAAGCAGACCATGGGGAGTTTCCACTGTTCCCCCAGTAGTGATCTTCATCGGTTCCATTACATGTGCATAGACAAGCCCATACTTGTTCAGTGCTTCCATCATGTGAAGCCCGAGAGCTTCCGGATCTGAGTCTCCTGAATCTGCATAATCTAAAAAAGGTGAAAGTCTTATGCCAACCTTATCTGCTCCAATTTCTTGACAAATTGCTTCAACTACTTCTAGCACGAAGCGGCATCGATTCTCTAGACTGCCTCCATACTGATCTGTCCGGTCATTCACATGGTCCTTCATGAATTGATCCAACAGATATCCGTTGGCTCCATGGATCTCTACTCCGTCAAAGCCTGCAGTTGAGTTTGTTCATTTTATCAATGATCAGTATATGTTTCTAAAGGTACAAGGATTCATGGTATTATGTTCTCATTTAAATATGGTGTATCTTATTCATTCTTGTAGCCTAACAACGTGAAACTAATGTATTTATGCCGAAACTGATCTATTTATGTAGAAACAAGTAAGCACATGTATGAATTATACAAAATTGCAGTTAATAAATCTATTTCCAATATATTTGCGTTATTTCAGAGACCATCAGCTGGCACTACATACATAGTCTCTCCCCTAGTACTATCAGAAAGAAGAAGAAACAAGAAAAGGTCAAAACACAGAGAGGATGTCATATTAGGCTCACCAGCTTCAATGGCATTCCTGGCGGCAAGTCTGAAGTGATTGATAATTTCGGGGATTTCTTCTGTCTTCAGCCGACGAGGTGGAGAGAAGTCATCTGTACCTGATGTCATACTCCTTGGCGGCTTATCAGTAGATGAAATTGGAGACTGTCCATTAGGCTGAAAGCCTATGAGTAACAAACGTATTCCAGTAAGCTCGAACGTTTTACAGGACAATGTTATCTATCAGAAAAATATCATAATACATTGACAAAACTAACAGCTCGTTCTGTGCAGGTGCAAAGCCAGAACAGGAATGCGTCCTGTTCAAGAACATACATGGCCAAAGCCATTTCAGAAAAGCCAAATCACATGAGATGCGAGTTTTGGCAGTCAAACCATGGAAACCTTGTTGAAAAGCTTAGTCTCTGCTTTGCATGGTTGGATTATGCAAAAGAGTGCTGTTGACTTATTGTTTTAGCTACAGTAGCAAAAGACACGAACAGGGGAACAAATGTTTGATAATTACCAGTGTTAGAAACTCTTCCAACATGCCAAATCTGGCAAAAGAATATACCACCCTTCTCATGAACAGCATTAACAATTGGCTTCCATGCCTCCACTTGTTCCTTTGTCCAAATTCCAGGTGTATCAGTATAGCTTCAGCGAACCCCAGATTTCGACGATCAATAATAATCAAGTCAATGAACAATGAGCATCGCATGATTCAGCACCAGAAATTTGAAGAGAAACACGTCAAATTTAAAGCAAAATCAAAGAAGAACGTGAACCGAAAATTCCCCAAAAAGAGATAGAATCTACCCTTGGGCAGTGTCTGAAACACCTGTGGCTTCACTGATTAGAAGACCACCCTTTGTAGTTCTTTGGGAGTAATACAGGATGGCATGAGGCTGAGGCACATTCCCGTAGGATCTTTGTCTTGTCAATGGTGCTAACACAACCCTGAAATTCATTCAAGTAAGTACATGTCATCTCCTTGCAGATGCAGTCATTGAGAGAGTGAGGGCGAGAGAGAGATTTTCTAAATCCCACCAAATGAAGCTGTGTCAAAACCATAAACTGTCTTGTTTTCAAGCTTTTCCAACCCCTCCCCGTTTTCTAACAAACCCAGTACTAACCAGCAGAACAGCATAAATTGGCTACAATAGCGACGTATTAGTCTATCATCCACAGGCTTGTCTTGTTTTCAAGTAAAATTTCCTGTATGCTTATATTCTGAAGCTTGTTTTAGAGAATAATCTGCCTTTTTCCACCTAGATTCACATAATTAAGTAGAATACGCCCAAATTTCTCTCCCCATCAACTGGCCCAAGAATTCTGCTTTGCACATCTACCCAACTCGAGATTTGCAAAAAATTGAACCCTTACCACTGTCATATGATCAGTCAGACTTTCAATCCTGCCTACAAGCCAAAGCTAAGCATAACTGTTTGAGACAACATAAAGATCCCAGTTTCATGGCTGCCCCCTTTATGTTTTTCTTCTTCGAAAAAAAAAAGAAAAGAAAATCAACTATATTTTAGGATGAGGGAAGGACGAATTGCAGGTCCCGAGTAGTTCAAATGTGGTTTGAAAATTTTCGGTTCCCAAGTAGCTTCTTTCATCCAGTAATGCAGCAAAAGAAACTTAAAAAATGATGAGGCTGAATCAATTCAAACAAAACAAAGTGCAATCAGATGTGAGTAATCTGGCGCGCTTCCTCTCTCACCTTCTTTCCAAATACAGCAGAAAGAATGAAAAAAAAATTGCTAAATTACGAAACCGACCTATGTGAAAGTGAGAATTTCCCCATCCGGTATGGAGTCAAGAGGGGTTGCTCCGACGGTGGCGATGCTGCTGCAGCCATGGCTACCTCTCTGTCTCTCTCTCTCTTGCTTTTCACCCACGACTCTCTCACTACAAATGGTCGCTATGCATATCGCAGTGGAGGCACTTCGATCCTTTTATAGCGAACACATCACAGAAATGGTCGTATGAGACGTCGAAACTAGAAGATATGCTAATGCTGCACTAAGACTAAGGGCATTTCCGACATTTCAGTGTCAGATATAGAAACCAGTCATAAATTTTCTGGTTGCCAAAACATAAATTCCACAGTTGGCAAAACCATGACTCAGACTTGACTTGCACAAGATTGGGTCAATGAGTTAAGTCGTCAAGTTGATCAGGTATGCGAATAATCATAATATAAATCATGCAACTGAATCGGGTGGGTCAGATGAATCAAGGCCGAGCCAGGCTGAGTTAAGGGCGAGTCGGGCCGAGTCAAAGGCAAGTGGAGCCATACCTTGATTCATAGTGCCCTCTAAATGGCTGAATTGAATCGAATGCATTGCAAATTATTGAGATTCATAAACTGAAAAAGGAATGTCACATGCCACACTGTGTTTTTTTATTGCTTTTTCAAGTACTTTTAATGTTTTTTTTTTTTTTTGTTTTTAAGATACGTATTTTTCATTGTTCTTGTGGCCTTACCTTTGGTGATTTGCTTTTAGGGGTGAACAACCAGTTGAGTTTGCTCGACTGGGCTCGTTAAAGCTTGACTCGAGTTCGAGTTTTCTCGTCTCGTTCATGTTATTACCTAACTTGACTTGGCTCGAGTTTGATGAACTTGTTCTTGACTTATGCCGAACCAGTTTGTGAATCATGAACACGTCCCTCTCCTTTAAATTCTTTCACCATCTCTCTCACTCACATTTAAATCAATCGCCATTTTTTTCTCCCATTCCGTTAATGTCTCTCTCTTTCACACATTTAATTCACTGATTCTCTCTATTGTGTAGTTCACTCTCTTTTTCTTCTCATTACTTATATACTCTCTCTCTCTCAAACAAAGAAAAATGGAAAAGGAAAATTGTTTAACATATTTAAATTTTTTCAGGTTTCATTCAACATGATATTAAAATACTTCAAGCTTTTATTAATTCTTGTAAGAAAATCAGTTGCAAACTCAAATCTTCATTTTTTTTTAGTTGTTCTTTGTTTTAATTGTTTAAGTTTCTTGAATTCTTCAAGATTTTCCCAAGAAAAACAAAAACTTCCTGATTATTGGACAAGATCTCTCTCTCATTCATTATTATTGGCTACGCCTCCCCCCCTCTCTCTTTCATTTATTAGTTAAATTTTTATTAAATTTTATGTTTTTTTATTTAAAAAAGTAAATTTTTTTTTTTTGCCAAGCAAGCAGATGTTCCGATCCAACAAATCAGCAGCTTGACAAATTCCGTTCCAGAACTGATGTTAATAGCATGGAAATTGCCTCGCTTTTATCACTTGTCAAAGCATGTCGCGACATTTTGTCCAAGCTTTTGAATACTTTTGTTTCATCGACGACAAAAACAGCCGAGGGTGGTTGGAGATGGATCAATGGCTGCCAAGAAGAGAAGAGAAGTCTTCCCACTGCTTTGCCTTTGAACTGGTCTTTCTTGTCACATCAATCTCAACTTTTCAATTCTCCCAACGCCCTTGGAAAAGAAAAGAAAAGACAACCTCTGATTTTTTTTTTTTTTTTTTTTATGTTGCTTGACATGATTGTGTGTTTGATGAAAAAGCAGTTCTCACGAAAGTTGGTTCACGGTTTTCAGGGTGTGTTTGATGGACCAGAAGCATTTGTCTCTTGTGGACAAGTTTTCCATGCCTCCCATGTAACCATCAAACACAAGTTACCCGTTTGGGCCTCTCTTTTTTGTGTTTAAATCAAGTGGAAAACTAGTTGAACTCGAAACCATCGTTCATAATTCAACCAGCGTGTATTCTAATAGCAAATACTAGCTACTTTAATGGTGCCTTCTTCTTTGTTTTGTTATCTTAACAATTACGTATCAGATTTTTTTTTTCTTTTTTTCAACCAACTCAAGCAAGAAATGTAGTTGTTTTGTATTTGAATTCGATCAAAGTAGCAGTAATTTTTGGATTGGGATCCGTATGTAAACATTAAACAAAACTAAGTTCTAAGTATGATTTGAGTAGACCCTTAGTTAGGGGTGAACAAAGCGAGCTCGACTACTCGTTAAAGCTCAGCTCATGAACGAATTCGAACCGAGTCATTTGCTTAATGAGTCGAGCTCGAGCTCATGAGTCAACTCGTTCAAATAATCGAGTTGAGTTCGTGTTCACTGAATTCGAATTGTTAAAGCTCGACTCAGCTCTAAAATGATGTGTAATGATTTTTAAAATATCTAACTCGTTTTTTAAATAAAAAATCGGTGTATTGACGTTGATTATTTATGTAAGTTTTTACAAAAGCTCATTCAAGTTTGTCAAGACTTAATCAAGTCGTGCTCGAAGCGATGGCTGGTAGGTGGCTGGTCACCTTTCGAATAGCAAGGGCAGCCGCACACTCCCTTTGACAATTTGTGTGTGTGTTGTGTGTGTGTCAGTGGGGTCTGTTCAACCAAACAAATTTGACTTGGATTACAAGCAAATAAATGTAGTTGTATATCTAGTTCATGTACATGAAATGTACATGAAATAGTGGGGTTGGAAATGAAGGATATTTGTGGATGACAAGGACCTTTACCTTGAAAGGGAAATTGACTATTTTTTATTTCATAATTTGCTAACATATACATATCTTTGCATTAAAATTGCTGGGCACTCCATTTTAATTTCCTAACAAGGGCTTATAATTTTTTATAGTGGTCAAATAAGAACCTTAAGTCGAGTTTTTGGTGAGATAATAATTAGGGCTGTACATGAGCCAAGTGGAGCTCGAGCTGATCAGTCAACTCGTCGCGACTTTTTGGGTTTGAGAGCGAGTTGAGCTGTACAAGGTCAGCTCGAACTTGATAGACTGAGCTCGAACTTGATAGACTGAGTGCCCTGCTCAAGCTTGACTCACTTAAACTCTTTTACCAATTCCTCCCTTGACTTGATGTTTTTTTTTTTGAATTTGAAAATACAAAATACCTTAAATAAAATGAACTTACTAGTTGAGCTTTGAGTTAAGCTCGATAACGACTCGCTTACAAATGGGTCAAGGTTAAGTAGTTCGAGTCGAGCTAAGTTGGCTGATTTATTGTGCTTATGCAGCCCTAACAGTATGACACCAAGACTATAATTTCTTTAGTTGATAAAATCTCTAACATATGCCTGTATTTGCCTAAAAAACCCAAACCCAACCCCATTTTCTTGAATTCCCTAACAAGGGCCTACAATTTTTTTATAGTAGGAAACGATGGCTTTATGGTGGCCAGGTCGCTGTTCATCTTTTGTGATGTTTGAATGTGAAAAGACAATATTGGTCACGATGCAATTGCAATAATGCATTATCCTGCCTAAGACAGAAACGGAATTTTATATATGCCACTGTCCATACTGGTAACTTAGACCACTGATGAATGACCCATGAAATCATGATCAGCGCCTGCACAGTTATGTTACCATTGATGTAACCTTCAACTCCATGAAAAATACTATTTGACCTCCAAGAACAGATCACTTGTAAATCAAGAATAAGGCATGATTTGAATGATATGATTATTAGCAATTATAGAATCACTTCTTGGTTGGCTTCGTTTATATCACTATTACAAATTTCGCATTCTGCAGGTGAGTTTTTTTCAGGAAAATCTTGGCGAGATTTTAAAAAAAATAACTAAAAAAAATGTTAAAATGTATATCTGATAACTAAAAATCAGAAAAAAAATGTGAAAGAAAAACAAACAACATGAAGAAAACGCAAATAATACATGTAGTTGGTGGTGGTTGGCGACCAAGTGTGTTTTAAATGGGTACTGAGTAGCCATTAATGAGACAAGAATGCTTTATACACAGCATGGTTTCTTACACAGTAGCAGGAACTGAACTCATCTGTAACATTTCATGTGTTGGAATCTCCTTGAAACAGAGTAGCACATAAAAATTTGTAAATAATAGTGCTCGAATTCACATGAACCTAACGACTCTTTTATAAAGACCTAACTCACTCCCATACTGGACTCTGGTATTTAAACCGATAGACCCCAACTGCCCCATAGCAACTCCGGTTTTGACAGAAAAAGATTACAAACCAGAACAACCAATCACTTCACAAAGAATATCTGTATACAGTCTAGACCTCTTCAAAGAATGGATAATCAGTATACCCAAAGACTGGATCTGATGTGTAGAAGGTAGTCCTGTCGTACTTATTGAGATGGGCATCTAGCTCGAATCTCCGAGGCAGGTCTGGGTTTGCCAAGAATAGTCTACCAAATGCAACTAAATCTGCATAACCATCAGCAATTGCTTTGTTTCCATCTTCCTTTTCATACCCACCAACAGCAATGAAAGTCCCTTTGAAGGCTTTTCTAAATGGAAGCAGACTATGTGGAGTTTGCATTGTCTCCCCAGTCAAGACCATCCTTGGTTCCACTACATGTGCATAGACAAGCCCATACTTGTTCAGTGCTTCCATCATGTAGAGGCCGAGAGCTTCAGGATCTGAGTCCCCTGCATCTGCATGATCTAAAAAAGGTGAAAGCCTTATGCCAACCTTATCTGCTCCAATTTCTTGACAAACTGCTTCAACTACTTCTAGCACGAAGCGGCAACGCTTCTCTAGACTGCCTCCATACTGATCTGTCCGGTCATTCACATTGTCCTTCATGAATTGTTCCAACAGATATCCATGGGCTCCATGGATCTCGACTCCATCAAAGCCTGCAGTTTGGTTATTTGATCAATGATCAGTATATGTTTCTAAAGGAACGTGGATTCATAATTGGCTTATGTACTATATTAATATTTAATATGGGGTATGTTACTCATTCTAGTAACCTAACAACATGAAACTGATCTATTTATGTCGAAACAAGTAAGCTGAATTATGAAGTGTACAATTATACAGTTAATAAATTTATTTCCAATATACTTGCATTATTGCCGAGCTCATCAACTGGCACTACATACATACTCTCTCCCATAGTAGTATCATAAAGAAGAAGAAACAAGAAAAGGTCAAAACACAGAGAGGATGTCATATTAGGCTCACCAGCTTCAATGGCATTCCTGGCGGCAAGTCTGAAGTGATTGACAATTTCGGGGATTTCTTCTGTCTTCAGCCGACGAGGTGGAGAGAAGTCACCCATACCCGTCATACTCCTTGGTGGCTTATCAGTAGATGAAATTGGAGACTGTCCATTAGGCTGAAAGCCTATGAGTAACAAACATATTCCAGTAAGCACGAACGTTGAACAGGACAATGTTATCTACTAGAAAAATATCATAATACATTGATAAAACTAACAGCTCGTCCTGTGCAGGTGCAAGGCCTGAACAAGAATGCGTCCTGTTCAAGAACATACATGGCCAAAGCCATTTCGGAAAAGCCAAATACCATGACATGCGAGTTTTAGCGGTCAAACCATAGAAAACATGTTGAAAAGCTTAGTCTCTGCTTTGCATGGTTGGATCATGCGAACAAGTGTTATCGACTTATTGTTTTAGCTACAGTAGCAAAAGACACGAACAGGGGAACAAATGTTTGATAATTACCAGTGTTAGAAACTCTTCCAACATGCCAAATCTGGCAAAAGAATATACCACCCTTCTCATGAACAGCATTAACAATTGGCTTCCATGCCTCCACTTGTTCCTTCGTCCAAATTCCAGGTGTATCAGTATAGCTTCAGCGAACCCCAGATTTCGATGATTAATAAGAATCAAGTCAATGAACAATGACCATCACATGATTCAGCACCAAAAATTTGAAGAGAAACACGTCAAATTTAAAGCAAAATCAAAGAAGAACGTGAACCAAAAATTCCCCAAAAAGAGAGATAGAATCTACCCTTGGGCAGTGTCTGAGACACCTGTGGCTTCACTGATTAGAAGACCACCCTTTGTAGTTCTTTGGGAGTAATACAGGATGGCATGAGGCTGAGGCATATTCCCGTAGGATCTTTGTCTTGTCAATGGTGCTAACACGATCCTGAAATTCATGAAAGTCGTATATGTTATCTCTTTGAACATGCAGCCATTGCAAGGGAGAGGAAGAGAGAGCGAGAGAGATTTTCTGAATCACACCAAATGTAGCAGTGTCAACTGTAAGCTGTCCTTGTTTTCAAGCTTTTCCAACCCCTCCCCCCTTTCTAACAAACCCAGTACTAACAAGCAGAACAGCATAAATTGGCTACAATAGCGGCATATTAGTCTATCATCCACAGGCTTGTCTTGTTTTCAAGTAAAATTTTCCTGTATGCTTATATTCTGAAGCTTGTTTTAGAGAATAATCTGACTTTTTATCTCTAGATTCACATAATTAAGTAGAATACGGCCAAAATTTCTCTCCCCATCAACTGGTTCTGCTTCGTACATCTACCCACCTCGAGACTAGAAAAAAATTGAACCCTTACCACAGTACCACTGCCAAATGAACAGTCAGACTTTCAATTCTGCCTACAAGCCAATGGTGAACGTAATTGTTTGAGATTTTATGAATGCCACCAACTGTAGCAGTGTTAACTGTAAGCTGCCCTTGTTTTCAAGCTTTTCCAACCCCTCCTCCCTTTCCAACACAACAAATTCCCAACCACAAGATGAGTATAGGATCATAAATGGCTAAAACAGCCAATCATTACGCTATCAGCTATCTAGAGTTTGTTGTTGCTTGTCTCGTTCAGGTACCCAAATAGACATGAAAAATGTACAGTTCGGATTCAAACACAACCTAGTTACATAAAAAAATCAGGTCTGGGGGAATCTGGTATGGCTTCCCCCGTCATTCTCTTTTAAAATACAGCAATATATTGAAGATAGGAAGAAATACGAGAAAACTAGGAAACTGACCTATGGGAAAGTGAGAACTTTCCCATCTGGTATGAAGTCAAGAGTGGTTGCTCTGTTGGTGCAGCCATGGCTGCCTCTCTCTTCCTCCCTCCCGTTTCTCTCACTACTTTCTCACTACAAATTGCCAGAGATGCCGATGGCAGTGGAGAGGCAATGCAGTCCTTTTAAAGCAAACCGCGAGAAAGTTGGGACATTGAAGAGGCAGAGGACGAAGAAATTCAGCAGACGGAGGAGGGTGATTCCGGTAATCCCGTAAGCTTCCGTTCTGCGGTTTTGAGTCAAAGCACGGCTTCAGCTCATACTTTTCCAGCACTCGAGGACGACGAATGGAAAAGTTTTCCTTGGCTGGTGTCATGGGTGACGCTATGTGGATCACGTCGGTTCATCACAAGCCAACACCAACTTCGAATCAGATTTGATCGATAAATTATTGCCAAAGTAGGCTTCAATCTGTTCATTCGATCCACAGACCGCTGAACTCATTTCTATAGAAAATTAATATTTCTTGTAACTGTGTCACGAGACATGTTTGGTTTCAGGTACTTTTTTTTTTTTTTTATTAAAAGGCGGTCAACTAAAACTAGTTTGGACTTGGGCATACGATCGGCCTGACATTCAATTTAAAATTAGAGTTCGAGTCTGACTTGATTAAATTAAAAAATATATTTTAAATATAAAATAATATATAAATTTAATTAATCATAATAAAATATTATAATTATATACAAAAAATCAATAAAATATATATTAAAAAAATCTTATCGAACCAAACTGAGCTTAATTACGTCCACTGTGCTGGCCCGAAGCTTTTTCTTCGAGCTCGAGCCTAAGCTGGAGTCGAGCCAGGTATCGAGTCGAGTCCTTAGTCACCCAAAAGCATCTTAAACACAAGTTCCAAAGCTTTGTTGAAAAATATATGGCTACAGACTATAAAAAAACTTTTCATTTTTCATATTGATATTTATAAACATTTTTTTTCATTTACATATTGATGCTCCTTGAAATTTTATGTTTTTAAGTTTTGTGAAAAGGTTAGGTATAACACAAGGACATTCTGCCTTCCTCTCAACCCACGCATAGTTTTCATAAGGAAAACAAAAAAAAACACTGTTTTCATAAAATTTAAATTGAATTGGTTGGCGAATTTATTCAATTCCATGGCTCATTCAAGGGCACCACTTGTCACATTCCAACCTATTTTTAGGTCTATTTCTTAAACTTTTTATTATATTTATGTCATTTTTTATTTATTTAAAAAATTAACTTTTTTTTTTTGTCAAGGTTCACTACTGGTTCACCCGGACACGCAGCTCAGCCGATTCAACAAATGGGTCAATTCTGTTCCTGAATTGATTTTAAGTGCACCGAAAAAATTACCTTGGTCTTATTATTTGGGACGACATTTTGTCGAATGCTATTGATAACTAAAAAAAGCTAAGGGTGGTTGGAGATGGATCAATGGCTGCCAAGAATGTCTTCACTTTTGCTTTTGCTTTGAGCTGATCTTCCATGTCACGTCAACTTGTGAAGGCGACATCTCGAAGCACCAACACAGACCCTCATACCTTCGGCTATGAAGGGTTGGGTGTGGGTTTTGACCTTCTTCAGAGATTGTATGTCTTCTCTCTTTGTTGTCTCCAAAAGCAACTCTCATGAAAACTGGTTCAGGCTTTTCGGGTGTGTTTGATGGGCTGGAATCGTTTGTCTTTTGTGGACAAGTTTTCCATGCCTTCTACGTAACCATCAGACACAAGTTACCCCTTGTGAGCTTGTTCATGTGTATTTATTCTGCACGAAAATGGTGATTGAAGAGATTGAGAACATTTAGAACCAGTTTTCTGAATACTCTCAGTGCCCGGTAGGTACCACCTTTGACAAGATGTTTCCATGGCATTTTAGGGTATTTTAGCCATTTTGAAAAAAATGGATATTTTCAGTTTTTTTTTCTTCCATTTTAATTTTTTTTTTCTTTCATTTTACTGCTTTGCCTTTGAACCGGTCTTTCTTGTCACATCAATTTGAACTTTTCAACTCTCCCAACGCCCCCTGAAAAAGAAAAGAAAAGACAACCTCTGATTTTTTTTTTTTTTTTTTTTTTGCTTGGCCTGATTGTGTGTTTGATGAAAAGCAGTTCTCACGAAAGTTGGTTCACGGGTTTCAGGGTGCGTTTGAAGGGCTAGAATTATTTGTCTTTTGTAGACAAGTTTTCCATGCCTCCCATGTAACCATCAAACACAAGTTACCCGTTTGGGCTTCTCTTTTTTGTGTTTAAATCAAGTGGAAAACCAGTTGAACTCGAAACCATCGTTCATAATTCAACCAGCGTGTATTCTAATAAATTGCAATCAAATACTAGCTACTACTTTAATGGTGCCTTCTTCTTTGTTTTGTTATCTTAACAATTACGTATCAGAATTTTTTATTCTTTTTTCAATCAATTCAAGCAAGAAATGTGGTTGTTTTGTATCGGAATTCGATCAAAGTAGCAGTATTTTTTTGGATTTGGATTCATATGTAAACATTAAACAAAACTAGGTTCTAAGTATGATTTGAATGGACCCTTAGTTAGGGGTGAACAACGCGAGCTCGACTACTCGTTAAAGCTCAGCTCATGAATGAGTTCGAGCCGAGTCATTTGCTTAATGAGTCGAGCTCGAGTTCATGAGTCCACTCGTTCAAATAATCGAGTTGCGTTGGAGTTCACTGAACGCGAACTATTAAAGCTCGACTCGACTCGAAAATGATGTGTAGCGATTTTTAAAATATCTGACTTTTTTTTTAAATTAAAAAATTGGTAGATTGACGTTAATTATTTATGTAAGTTTTACAAAAACTCATTCAAGTTTGCCGAGTCTTAATCGATTTGAGCTCGATTTATGGCAAAGTAATAGGCCATATATTCAAACAAGTTTGTCAGAGCTTAATCGAGTCGAGTCGAGCTCGAATTCAACACATATCTACCGAGTCAAGCTCGAAGCAATGGGTGGTAGGTGGCTGGTCACTTTTCTAGTAGCATGGAAAGCCACACAGTCCCTCTGACAATTTGTGTGTGTTGTGTGTGTCAGTGGGGTCTATTCAACCAAATAAATTTGACTTGGATTACAAGCAAATGAATTTAGTTGTATATCTAGTTCATGTACATTTGTGGATATTTGTGGATGACAAGCATCTTTACCTTGAAAGGGAAATTGACTCTTTTTTATTTCATAATTTGCTAACATATACCTATCTTTGCATCAAAATTGTTGGGCACTGCATTTTAATTTCCTAACAAAGGCTTATGTTTATAGTAGACAAATAAAAACATTGAGTCGAGTTTTTGTTGAGATAATAATTAGGGTTGTACAAGAGCCAAGTCGTCAGCCCGTCACAACTTTCTTGATTCGAGCTCGAGTTGAGTTGTACAAGGTCAGGCCAAACTCGATAGACTGAGTCCCCTACTCAAACTTGACTCATTTAAACTTGTTTACCAACTCCCCATTTGACTTGATTTTTTTTTCTTGGTTTTAAATTTGGAAATTACAAAAATCCTTAAATTAAACGAGCTTAATCGATTTTAATCGAGTCGCGTTCATGTAACTTCAACTCGATTTCTTTACAAGCTTGAGCTTTTAGTTAAGCTCGAGAACGACTCGCTTACAAATGGGTCAAGGTTAACTGAACTAGTTCGAGTCGAATTCAAGTTGGCTTAATTTATTGTGCAGCCCTAACAGTATGACACCAAGTGTATAATTTCTTTAGTTGATCAAATCTCTAACATATGCCTGTATTTGCCTAAAAAACCCAACCCAACGCCATTTTCTTGAATTCCCTAACAAGGGCCTACAATTTTTTTTATAGTAGGAAACGATGGCTTTATGGTGGCCAGGTCGCTGTTCATCTTTTGTGATGTTTGAATGTGAAAAGACAATATTGGTCACGATGCAATCGCAATAATGCACTATCCTGCCTAAGACAGAAACGGAATTTTATATTTGTCACTGTCCATATTGTAA
This sequence comes from Nymphaea colorata, assembly GCF_008831285.2. Classification (NCBI taxonomy): domain Eukaryota; kingdom Viridiplantae; phylum Streptophyta; class Magnoliopsida; order Nymphaeales; family Nymphaeaceae; genus Nymphaea; species Nymphaea colorata. The sequence continues at coordinate 2,462,645 of NC_045138.2, read as the reverse complement.
ACTTTTACCACTGATGAATGACCCATGAAATCATGTGTCTAGCATCCACAAGTTCAGAAGTGGCTACACTTGAGCAACGTGTCTGGAGGTGATCAGCGCCTGCACAGTTATGTCACCATTGATGTAACCTTCAAATCCATGAAAAATACTATTTGACCTCGAAGAACAGATCACTTGATGGGACTCATCTCGAGCTTTAGTTAGTGAAAGTAGTAAAGTTTCCTTAGGAACATTACATTGATGACAACAACGTGGACTTGTAAATCAAGAATAAGGCATGATTTGAATGATAGTGAATGATATGATTATTAGCAATTATAGAATCACTTCTTGGTTGGCTTGGTTTATATGGCTATTACAAAATTCGCATTCTGCAGGTGAGTTTTTTTCAGGAAAATCTTGGCGAGATTTTAAAAAAATAACTAAAAAAAATGTGAAAATGTATATCTGATAACTAAAAATTAGGGAAAAAAAATGTGAAAGAAAAACAAACAACATGAAGAAAACGCAAATAATACATGTAGTACCAAGTGTGTTTTAAATGGGTACTAAGTAGCCATTAATGAGACAAGAATGCTTTATACACAGCATAGTTTCTTACACAGTAATAGGAACTGAACTCATCTGTAACATTTCATGTGTTAGAATCTCCTTGAAACAGAGTAGAACATAAAAATTTGTAGGTAATAGTGCTCAAATTCACATGAACCTAATGACTCTATTATAACGACCTAACCCACTCCCACACTGGGCTCCGGTCTTTGAACCGATAGATCCCAACTTCCCCATAGCAACTCAGGTTTTGACAGAAAAAGATTACAAACTAGAACAACCAATCACTTCACAAAGAATCTGTAATACACTCTAGACCTCTTCAAGGAATGGATAATCAGTATACCCGATGACTGGATCTGAGGTGTAGAAGGTAGTCCTGTCGTACTTAGTGAGAGGGGCATCTAGCTCGAATCTCCGAGGCAGGTCTGGGTTTGCCAAGAATAGTCTACCAAATGCAACTAAATCTGCATAACCTTCAGCAATTGCTTTGTTACCATCTTCCTTTTTGTACCCACCAACAGCAATGAAAGTCCCTTTGAAGGCTTTCCTAAATGGAAGCAGACTATGTGGAGTTTGCAGTGTCTCCCCAGTTATGATCATCCTCGGTTCCACTACATGTGCATAGACAAGCCCGTACTTGTTCAGTGCTTCCATCATGTAGAGGCCGAGAGCTTCCGGATCTGAGTCTCCTGCATCTGCATGATCTAAAAAAGGTGAAAGCCTTACGCCAACCTTATCTGCTCCAACTTCTTGACAAACTGCTTCAACTACTTCAAGCACGAAGCGGCAACGATTCTCTAGACTGCCGCCATACTGATCTGTCCGGTCATTCACATTGTCCTTCATGAATTGTTCCAAGAGATATCCATGGGCTCCGTGGATCTCGATTCCATCAAAGCCTGCAGTTTGGTTATTTGATCAATGATCAGTATATGTTTCTAAAGGTACATGGATTCATAATTGGCTTATGTACTATATTCTAATTTAATATGGTGTATGTTACACATTCTAGTAACCTAGCAACATGAAATTGATCTAGTTATGTCGAAACAAGTAAACTCATGTATGAATTATACAAAATTGCAGTTAATAAATTTATTTGCAACATACTTGCATTATTTCAGAGATCATCAACTGGCACTACATACATACTCTCTCCCCTAGTACTATCAGAAAGAAAAAGAAACAAGAAAAAGTCAGAACACCGAGAGGATGTCTTATTAGGCTCACCAGCTTCAATCGCATTCCTGGCTGCAAGTCTGAAGTGATTGACAATTTCGGGGATTTCTTCTGTCTTCAGCCGACGAGGTGGAGAGAAGTCATCCATACCCGCCACACTCCTTGGTGGCTTATCAGTAGATGAAATTGGAGACTGTCCATTAGGCTGAAAGCCTATGAGTAACAAACATATTCCAGTAAGCTCGAATGTTGAACAGGACAATGTTATCTACTAGAAAAATATCATAATACATTGATAAAACTAACAGCTCGTTGGCCAGAACAAGAATGCGTCCTGTTCAAGAACATACATGGCCAAAGCCATTTCGGAAAAGCCAAATACCATGACATGCGAGTTTTAGCGGTCAAACCATAGAAAACATGTTGAAAAGCTTAGTCTCTGCTTTGCATGGTTGGATCATGCGAACAAGTGTTATCGACTTATTGTTTTAGCTACAGTAGCAAAGACACGAACAGGGGAACAAATGTTTGATAATTACCAGTGTTAGAAACTCTTCCAACATGCCAAATCTGGCAAAAGAATATACCACCCTTCTCATGAACAGCATTAACAATTGGCTTCCATGCCTCCACTTGTTCCTTCGTCCAAATTCCAGGTGTATCAGTATAGCTTCAGCGAACCCCAGATTTCGATGATTAATAAGAATCAAGTCAATGAACAATGACCATCACATGATTCAGCACCAGAAATTTGAAGAGAAACACGTCAAATTTAAAGCAAAATCAAAGAAGAACGTGAACCAAAAATTCCCCAAAAGAGAGATAGAATCTACCCTTGGGCAGTGTCTGAGACACCTGTAGCTTCACTGATCAGAAGGCCACCCTTTGTAGTTCTTTGGGAGTAATACAGGATTGCATGAGGCTGAGGCACATTCCCGTAGGATCTTTGTCTTGTCAATGGTGGTAGCACCACCCTGAAATTCATGAAAGATGTATATGTTATCTCTTTGAACATGCAGTCATTGCAAGGGAGAGCAAGAGAGAGGGAGAGATATTTTCTGGATCCCACCAAATGTAGCAGTGTCAACTGTAAACTGTCCTTGTTTTCAAGCTTTTCCAAACCCTCCCCTCTTTCTAGCAAACCCCCTACTAACAAGGACAACAGCATAAACGGCTACAATAACAACATATTAGTCTATCCACAGGCTTGTCCTGTTTTCAAGTAAAATTTTTCCTGTATGCTTATTTTCTGAAGCTCGTTTTAGAGAATAATCTGACTTTTTCTCCTTCGAATCACATAATCAAGTAGAATACGCCCATAATTTCTCTCCCCATCAACAGGCCCAAGAATTCTGCTTAGTACATCTACCCAACTCGAGGCATGAAAAAAATTGAACCCTTACCACTGCCAAATGAACAGTCAGACTTTCAATTCTGCCTACAAGCCAATGGTGAACATAATTGTTCGAGACTACGTAATGGTCCCAGTCTCATGGCTGCCCCCTTTTATGTTTTTCTTCTTCTTCTTCGATAAAAAGAAAAATCAACTGTGTTTTAGGATGAACTAAGGCAGAATTGCAGGTTTCAAGTAATTCAAATTTGGTTTGAAAATTTTCAGGTACCAACAAACTTGAAAAATGATCAGGTTGGATTCAAACAAAACACAATGGCAAACAATCAGGTCTTGAGTAATGTGGCGCGGTTCCCCTGTCACCTTCCTTCCAAATACATCGTGTATTCACGAAAAGGAAAAGAAAAAAAAAAAAAAAAGACAAGTCAGTAAATTACGAAGCCGACCTATGTGAAAGTGAGAATTTCCCCATCCGGTATGGAGTCAAGAGCGGTTGCTCTGATGATGGCAACGTTGCTGCGGCCATGGCTACCTCTCTGTCTCTCTCTCTCCTGTTTCTCTCACGACTATCTCACTGGAAATGGTCCGCATATGCAGATCGCAGTGGAGGCACTCCGATCCTTTTATAGCAAACCCGTCACAGTTACAGTCTTTATTAGACGTCAAAATACTACGCATGCTCGTTGCTCTCCCCAAAGTGATGCAACATTACGCCCAAGGGCATTTGCGACATTTTAGTGTATAAGAATATTTTTTAAATATTTTAAAAATAACTAAAATTTCACTAATGGCACTCTTAATTCGGTCATGCAACCCACAAAATAAATATTTATTTTTACATTGGCATTTTAGGATAATTTTTCTTATTTATATGTTGATGCCCCTTAAAAGTTTAAAATTTTTAACTAATGCATTTTTTTTCAAATCTCTGGTTGTCGATCTATTGTGTCTATGTTGCAAGAATTTCATCTCAATTCAGATACGAGTAAAAAAAAAAAAACTTATTGGATAAGTTGTAACTCCGCAAAAAAAATTGTGAGATACTTACTTACCGTATTTACATGAATTCAAAATAATCTGGGAATTGATATGAAGGCCTACTCAAAATGGGGTTTTATGTGAAAAACAAACTTAGGGTGTCAAATTATTCGCTTCCTTTTGAACACGCCTTTTTGGCCCCCATTTTTTGTAATAAATAAATAAATAAATAAAACATAGGGGGTTCGGCTATTCATTCTCATTTGAAAATGTTATTTTGTCAAAATTGAGTTTTTTATAAACCCAATTTCGGCAGCCTTACACTAATTTCGACAGTCACCCAAACATGCGTTGGACGGCGTTTTAGAAGCAAAACAAAACAATCCGGAGCCGAGCTACTCGAGCTCGACCCATTAAAGCTCGACTCGTGAACGAGTTCAAATCGAGTCATTTGCTTAACAAGTTGAGCTCGAGTTCATGAGTCAACTCGTTCAAATAATTGAGTTGAGTTCGAGCAAAACACGTAACTGTCGAGTTGAGCTCGAGCCTTAATCGAGTTTGTCAAGCCTTAATCAAGTCGATATATTCAAACGGGTTTACAAGTTTCTTGATCCTTAATCGAGTCAAGCTCAATCTCAACATGTAAAGATGAATGTCAATTCTATTCAAATGAGTTTGTCGAGCCTTAGTCGAGTCGAGCTCGAGCTCAACACGTAAGGATGAATATCAATTCTATTCAAACAAGTTTATCGAGCCTTAATCGAGTCGAGCTCGAGCTGCTTCCGTCGAGCTATTCTCGAGCTCGAGCGGATTCGAGCCGAGCTTGAGCTGACTGAACTCAGGCTCGTGTTCACCCCTAAAAACAATGTTTTGCTTCCAAAATGCTGGTTAAATTCTTAGAAATTGCGAGGCAGCCTCGCAACATCTTGCAAAAACAAATCATGGAAACTTTTGTCATCTATCTCATCTCCTCAATTGGTACTAAAGAAAAAAAAGGAAACAGTACTTGAGATTGGTTAGGAAACATGAATGTAGTCATCTAACTTTTTCAAGTACATGAAGCTGTGGGAAGAGAAATAAGGGATGGTTGTGGTCCTGTGGATGACAATGGTCAATACTCTTTAGGGTAGTTGACAATTTTTATTCCTTTTTTTGTTATTTTTAAATGTGAAAAGACAATATTGGTCATTTTATGATGCACTATCTTGCTTGAGATGGAAAAGGAATTTTTACATTTGTCACAATCCAAATCGGTAATCAACTGTAATTGTCATAAATTCTTAACCAGAAATAATGCCTCCAATGTCCACAAATTTAGGAATGGCTGCACTTGAGACACTTGTATGGAGGTGATTCACTACTGACCAACTGTGTCATAGTGATGTGCCCATACAATGCACGCATTAATGAAATGAGTGGCAAGCTGTATCTAAGTTTCAATGATGTGACCTTCAAATTCATGTAAGTACCTTTTGACTTTTTTTTTAACTTTTTTTATGTTGAGAACCCTTTAGAAAGCATGAGGATTAAACCTAGGTATCGGACCGGTCCGGCCCCATAAGAGTTGGGTTCGAGCTGGCCTGATGCCCAAAATCCGAGCTTGGCCCAGGTTTGATACCCAAAACATGAGCCCGGGCCCCGCCCAGATACAATAAAAAATTTATTTTTTTAAATATTAAAAAAATAATATAAAATATATTTTTAATAATAATATATATATTTAATAAAATAAAAATAATTTTTCGTCAGGCCGACCCAAGTCGGCCCGATACATCATATAGCTGGTTTTTTTGGGCTCGAGCCCGAGCCGAGTACCGGGTATCCGTTGGGTACCATACCCCATGCCCAAGTCTATTGAGGATTATAAAAATCCAACCTGTAAAGTTGTCAATTAGGTAGCAATCTACCATAGGCGAAGCCACCCCTATTTCCCTTACTCATGTCAATATAACTTATTTGGATTAGATATCTGACCGAACGTTTTCCAAAAGTTTTGGATATAGAAAAAATAATAAATTTTTATTAAGAAATAAGATCGAATTTAGATTTAAGAAATAACATCTAATCAGATTCAGACATACATAAATATCTTATTGTATTCAGATACTAATTCAGATCAAATTTATATTTAAACAAATATTGTATATTTAATGCTCTTACATTTTTTAAAACAGCCAAATTCGATTCAAAATTCGGATTTGGATTCAAATGTGAATGTAAAAATCAGAATCGGATCGGATTTTCAGATTATAATATCGGATTTTGGATATATATTAAGATTCATATATGACTTTCCTAATTTGTTTGTATTTGAATCCAAAGATGTGAATATCTGAAAAAAAAAAAATCTAGGGTTAAGGATACATCGGATTCAAATCTGATTAACATCCTTACTTGCATCGAAGTCCAAGACTGCTTCGGAACCTCAGGCAAAGCTGTCAGTTGAGCTGATTGTGAATCAGCTGATTTTTTTTTAATCATTTTAAAAGTCATAAAGAAAATCTTAGAATAATTTTTAAAAATAGTTGAAGTTTAGGCACGACATTGTTGAATTGGTGCTTATCAATTCAATTCGAATCACCCAATGCCGGTTCTGGCCGAACAGGAAAACACTGTTTCAAAGAAATGGTACTTGTCATAACTTCACAGTTTTATCACTTGTATGGAGGTGATTTGCTCCTCACAGTAATACCACCTTCAAGTTCATGAAAGTGCTTTTTGACTCGACTCATCTCATGTTTAGTTCTCCAAAACCTTTTTGTACAAGTTGGACTTATGAATCAAGTTCCCAGCGGATTACTGCTACTTACAAGAATCAAGGCATGATCAACGGCATGAATCAGCAGCAGTTATAGACTCACTTCTTGCTTTCCTTAGTTGATATCATCGGTTTGATTCAATGGTGTTGTTGGCGCATTTTCATGAACATTTGATCACAGCTTAACAGATGCCAACGTTTCAAGGCCTGCCAGTTTGACGTTAGCATCAAATAGAGTGCTTCATAACGGAACAGAAGTGCAGGAAGTAAGTATAATTAGAGTTTTTTTTTTTCCTATAATCTTAAACAGAAGAAAGACAACGCAGATCTACTTGAATGTGTTTGTGACCAGCTCTCGAAACATAATTGTGGTTGTAAAAACCATATTCTGATCATATTCAGCATAGAATGGACTTATAACTAATGATTCAACAGATTATAAATCAAGCTAATTGTTTCCCCCCAGTGAAGAAATAGATCTGCTAGTTTTTTTTATTCAGGAGTCAATGTAATGTGCTTGATTTGATATCAAGGGTCTATTTTAAATTCAAGCTACCTGATTTCATTCTTTCATGAATTCATGATGCAATGCAACTGTTCTTTTATCAAAAATTTGAGGGTGGTGCATCTCATATTCACAAGAACCTAATTACCGTTTGTAAATTCATCGTCTCCAGAATTGAAGCAGGCCATGAAGTGGGTTAATATCTGTTAGACCAAATGTAAGATTAAATCATATGTCATGCACCTCGAAGTTCTGCAGCTTCTGCCAGCAACTCTATCCCCACATCAGGCTGTTGGTATGACAAACTGGAGAAGTTTCAGCATCTCTACATACAAAATGAATTTGTATGGGTTCAAATCATCAATAGCCACTTTATATCCACCTTCAACTATTTTCAACAAAGCAGAATTCTGCTCCAGTACACTTGTTATGAGTATCTCGTGCCAGCATAGAGTACTAGCCACCACCAATGCCAGTATATTAAAAGAATCAGCACCCACATGTTGGCCATGACAAGCATCACCTTCTCTAGCTTTAACAACATTAATGGAAATTTTATTAGTGAAGAGATAAAATATTGGCCATAACCATTAAAATTTCACATCTATATCATCAAACTGAAGAACACCGGAGGTTAAATAGATTGCCAGTGTTCTATCCGATGGAGCAACCAATCCAATTTCATGAGAGAGAAAGCTTCAGTTCATTTTATTCCTCTTGAGGTCTAGTTCCTGAAAAAAAGATCCAGGAAATCATACTTTTTTTCTGTAAACAAACAATAAGAGATCCATCTGACTGACTAAAAGGTTGGACCTAAGACCAGGTTGAAGAAGGTGAAGAGCTCGATATCTCAGGTGCAACTAGGCATATGGCAAGAGTCTGTCGGTTCTCAGCTTGCTTATGCCTGAACCAGAAAGAGAGAAGGGAGAAGGTGTAATCCTGTCCAGACAACAAAATACAGAAGACTTCAACCCAAACTTTTCTAAAAGCCATAGGCAGAAAGAAAACTTGTCCATATCAGAAATGCAACATCCAAAGCTCGGTTGCAAACAGAACTACAGACAAATGCCACAGAGGCTGCAGATAGGAACATCTTTAATGTGAGGAACTCAACTACAAGTTCTTTTGATGAGCTCCATGGAACACAATGGCATATGTATCGCCCATACATATTATCAGATGTAAGTCTAGATTAAATTTAATAAGACCTTCATGCCTTTCTCTTCAATATAAAACCAAGTTCATGTGATTTAATGCCAAGTCTAAATGGTAATCTTCAACAAGAAGCACAACGACCTTTCTTAAAAATGTCAAGTTGTCCTCAATCTCTTAGGCTTGCCTTAATTTCATTGAAACATAAAAACACAAATTACATGAGACTCAAGAAAACATCAATACATATCAAAATAAAGGTCTGCAGTTGTGTACCTCCAGGGCCCTAAATACAGCATAAATCGGTCCTGATCATACCCAGATCCAAACGAATGCATGTCCTTTCATGGAAGTCCCAATCTTTTGTCAGGACTAGGCTCCACAATGTGTGCATACACACACCTCCCCTATAACTTTGTTTGATGAACATGTAGAGTCTAGGCCTCTTCAAGAAATGGATAATCAGTATACCCGATGGCTGGATCTGATATAGAGAAGGTAGACCGGTTGTACTTATTGAGAGGGGCATCTAGCTCGAATCTCCGAGGCAGGTCTGGGTTTGCCAAGAACAGTCTACCAAATGCAACTAAATCTGCATAACCTTCAGCAATTGCTTTGTTTCCATCTTCCTTAGTATACCCTCCAACAGCAATAAAAGTCCCCTTGAAGGCTTTCCTAAATGGAAACAGACTATGTGGAGTTTCAGATCTCTCCCCAGGAGTGACCATCCTCGGTTCCACTATATGTGCATAGGCAAGCCCATACTTGTTCAATGCTTTCATCATGTAGAACCCAAGAGCTTCCGGATCTGAGTCTCCTGAATCTAAATAATCTGCAAAAGGTGAAAGCCTTATGCCAACTTTATCTGCTCCAATTTCTTGACAAATGGCTTCAACTATTTCTAGCACACAACGGCACCGATTCTCTAGACTGCCTCCATACTGATCTGTCCGATCATTCACATTGTCCTTCATGAACTGGTCCAACAGATATCCATGGGCTCCATGGATTTCAACTCCATCAAAGCCTGCAGTTTGTTTATTGATCAATAGTCACTATGTGTTTCTATGGGGCCATTTATGAACACTAACTGTTACCATTCCATGAATGTATCCCAAGAATGGGGCAGATTCATGGAACACTTTAAAATGTGTTCAATGAATTTACCCCAAATTTTGGAACACACATGGGACAGTAACATACTGTTGCTATTCCCAAACGGCCCCCTTACATACAAGAATACATAATTGCTTATGTATCAGAAAATTTTATATGGTTCTTTGTCGCTCATTGAAGTGACCTAACAACACGAAACTGACTTATTTAAGTGCAATGAAGTAAACTAGAAATGAATTGTACAAAAGTGTATTTGATAACTTTTTTTGTCCAATATACTTGGATTAATTTGGTGATTATCAATTGGCACTACCTACCCCACTCTTTCTCCAACTACTATCAAACAGCAGAAAAAACAACAAAAGGTCAAAACAAAGAGAACACGCCATATTTGGCTCACCAGCTTCAATAGCATTCCTGGCGGCTAGTCTAAAGTGGTCGACAATTTCAGGGATTTCTTCAGCCTTTAGCCGACGAGGTGGAGAGAACTCTGATGCATCCAATTGGTTACTCCTTGGGGGCTTATCAGTAGATGAAATTGGAGACTGACCATTAGGCTGAAAGCCTATGAGTAATAAGCATATTCCAGTAAGTCAGAATGTTGGAAACGACAACGATCAGACATTTCCACCAATCGAAAGGACATCAATTAGATATTATGAAATGTGAGTCACCAGCCAATCCATGGTAAACATGTTCAGAAGATTAGACTCTGCTTTACATGGCTGGATTATGCAAAAGTGTAGCAGTTGTGGGTAAGTACCAAACAAAACGCACAGGGGAAAAAGTTTTCCATAAGTACCAGTGTTAGAGATTCTTCCAACATGCCAAATCTGGCAAAAGAACATACCACCTTTCTCGTGAACAGCATTAACAATTGGCTTCCATGCCTCTATTTGCTCCTTTGTCCAGATTCCTGGTGTATCAGGATAGCTTCAGCGAACACCAGATTTTGATGATTAATGAGAATCAACTCAGTCAACAATTGCCATAACATGATTCAGTACCAGAAAATTGAAGAGATGCATAACAAAGTTAAAGCAAAGGCCAAAGAAGAATGTACACAAAAAAAGCACAAAATTATACCCTTGGGCAGTGTCTGAAACACCTGTGGCTTCACTGATTAGAAGGCCACCCTTCGTAGTTCTTTGGGAGTAATACAGGATTGCATGAGGCTGAGGCACATTCCCGTAGGATCTTTGTCTTGTCAATGGTGCTAGCACCACCCTGAAATTCATGAAAGATGTTCATGTCAGCTCTTTGCACATGCACTCATTTCAAAAGAAACAGAGAGAGAGAATCAGTATATCGAGTACAGTTCCCCTACCCTCTTCTGCAGCATCATATTCAATAGAAGAGAAGAGAAAACAAAAAGACGCGAATTTACGAAACTGAACCTATGAGAAAGCGAGAACTTCCCCCCCTGGTATGGAGTCAGGAGTGGTTGCTGTGTTGGTGCAGCCATGGCTTCCCTCCACTCCCTCTCCGTCTCAATCTCTCGTTTCTCTGGCTACTCCCTCACTACCAACATAAGGAAGGGCCTGCAGACGGCAGGGACGAACCTTCAATCCATTTTATGGCAAACCTAGTGACATATGGTCTTCTGAGAATCCTTCTATAAGGTGGTATCGCTTCATTTTGAGATGAAAGGAAACAGAGAGTTGTTGGGGTTTTACCTACGCTTGATTATCAAAATCTGAAGGTATCTTCGCCACTCTTTTCCGTTATTTCATTACTTTCATACTTCTATTTCATTTAATTTCATGGATACTTGGAAAAATCAACCCGCTTCTTAGTTTTTGCCTCACCTATGACAAAGTTTTACCCATCTTCAGTGGATGAGTTATATCAACCTCCATTCGATCCATCTAAACTGATATTTTGGGGACAGTTGAGAGAGAGAAAGCGAGAGGGAACACACACAAAGATTACGTGGTTCAGCTGTTTGGCCTACATCCACGGTAGAATGCTTTCTCATGGGTTGAATTGGATTCCTATGTTCAAGTGTCCAACTTGGTAGTAATAGTATGAGCAATTTGGAAAAAAAAAATGTTGAAATTAAAAGAAGAAAAAAATCAGTCAATCAAAGTCAAAATAAATAACATAAACTTTTGTTTATTTCTAAAGTAAATTATCTTCTGTTCATAGCTTATCCAATTTCTTATTTCCCAGTGGGCCTTTTTCTTCATAAGCTCAGGAATCTGACGCTCATGGCTGAGATTAGAACTTTAATGGCGTAGCTTCTCTCCGTCTTTCTTTTAAGGGGAAACAAGGTACTAAACCGCATAAGTATGATTAATTTAAGACTTTTGAGTTAAATAGTTCTGTTACATCATCTGGTATAAGTCTTACCAACTTAAAAAAAAATGTCGCTAGGTCTTCCTAAGGTGGAAAATAAATTAAGATTAGCTAGAAATTTGATAGCTTCTTATTTGGATGACATGGTGTGCGTTCAGTGATGTGGCAAAGGATCCAAGGTAAAATCTATGGATCATCGACCTACGGATCCTAGATCAAACCTAGATCCACACTTAAGATCCTCATTTTACTTCTTTGCAGTGGAAAAAGGTCGGATTTATGATCTGAGGGGCGAGGGTTTAATCTTAAATCTGGAGTTTCCAAATCCTAAAGATCTCAAATTTGAGGCTATCAAAGACCCCCCAACTCTTTCATCAATTAGAGGCAAAGCAATTGCAAACCAACTATGGTGAAACGATATCTAATATGGATCAATTATAGATTACTTTCTCTCTCTCTCTCTCTCTCTCTGTACCCAACTAGGAAAGTCGGTTATGGGTCGTTTGGAAGAAGGAACATTATGTGAGTGTCCTATAAATCTTATCGTTTAAACAAAAATACATGTTTAAGGGAATATTATCCAAATGCGCTCTCAAAAGTTGAACGGTGATCTATTATTTGTCCAAACCAGTGTTGTTAAGTGTGTGTACACTGAGGCGCCTCGGCTCTTTCCAGTGCACATCTTGTATTTCCACATGCACCCATTTCAAAAGAGAGAGAGAGAGAGAGAACACAACAACAGTATATCAAATACAATTCCCCTACGAGGGCCGGAGATCAGGATCACTACTCCATGGTCAATTGAGAATTTGTTAATTATACATTTAGTGCCTTGTGGAAAAAAAACTCTGGCTCCACCTTTGTCCCCTATCAAAAAGAGAAAACAAAGAAAGTTGTTAGGGTTTTACCTACACTTGATTATCAAAATCTGATCTCCTTTTGTGTGTATGTGTTTATAGAGAGAGGTATCTTCGCCACTCTTTTTTGTTATTTCATTTACTTATTACTGTTATTCCATTTATTTCATAGATACTTGGAAAAATCAACCTGTGTCTTAGACGATTAAGTTTTACCCATTTTCAGTGGATGAGTTATACCATCCTATATTTTTTTGTCAAAATCTAGTGCATATACATATACAAATGCTTTCTCATGAGTGGATTTGGATTCCTATCTTCAGTGTCCAACTTGGTAGCATGGGCGTATATATAAGCATATAATAGATACATACCATTTTCTTTTTTTTCTTTTTTTTTTCTTTAGGGTGGGTGGAGCTAAATAGCACAAGTATCAACCCTAATGAGCGGGGTTTCACATCGACCAGCAAAAGGCCAAAGCCTCTACCCAACCCTTTACTTTCTTAGAGTACAGGGCATGCTTTCGGTGGCTCAAGATTCTGCTTCCCATCGTGCTTCAGCTTGCACGTCGCTCTCCTTTCTTTCTTGAGTTTTAAACGGTAAGTTTTTCTTAGTTATAGTACCAACAAGTTTGAAAAGATTTAGACAAATAAGAGGAAAATACGATAAATTTTAAAAAGAAAAACTAAAATGATGGGAAATAAAATAAGTGAGAAACTAATAACACAAACATCAAAAAATAAGTAAATTTGCAATAAACAAAAATAAAAAAATAAAAAAACTGTTTGGCATTAAAAAACATGAACAAAATGGAAAAAACACCAAAAAATGCATTTTTTTACTTTTTTTTCGTTTGTAATGTTTAAAAAAAAACACACATTTTGAAGCTTTAAATGGAAATTTCATTTATCCCATTTTTTCCCAAAAAAAAAAAACACATTACAAATTACATGGGACTCAAGAGAACATAAGTACATAACAAAACAACAGGCCTGCAGTTGTGTGCATGGAGGGCCCTAAAACAGTTTAAACTTAAATACAGCTGGATCAAGCCGGATCATACCCAGATCCAAAACCAATACATGTCCTTTCATGGAAGTCCTATTCTCTTGTCAGGACTTGCCTGCACAGTGCGTGGATAGACACACACCTCCTCCCCTACAACTTTGTCTGAAGAACATGTATAGACACTAGCGGAGCCAGAAATTTTGACTGGTGTGGACACTAATTCAATATGTTCTATACTTTTAGCGGGCACTTATATATATCAAATTGCTAATGTAAAAACAAATAAACTTTGTGAAGCTGGTGTGGGCAGTTGCCCACACCAGTCACCATGTGGCTCTGCCACTGTGTATAAAGTCTATGCCTCTTCAAGGAACGGATAATCAGTATACCCAACAACTGGATCTGATGTATAGAAGGTAGATCTATCATACTTGTTGAGAGCAGCATCTAGCTCGAATCTTCGAGGCAGATCTGGATTTGCCAAGAACAGTCTACCAAATGCAACTAGATCTGCATGGCCTTCAGCAATTGCTCTGTCTCCATCTTCCTTACTGTATCCTCCCGCAGCAATGAAAGTCCCTTCGAAGGCTTTCCTCAATGGAAACAGACTGTGTGGAGTTTCTGATGGATCTCCTGGAGTGACCATCCTCGGCTCCACCAGATGTGCATAGGCAAGCCCATACTTGTTCAGTGCTTTCATCATGTAAAGCCCGAGAGCCTTCGGATCTGAGTCTCCTGAATCTAAATAATCTGCAAATGGTGAAAGCCTTATGCCAACTTTGTCTGCTCCAATTTCTTGACAAATGGCTTCGACTACTTCTAGCGCGAAGCGGCACCGATTCTCCAGACTGCCTCCATATTCATCTCCCCGATCATTCACCATGTCCTTCATGAACTGGTCCAACAGATATCCATGAGCTCCGTGGATCTCAATTCCATCAAAGCCTGCAGTTTTGGTTATTTGATCATTGATCAGTTTGTGTTTCTAAACGGTCTTTTGAGAATGTTCATGAGTGTGCCCTAAAAATTGCCACCGATTTAGTTTCTTGCTTTTATAAATCTATTCTATATTTTAGAGCAGATGCGTGAAACAATAACACCAAACGGCCCTTAGAAGTAGTTTGCCAACAGAGACACTTTGTGAGTGTTCTATAAATATGTTTCAAAGATTGAAACAAGTTCATGAAACAATAGTTTTAGTGTATGATAAATCTGTCTTATTCTTTGGGGTATATTCATGAGACACTCACAAAGTATTTCTGTTGTCTTATGGGTCATTTGGCCGTAGAAACATTCTTTTAGTGTCTCATAAATCTGCCTCAAAAATTGAATCTGCCCCAATCTTTGAACAAATTCATGAAAGATTGGTCATAGTGTTTTATGAATTTGTCTCAACCTTTAGACAAATTCATGGGACATTCAATGTCTTGCTGCCAAATGGCCTCTTACCTACAAAGATACATAATTTCTTATGTATCAACTAATTGTATGTGGTGCTCATTACCCAATTGAAGTGACCTAATAACACATTAAGTGGAATGAAGTCAGCCATAAATGAATTAGACAAAAAATGCAGTTGATAACTTTTTTTTCCAATTTATTTGTATTAATTTGGAGATTAATAATTAGAAAATTATTAATCAAAATACCCTTAAAAGAAAAAAAAAGGAACATTTTTAAAAAGACAAAAAGGGGTTATGGAAAAAAGTTAAAAATCTAAAATGTATATTTCTTTGCAAAAAAAATGTAAAATACCCTAACCCTCTTTCTTTTTTCCTTGGTGTATATTTGTTGCGTGCACACCAATCCACTCTACCAACTCTTTCCTCTTATTACTATTTAAAAGAAGAAGAAACAATAAAAGGTCGGGACCACTTTCTTTTTTCCTTGGTGTATATTTGTTGCATCCAGTCGACTCTACTCACTCTTTCCTCCAATTACTATTCAAAAGAAGAAGAACCAATAAAAGGTCGGGACCACTTTCTTTTTTCCTTGGTGTTTCTTTGTTGTGTGCACACCTCAGTCCACTCTTTCCTCCGATTACTATTCAAAAGAAGAAGAACCAATAAAAGGTCGGGACTACTTTCTTTTTTCCTTGGTGTATATTTGTTGTGTGCACACTCCAATCGACTTTACTTCCTCTTTCCTCCAATTACTATTCAAAAGAAGAAGAACCAATAAAAGGTCGGGACCACTTTCTTTTCCTTGGTGTATCTTTGTTGTGTGCACACTCCAGTCCACTCTTTCCTCCGATTACTATTCAAAAGAAGAAGAACCAATAAAAGGTGGGGACCACTTTCTTTTTTTCTTGGTGTATCTTTGTTGCGTGCACACCCCAATCCACTCTTTCCTCCAATTACTATTCAAAAGAAGAAGAACCAATAAAAGGTTGGCTCACCAGCTTCAATAGCATTCATGGCAGCAAGTCTCAAGTCATTGACAATTTGAGGGATTTCTTCTGTCCTTAGCCGACGAGGTGGGGAGAACTCTGATGCACCCAATGGATCACTTGTTGGTGGCTTATCAGTAGATGAGATTGGAGACTGCCCATTAGGCTGAAAGCCTATCAATAATAAGCATATTCCGGTGAGTCACACATTTCCACCCATCAGAAACACTTAAATGAGATATCATCACATGTGAGTCACAATAATTTCAATATATCTTATTTGAATCGGATATTCGATTGAACCGTTCCCAAAAAAAAAAATAGATACCAAAAAAAATCAATACTTGATTAAGAAATTGAATCAGATCGAATTCGGATTTAAGAAATGGTATCCGATCGAAATTGGATTTCGATATATATAAGCATGATACAGATTCAGATCAGAATTATTTTTAAACAAATATCTTATATCTAATGGTCTTACATTTTAAAAATCAGACAAATTCAGTTCAAAATTTGAATTTAAATTCGGAAACGAATTATTTAAATTGGATTCAAATTAAGAAATCAGACTTTGGATTCGGATTTAGATATGATTTTTCTTTGCTCATATGTGAATCCCAATTGAAATTTGAATATGTGGATATCCGAAAAAACAGATGTATTTTTTAAGGCATATCCAATTCAAACCAGATCCGTTTGCTAAACATATTCAAAACATTAATCTCTGGTTTGCATAACTGGATTGTGCAGAAGTTATGGGTAAAGTAATCAAAACACACGCATAAGGGGAAAAAAAATTGGTTTAGTACCGTAGTTAGAAACTCTTCCAGCATGCCAAATCTGGCAAAAGAATATACCGCCCTTCTCATGAACAGCATTAACGATTGGCTTCCATGCCTCTACTTGCTCCTTTGTCCAAATTCCAGGTGTATCAGGATAGCTTCAGTGGCCGCCAGATTTTGAAGATTAATAAGAATCAAATCAGTGAGGAATTATGATAAGATGATTCAGTACCAGAAAACTGGAGAGACCGATGACAAAGCTAAAGCAAAAGCCAAAGAAGAACGTGCACCAAAAAAAGATAGAACTCTACCCTTGGGCAGTGTCTGAAACACCTGTGGCTTCACTGATCAGAAGGCCACCCTTTGTAGTTCTTTGGGAATAATACAGGATTGCGTGAGGCTGAGGCACATTCCCATAGGATCTTTGTCTTGTCAATGGCGCTAACACCACCCTGAAATTCATGGAAGAAGTGCATGTCATCTCTTTGCAGATGCAACCGTTGAGAGAGCGAGAGGGAGAGAGTATACTCAAGAGAAGAGAAAACAAAAGCACGAATTTACGAAACTGAACCTATGAGAAAGAGAGAACTTTCCCATCTGGTATGGAGTCAGGAGTGGTTGCTCTGTCGGTGCAGCAGCCATGGCTGCCATCCCCTCTCTCTCTCTCTTGTTTCTCTCACTACTACCAACGTAAGTAAGCGCGCGCACACAGGCGGCAGGGACGAACCTTCAATCCATTTTATAGCAAACCTCGTGACAAATGGTTTTTTGAGATAAATTATTGAATAAAATTTGTATTCTTAAGTTTTTTCGCTTTTTTTATTTTTCATTTTGTCATTATGAAAAAAAAAATCTATCAAATAAAAGCATTTTCTAATCGTATTGGCGCATGAAATTTTTTATGTACATAATTAGATGTGAACCCATAAAACCGGTTTGGGCAAGAAAATTCTGGAGATGGAGGAGGATGTTTTCGGTAATTAGCTGGTTATATGCACGGTCTTGTGCATAATGTCCATATAATTTCCATAATACCTCAGTTTATAAAAGGGATTATCTTTTTGTATAAGCAGAAAATATATAATGTGAAAGATAAAAGATCAACAAAGATATTTCTTTTTTAAAATCAAATTATCTCAACCACAGGAAATCAGGTTTTTAAACGTTAGATTTTTGTTTCAAATTTTGGATGGGTGTTATCCAAATACCCTCTCAAAATTGAACAGTGATTTGTTATTTGTTCAAATATTAGTCGTTTTTTATTAATTATGAAGGCACATGAACCTTTAGATACAATGAAATAGTGAAGATGAAATGTTTGTAATTCAACCTTCGATATTTAAACGTGAACCTTCTTTCTTTTGATTTTTGTTATTAGACTTTTAATAGAGAGCATTTTATTAGAGATGTTAATGAATCGAATTCGAAGTACATATATATCTAATTTTTTTTTCATATTCTTATATTTTGACTTGAACTTATAGTCAAATAAGAAAAAAGAAAAATTATATCTGAAATCTGATTTCACAACGAATCTAATTTGCATCCAACTTTTAGATGCAAATTCAAATCTGAATTGGAATTTTGTATTAAATTTAGAAGCAATCTTATCATCATATAGTGATATATAGTAGCTTTTCTGTCCTCTGGAATTGCATTCAATAGATTTAAAATCCCTTTCTGGTTAAGAGTCTATTCAGAAGCTAACTTTCTGGCCTGATATCTCAAAAAAGCACCGCTTCTTCTTCTGCTACCAAACCTTTCATACTTGAAAAGTAAAAAATATCGAAAGTAAATTTCATGGTTAAGATCCGTATAGAACGTCGCTTTTCAGTTTTTGTTTGATAAAGTGTGTTCTCTCTCTTCCTGCTTACAGCCTTTGGATACTTTGACACTTCTACTGTATCTAACCATGGTTAATCTTCCTGAAATCTCCAGCCATCAGTTTTAGTCGAGAGTTAGGTGCCACAATGTCTTTTCAAAGGGCACGGAACTTGAACAATATCCGGCAAAAGATCGGTCTCTCGATGTAAATTTCAATGGGGTGCCGTAGGTGGTACGCATTCAACCTGTGGATGGCATCACAGAACGGTAAAAAACGGGAAGAGGAGTTCTCAGAAAGCAATCTCCAGCTAACACGAGATTCATCTGCCTCTCTTGAGGGAGATGAAGAGGATTTCAATCCCCACTAAGTCATTTGACATATGGTACTGCCAGTCATTTGCCTGACCTCAGGTCGCTTATCAAATAAAAGAAAACAAAATAATTAGGACGATCATTTGATTCTGGACTCTTTCCAGTGCATGTTCATACCAAATGGTGCATACACCGCCCAGGAATTCATGAAGATGTATGAGAGAGAAGGAGAGAGAGAAAGAACAGAAAGAAAGCTTCAATTTGTTTTATTCATCTTGAAAGTTGGAGGGGATGCACATGAAAGCTTCCATAGAACCTCGTGGAGGAAGTTCTATGGAAAAACATGGCAAAAATTCGATGGCTCAAAGAAGAAGAGAAGAATAACAAATTTGTTCAGGTCATGGCTAAAGGTAGGAATTCAAGAAATCATATTGTTAAAATGAAAGTAGGGAATCAGGTTGTTGAAGAGCAGGATGGTATCTTGCAAGCCTCCCATGAGTATTTTGAATCATTCTACAATGACAACAGAGCTTCCAGTGATATGATAATACTATAGAAGAGAGGCCGAAAGTATTGAGGGAGGAAAATGAATTCCTTATGAGGCCGACTTTGAATAAAGAAAGGGCAGGTAGGATCATATGGTTTCCCGAACTATTTTTTTCAAGAATGTTGGGTATGTTGGTCTAGAATCTAATGAGGACTTTAGACTTATAACATTTCTATGCAACTCGATTTATAAGATCCACTCTAAGGTAATGGTGAACAGATTGCAAGGTATTCTTGTGTATGTCATTGGTAGCTCTCATGGAGCATTCATCAAAAATAGGATCATTCATGATCAAAGTGCTGGCAAATGTGATGGTGGATAGGCTAAATAGAAGCAAGCAAGAAGCTTTTTGCTTGAAAGTTGACCTGTGTATGACAGGTCTCATGGTCCTTTGTTAAAGCTAGTATTCCACAGTCGATGGATTGATCTATTGATACAGTATGTTGGTACAGTCTCATATGCAGTCTTGATAAACGGTGTAGAAGGAAGAAGATGCAATACCCTTAGGGGCCTTCGGCAGAGGGATCCTCTATCTCCAAACCTGTCTATCTTAATCATGGAAGTCTTTGTAAGAGGTTTGAAAGGAAAAATGAAGTCTCGGGAGCTCATTCTTCCTTCCCCATCAAAAAACTTCCCCGTACTGACTCTTTTTTGTTTGCTGATAAGATTTCTTTCAGCATAGCTTCAATAATGAAGTCTGTGGCAGGCATCAAGAGTGTCCAATTTTTAGCTTAAATGTTTATGTGAGAGTGGGATATATTATTGGGGTATTAAGAGTGTTACTTCTAACAAGCATAGAAAGAGGGAGGATTAATGTACCTCTAGCTGGATGATGATGTAGAGGACAAGAGCAGTCGTAGGGCGTAAGTCTTGGGAGGGGGAACGTAGGCAGCTTGCCCACGCAACCGACAGCGGTGGTGGTGGCTGTGCATGCAGCAGTGGAGGAGAAGATTCTGTGTCGTCTCTGCAGTCGATTCTTAATCAATGTGACGCTTCCTGTCCGCACTGACAACTCCGTCCATTACCCTCTCTCCGTCTGTTGTCATTTCCTCTGATTTGCATGTGTTTTGCGTGTCCCCACTTCTGCACCGAACCCTTGACTTCTTCTGTTTCTGTGGTGAACACCAGAAGCAGGGACCGGTGAAGTGGATCATCACAAGCCAAGCCAACAACTAGAATTGTTGTACACGAAGGCTGTGCTTATCGGATCAAAACTCAGATTCAGATTTGATATGATAGACATTGCTGTTGACTTGAATCGGCTGAAAGTGATGGTGAAATTCATGTAAAGGCTACGTTCGACCACTTGTCTGGATGTGATATGCTCCTGCACAATTATGTCACAGTGATGAGACCAATCCGAAAATAGTTTTTGACCTTTTTCATATGGTAACAACTTGAGGGGACTCACCTTGGATTTTTAATTCAAGAAAATATTTGTGCTCTTAAAATTATTACATGATGATACCAATTTGGACTTACAAGTATCAAGGCACGATTTACAAATGATCGTGAATGACACAAACCAGTAGCAGTTGTAGAATCACTTCTTGACTGGCTTTTCAGAGATTGAGTTGCATGCAACAAGTATAAACCAAAAGGGAGATGAAACATTTTCAAAATTTTTTATGAAGTAGTGGATATTTTAGACTTTTTTTTTACAATCCTTTTTTTACCCCTTTCAAAAGTTTCTTTTTATTTAATAGGGACATTTTTGTCATCGCACACCCCTGTGCATGAATGCACATAACCAAGTTTGCTTTTTTCATGCCAAATGGCGCTAACACCAACCCGAATTTCATGAAAGGAGTATATGAGAGAGAGAAAGAGAGAGCTTCAATTTGTTTCTTTCATCTTGAAGGTTAAGTTCCTGTGAAAAGATTGTAAGAATCATGCTTCTGTAAACTGCCACACCTAAGGGATTGGACCTAAGACGAGTTGAAGAAGGTACAAAGTTCAATAGCCCAGGTGCAACTATGGCATATACCAAGAGTCTGCCGCACCTCAGCTGGCATAGATCTGAACCAAGAAGAGAAAATGAAAACGATGCATTTCTGTCCAGATTTAAAAAAATGAACCAATTTTCTAAAAGCCAACATAGCAGAAAGGTAACTATTCTATATCCGAAATCCACGGTTGCTGCATCTAAGCTCCCTTCCAAACAGAAGCACAGATAAATGCCACAGCGGCAGAAGAACGGAACATTTTCAATTTGTGATGGCCATCTAGAACTTCTTTCTGCAAAGTTGTTTCAAGTCCATAGAACGTGTTTGTGTGTGTGTGTGTATCGTCAGCACATCTTATCAGATATAGGTTTGGATTAAGCGTACAAAGATCTTCGTGCCTTCCTTTCAATATAAAGCCAAGTTCAGCTGATCTAATGCTAGGTCCAAATAGCAATTTTCAATGAGAAGCACAAGGACCTGCCTCAGAAATCAGTTGTAACCAGAAGCCCACTGTACTAGAAGCAAAGTCTTAAGCACATGGAAATAATTTGAATGGAAGACTACCAATCAGTGGAACTTTTTCACACTTAGCTCTTGGTTGACCTATCACAGTCATCTTAGGGTCGACAGAAATGTAAATGAAACCAATAATAGAACTCTAATCCCCAAAATCCAAGCGTAATTCCTTTGCTCGTTTCTAAAAGAAAACTATATCACACAAAATATAACCCATTGGCTATACAATAAGCTTACTATAAAATCATATAGGACACAAAACAGTGACGGCAAGTGTGGGTGATCTTTGGTCTCAATTGATCTAACTACTACTTCATGGAGAATGTGTAATGACTACCAAGTATTCTTGAGCCAGGTTTTTTAGCGAACAAAGTAGAATAGAAATGCAGCAAAGTCTACCAAAAGTTAGATCAGATATCTGCCATCAGCCAAGTATACGGTACAGCCATACTATAACAATAATGCCACACAAGGACTAGAAATAGAACCCATTGAACTGAGCAAAAGAATTGCAGGCTGGATCATAAACCGCCTGAACTCTGTGTTATGAGAAGCTCACTCAGCAGAACTACAATGCATCCCTACATTGAGAATTGCACTCCCAACACTTACAAGACTAGACAACTTAAAGAACCAAAACAAGAAAATTCAAGTTTGAATTTTGGAAAAAAGGAAAATGCATAATAACACAACCATCTCCTGCCAGATGGAGGATGCCATAGAGACTATATTATGCGAGTTGGTTGGCAACCTCTACTTATGGAGCAAACCACACACCAAAAGGAATTTCTACAACGATGCAGGGGATGGTGAAAACTTATGGGTCAAGTGTATCAAGGAATGGATAATCAGTGTATCCGACAACTGGATCTCGAATGTAGAATGTATCTCTGTTGTATCTGTTAAGAGGAGCACCAAGCTCAAACCTCTTAGGCAGGTCTGGATTAGCCAAGAAATATTTGCCAAAAGCGACAAGATCTGTATATCCTTCAGCAACTGCTTTGTTACCATCATCTTTGCTATAACCTCCACATGCAATGAAAGTTCCTTTAAAGGCCTTCCTAAACGCAAGTAAACTGTTCGGAGGTCCGACCCTTTTGTTAGGACTTGGTTCCACAAAGTGTGCATATAGAATGCCATACTTGTTTAATGCTTCTGCCATGTAAAGGCCAAAAGTTTCAGGGTTTTTGATACTAAACCCTGCATAAGTTGCAAAAGGTGCGAGTCTGATACCAACTCTGTCTGCTCCAATTTCCTGGACAATCGCCTCAACCACTTCAAATATAAAGCTGCAACCATTTTTTAAATTGCCTCCACACTCATTTTTGTGGTTATTTGTGCTGTCCTTCAACAATAATTCTAATATGTAACCATGGCCAGCATGGATCTCAACGCCATCAAAGCCTGCAAACAAGTTGGATGTTCACGACCAGTATAAGGGAATCAGTCAGGTATGTATATGATTAGACAAATAAATGTTTGTTTGCACAATTATTCTATTCATGTACGTGGTACAGATGTGTGTATGCAGTTGGAAGGATTCTTGGTTGAACACCTCATCAAAATAAAACAAATGCAAAAGGATATTTTAAGTAGCCCTCACCAGCCTCAAGAGCATGCCTTGCAGCACATCTGAAATGGTGAATAAGAGTTTCTTGTGCCACTAACTGATCAGAAGGAGAAATTACTGTGTCGTCTTTAGGTTCAAAACCTGCAAGCAGTAAGAATATCTACGGTGAGTATGAAACTAAAATGCAACTAGCTTGTATCAGAAGCATAGTTTTTTAGATTATCTTTGGTGAGAAAGAGAGAGAGGCATACCACCACTAGCAACTCCTCCTACATGCCAAATCTGACAGAAGAAAATCCCACCTTTATCATGTACAGCATGTACAATCGGTATCCATGCATTTTTTTGCTCTTGTGTCCATATTCCAGGTGTATCTGGATATCTTCATAAAAACGTAACAGATCGAGTTCCAGCATTAACTAGTTTAGATTCTTTAGAAACGACATACTGAAAGTGGGATGCCCATAGGCTATAACTAACAATAACAGTTTACAGAAACAAGAAAGAACAAAAAAAGCTGAGTTAAGATGGTACACTTGAGCAGTGCCAGAGACCTCAGTGGCTTCAGATATTAGAAGTCCACCTTGAGTGGTTCTTTGGGAGTAATACAAGGCTGCATGAGGCTGAGGAATATTATTGTAAGACCTCTGTCTCGTCATCGGAGCCAATACCACCCTGATACAAGTTATGAGGAATTCCTTCATTCATGTTGATTTTACCAGAAAACAGATTTTGGCACAATAACCAGACGCAGATCATGCTTCTCCAATGGAAACCATAGGTTATAGGGTTCTTGTAACCTAACAATAAAAATCGGCAAATGAATAAAAATAACTAACTTTCACTGTAACTGAGAACTGCATCCGTTCAGAGCCAGGGTTCCAGCTAATGTTTCATATGGTCTCATTATCAGTAGACCCTTATTATTCCATTCGGCTAATGCCGGGCTTTCAACTAACAGCAGGACCAAAACCTTCACCTTTTTCTTTCAAGATTCAATCAAACTGCAGATTGTAGATCTGCCATGTTCTGCATCTCAATTGCATATGTGAGAGGGTTTACTTTGAAGCCTAGTTGATCACAGGAAAAACAGGGATATATTCTCGTTTACTGAAAATTTGAAAAAAAATGTCGATAGCTCTGTAAGAAATAAGATTCCTCAACTTTTATACACATTGAGAAGGCTCCACAACCAAAGCCAAATATTCCACCGAAAATCTCGCGCTAAATCGTTATGTTTTAACCTCGATTACATTACCAACAAAGTGAAAATTTTCCTTTCCGAGAAGATAGTGACATGCACATCACTTTCAATAGCTAAGAAGCAAGAATTTTAGAAACAAAAAATGAGAGAGAAAAAGAAAGATAACAAAAACTGGGTGTGGCAGGCACCCGCAAAGCAAGACCTGTGGGAGAGGGCGAATCTGCCCATCTGATAAGGAGAGAGTAGCGGTTGCGATGGCGGTTGTCCTGCTGCCATGCCTTTTCTGGGTTTCTCCTTCCCACCTTCACCTCTTCTTACCTCGTCGCAACTCTTGGATAATTTTTTCCGGAATTAGGTGAACAGATGTTCGAATAAGGTCACTGAAACACTAAAAGATGCACTGTCCGGCAAAACTCCAAAGAATGAAATGATTTTGAGGTTTTGCAAGGAAATTGGCTTCCTTAAGTAGACATTAAAAAAAATCTTTAAGAATTTGCATTTTCGAGCAAATTTTTGCTTAGTAAAATCAATCACCTTCTATAATTTTTTAAGAGAAGCCACAATTTTCATTAAAAAAACGTCACTGTTTCGTCTATTTTTTGTCATCCATATCTAGTTCTTAAGACATGAGTTATAATTAATTAGAGCATTTTCGATAGTTTCCCGTGTTTGATACTAAGTTAAGATGGTACACTTGAGCAGTTCGACAGGCCTCAAAAATTAAGGACCGTGTTTAATTGATGGCCAAATTTTTCGAGGCAAAACTTTACTTCACCCGTGTTTGATTGATAAGAGGGGGAAAAAAAAAAAGCAATGTTTCTTTTCATTTATAAATAGTAAAAAGTATCAAATTAAACAATATCCAAGTCTTACCAAAACAATGGTTTTACCGAGAACCATCCGTAAGCAGCGAAGTTTGTACTATCAGTCCGTGAACAACTTTAACTGAAGTTTTAATAAAAAAGAAAATAAATTGTTTTGATTTTATTTTACAATGATATGCTTAGGGATCCACGTCTTTATATTCTCCTGTGTGCTTTTCTATTTAAAGCACTTATCCAATATAATCATATCATGAGTTTCCAACGGATGGAGTTATGGCAGGGCTTGCATGGGCCCCCGGGGTCTTCCTTAAAAATTTTTAAAAAAAAAAATTAACATATAAATTTTTAAAAAATTCACTTGTTTTATATAAATATTTTAAAAAATAATATTTCAGCTCTAGTAAAGATTTAAAAGCTTTAATTCGGCTCGTCTCATGAAAAATTGTTGGTTTCACCCTTGACAAGGATGCATGGCGATAGGTAAGAGCAAGAAGTGACGGGTAAAAGGGGGGGAAGAGCTCAAGTGGGGTGCAGTAGAGGGGAGAAAGTGGGCTGGAGAAAATTGCAAGGTTTTGTGTGTCTTCCGCCCATTCGTCCCTGTGTTTAATATGGGCCGGGGCCGTTCAATCAAGCACAATCGAACGGCTCACGGCATTGCACTCCACCGATGATGTTGTGTTGGTTTCATGTTTAATTTTGTGAAGTAGAAAAACTAAGCAGGATTGGTATGTAGCTTTTGTTAATTAAGTAGTTAATGTGGTGTAGAATCTCTCTTAATATGATGTAATTTTATGTTAATTATCAATAGTTGATGTGACTCTCTCTGACAGAGGAAGGGGGCTTCTCTTGGTACGATGTAAGGGGCCTTGGCCCCTACTCAAATTTTCTAAACTTTAAAAATTTATTTGTAAATTTAAAAAATTTTAATTTAATATATATATGCATATATAATTTAAAATTTTTATTTCAGTCCTTGTTAAAATTTTGAAACTATAGTTTGTGATGGGTTGGGTGAGTGTTGGGCTTTCTTTGGGTGGTAAGTCAAACCGATTCTTAAATTATAATTTTTAAAATTAAAAAATATATATATATTTTTAATATAAAAACAATATATAAATATAATTAATTTTAATAAATATATACATATATAATTATATATAATATGTCAATAAAAATAATATTAAAATAAAAAATCAGGCCGAGTGGTAAGTATGCACGTTTCATGGACCCGTAAACAGCAAAGTGGTAAGTCTTTGCGACAAATCCAACTTAAAAGCGTCTTCAATTTGAAAAATGTAGAAAAAAAAAAAAAAAAAAAAAGAAAGGCGCGATACCATTTGCATTTCTCTTTCCACTTTTTGTTCCTTCGAAATTTTGCCCAACTTTTAAGCCATATTTCAAAAAGCTGCCAAAGCTGGCTTATTATAACAAATGGTTCCCCCTTCCCTCCCTTGTACTTGTTAGTTTGATAAACTTTGCTGCAAATATTGGTATCGGCTTTATAAAGCTTTCACCAATAAATAAATATATATATATATATATATATATAAAATTTTCAGTGTGTTGTGAAAGGCTTGAAAATTTATTTGTCCAATCTATAACTAAAAATCCTCAAATTATATATATTTGCCACTTAATTTTTACTATTTAATTTCATTGAAATGAGTGGTCTAAATAATCTCATATATATACATACATATGTCATATTATATTATATCAATCACCCATCTGTTTTTGGAATGGCAAATTAGTTTTATTATATGGTGGATTGAAAATCATTTTATTTTTAATTCAATTTTCTAGTTTGCTTTATTAAAAAGCAATATCCTTAAGCGATTTATTGAATCAGCAGCCTGCAGCCTCCCGCTGATTCCGCTTGCAAAGAGTTTTTTTTTTTTTTTTTTTGGGACACTGATAATAACTTCAAGGGGCTTTTTTAAATACCAGCAAAAGGTGGAGCACTGATTGAGAAAAAAGAGAAAGGTCAAATTTGGTGGAATGATTGGACGAGAATCGAAGATGGCGGCAGCTGGAGAATATTTCTTACTGACCGAATTGAATTCGAGCATCTGCCGAGTTATAATAAATCAAATCCATATCCATTTTGGCTTAACATTAGGTATTATTTTATAATATCGTTGTATGTGAAATGCGATAATAAACGATATGTTTGGCTTGTTTGATATTTTTTGTACAAAAAATGTAACTTATAAGAATAATTAAAATTTGATTTTAAAATATGTTAAAAAATTAAGTTATTTTTTTACATAATTAATCATGAATTAATATTATTGAATATAGTTGAACTTGAAATTTGTCCTCATCAAGAATATTTTTGTTCCTTTATCATACTAACTCAAACTTAAATATTATTGTTACTATTTTCTTGTATCTTATCTGAGATATAATTTTAAAAAAAAAAGTATTAAATAAAAAGTGAGAGAGCGAGAACCTGCATGCCAAAGCTGACCAGAAGTTTATGGGAAAACCATTTTCAAATATTTTTTGATATAAAAATATATCTGGTGCTCTTAATATATATAAATAATTTTTCCATTTAAACCAATTTTTTCAATTTAAATTTCTGATTTGGATCAAGCTTGGATTTTCTTTGCAAATCGAGATGGATTAACGGTTCGGAGTCTTTCATGGATCATGACCCGATGAATCGTTTAAGCTCCAGAACTTCGTCATTAGATTTCATAATATTAAAAGATCCAAGAGCTCCAAAACTTTAAAATTTACTATTTGTATTTATGAACAATATGTTGTCCGTGTAATAGTAAAGTAAATAATAAAAAATCTATATCAAATTTCTCATTTTATGTAAATTTACTGATATATATTTGACTTTAGTTAATATAATAAAACTGAATAATTGAATAATGCAAGATCCAGTTGAGGTTATTCTACCATTCACTTGGTTAGACTTGATACGGTGGATCCAAAACCATCATTTCGTGTTTTGATAGAGAATAAGATTTGGATCCAAATTTAAATCCAAAACCCAAACATATTTAGGTTCTTGTTTTTCTAAAAATTAAGAAAAAAAAAGTGTGACGTCTCAGCTTCGTGTTTGATCGAGTCTTTACGCTGACGAAAAAAAGGAGGAGAGAGAATTTCTATTTCCTACTCTTAATTCCCTGTTTTTCTTTTGTGCTGTCATTTTCGTTCGGTTTCTTAACTTTCTTTCTTTTCTGTTTTCCCTGCGATTTCCCCCCACCCCCCTTCTTCTCTCGTCATCGGCAGAAGAGATGATGACTCGAAGATCGAGGCTGCCGCCGTCGAGATTCTTGGTTTTCTTCACCTCGGTGCTCTTCCTGCAATTTCTAGGAGGTAAATTTCCCCTCTTTCTCGAATTTCTGGTTAAATTTTTTCGATGTCCTACAATTAGCTTCGGTAGATTTGTTCAACTCGGATCTGTATGAGATCGACTACGTGTTTCATCCTTTCCCCTTCTTTGATTTTGGCATCAAATCCTTCCGTAGTTTCCGTTTGTTTTGAGTCAGTTGTTCGCTAGATCTCGACGGGGTGGTTCGAGTCTTGAGTTCGTGATTTGCGCAACCTAGTCGTGTTGTGATTCTTAATGGTCGGAGTTCGTCTCGGTGATGGATCATGCACGTAGAATTGTGGCTCAATCGAATTTAGGGCGTTGAATTGGCTGCGTAATTGGTTTTCCCTTTTATTATATGAATTTTGCCCTTCCTTTGTGGCCCTCATCTCCACTGTTGTGGAGTGAATTTGTTCTTTGGCTATTGGTTTGCTACATTTGTCACGGTTGTAGCTTTCTGGGTTGGGGAGGATTTTCCGTTTCAGCATATAATGAATGAGAAAAATGTCTATGTTGCGTGGTTTGAGGTAGACCGGGGCTTTCGTGGATCTAATTTGCTGAGTTAATTGGCGAAATTTTGGTTGTCAGACTTTTCTTTTAGTTGTTGATTTGTTCCAACGATAAGATTCAACTTGTGTGCTTCCTTCTCAATGCCAACGAGGAAACTTACCATCATTTGACTGAATTAGTGCTAGCTACTCATGGCAGCAAAATGGAAAGGAAGTAGAAGGTTGGTTTTTGGATGAGGAAACTGGTCCTGTTCCTTGTAGGAATTGAGTTAGGAGCCCTATGAGGCAAACATCTAATCTGAGGTTTTCTAGAATGCGAGAGAGGTAATTTGTGTGTCAATTTTCTTCCATCACCCACTCAAAGATGAAATGTGTCTTCAGTAAAGTTGTCAGAGCACAGCCAATCTTATTGTATTGCTCTTTAAGGGGACAAATATGTCTCCAAATTTCGATGCAATGGCAACATTTAATGTTATTGCGTGGCTGATACTTTTATTAATTTGTGTGCATTCTTCTGCCAGTTTTAATCGAAATGTAGTTATTCTGTGATATATTGTTTGATACTTTTAGTAATTTGCGTGCATTCTCATGGCAATTTTAATCGCAATGTAGTTATGCTGTGATATATTGTTCAATTTCAACCGAAGGCTGTTTGTAGAGACAAAACTTGACTCATACATTGTGATATTTGTGGCTATAATTCCATTTTGTTTTTTTTTTGTTTTTTCTGGTCTTCTTTGTAGGTCGTAAGGTCAATATCTTTTATGGCTTTACTTCTGAATTGGCTTCCTAGATCAGGAATGCGATATCCAAGCTATGTTGATGATTCAGAATTAAATGTCATATAAATAGAAACCCTTCTTATTTATTTATTTAAATATTTTTGGCCTAGGCAGTTGCACAGAAGGCCACTTGTTTCTTTTGAACCAAACACAATGGCTTCTTTCTTTTAGGGAAAAAAGACGTTGATGTTTGTGTTTATGAACATATTTATGGATGATACAGGAAATAAATGAATAACATGCCAGCAAAAACAGGCCTGGCGTTCTTATTATCTGAAAATGTTGCATTTCTATGCATAACTTCTACAGTTAATAGTTAAATCATGTGCGAATAGCACCCTTGGATTGTCTGTATTTTGAAACCAATAGTGCTAGATATATACATTTAGTACTCTCTACCTTGCTGATCTTTAGTATAAATATCTTGTTTTGTAAGAGCTTTGACAACTATAAGAAAACATTTATCTAGTGCAAAAATTGGTGACCAGTTTGGTCAATATAGCAAGTGTTTTCCTTAGGATGGACGATGGATCTATAACCCTCTCGTCTCCCACATTTTGGAGTTTTTCCTGTAAAGCGGACTTTGTAATTATCATCTCAAGGTCCGAAAGATGTAGGATTCAACAAAAAGGTCAGCTCTTCCTAATTGTGAACCTATAAAGGTTCAGTAACATCAGTCTGAACCTTTTGTCTTATAA
Organism: Nymphaea colorata; assembly: GCF_008831285.2. NCBI lineage: Eukaryota > Viridiplantae > Streptophyta > Magnoliopsida > Nymphaeales > Nymphaeaceae > Nymphaea > Nymphaea colorata. The sequence continues at coordinate 2,431,651 of NC_045138.2, read as the reverse complement.
AATTTGATCGGACACAAGCACGATGATCTTCCTGTTGATTCTTCGGTTTCAGACCTGCCGACCACATTTGTACTGTTAGTTTTATCAACAGTTGGATATGTTTGCCAACTTCCAACTAAGTGGTTCAGAACCCACAAGGATACCAAGCATTTCCCTTGAGGGCATAAACATATCAAAGCACGTTCACATGAAAAAGATAAACTACAAAGTGTATACAAAAAAAAAAAAATGCCAAAGATATACCAATGTGGACATCTAGAAGTACACATTAAAATAGGTGGGAATCTTCTATGAGATGGCAGTATGTCATGCCTTGTTGCAGAAATTTAAATATGTGAAATGCAAGCGATATGACTGTGGGCTCATTTGCCTTCTTTGTAAAACTTCCTTGGTTGTTCAACTGACTAGTCTCTTCACCACCCCATGCTCTTATGAAGTATTTGATGGAATACAGGTTGTTCTAACTTCTAAGAGCCCACAGAGTCACTTGGTGTCTTTATAGCCCTTGCCAATTGCCTTGTCTTAAGTTTGCTAGTAGTTTAAACTTTGAGTTCGACTGAGCGATTCTTCGTCTATTGTAAAATGTGGTTTGTCATTTATATGCTCTAAGTGGTTGGAAGGATGTCCGAACCTTAGAGCTGGCTAGATCCTAGTAATTTTTTATGCAACTTTTGTTAACATGCCTATTAATAATGCAATCTGTTTTGGAATTAGTGTGTTCTTCACAATTCTGTTATTTCTGTACTGTGGAACCTTTTCAAGGTAACTCTAGGATGTGTTTTTAATCTCAAAAGATAAAAGCTGACAATTAGAAAAGAAGTGTGTTTCTTTAGCATGTCACAGAAATGACAAAAAAAAAAAACATCCTAAAGGTTTGTAAAGTGTGTGTACATAATTATATATATATATATATATATATATATTCTGTATCCTCTGTTCAGTACAAGATTTGTTTCTGAGCTGATGTTTGCTTTGTGCTCAGGGCTGGCTGGTGAACCGTCGACTGCCAACAATGAAATAAAATCAAAGGGTCATGGTGCTTCTGGTGGTGGCGTTGGTGTCAAGGTCTTGCTTATATGCTCTGCGGTGGTAGCAATTGTGGCATTCTGTGTGTTCCTCTTCAAGAGATGGCAGAAGAAGAAGAGAGAGGAGCAGCATGCCCGTCTTTTGAGATTATTTGAAGAGGACGATGAGCTTGAGCTTGAACTCGGTCTCCGTGACTGACATCGTCTGTCCCACTCGCATGATGATAAGTGTAGCATACTTGAGGTGTTGATTTTGTTATGTATATACAAACTTGATTTATTTTCCTTTTGTTATTTTTGCCCTCCATCTTTTGCTTACCTCAAGTAATGTCTTTCAACTTCCAACCTAGATAAATTATATAGTCTTTTCAGCCACAGAAATGGTCTCATCTTTGTCAATTTTTTGTCAAACTCTTGGAATTTCACAGAAAGCACCTGATGGATTGGACCGGAATGTGTCACTTTAAAAGTTGAATTTATTGAATGCACTTGTTCATGCATGTGATAGATGCATTTAACAGGTTGTATTCTAATGTTGCTTCGAGATCATATTAGAGGCAATCAAATGAAAGATCTGCATCGTCTATATCTGCCCCTGCAACTCTTGCCCACTCCCCGCAACAGTCTGTAGCTCCAGCTGAAGTCTCCATCTTGTTGAACCAATTCCGCAGCTATCTAACTTCTGATAAACTAGCATGGATGCCCTTGCGGTGCGTCCAATCCCAGCCACCTGAGCTAAGGTCACCTTCCCACTCTTTTCTTAGACCAACTTCTTAAGGCATCAGGCTATCAGATCTCCTCCGCCGCTCTCCAGCACTTGCCACATCTCCATTGAGTTTTAAAATTTTAAATAGCAAGGATTGTGCACTACCGATCACTTTGTCTACCCCTCCTGCCTGTCTACTAAGCATCGCAATACTGCCTTTTCCTAAGCATCATTTGCGTACAACCAATTGTGAGTGAAAAATGTCTAGGTGATAAAGATTAATCATGCAATCCACTGCTGAAGACGCAACAAATAACTGCAGAGAAAATGGACTCGAGGAAAATGAAAAATGAAAACAACCAGGTTTTTCCAACAGACGCACTTTACACACCCTGCGTTTCCGGAGGTAGAGAGTTATTTTTCATCTCGAGCACCCCGTATCAACGTTTCCCAGATGAGTTCTATGTTTACCCACTTCCCATCAATGCTAGTTCCTTAAATTTTACTTTTTCCTTGGAAGGTTAATCCGAGCAAGTGAGGGAGACCACCTGTCTGGCTCAGAGCCGAAGTTTTCACCCAACTTCTTGTTTCACTAGAGTGTATGGTATGCTTTTGGTGTTTCAAGGTGTCGCTCTTCGTTTTTTTTGGAGTACTGGATGTTGACGCCCCTAGACTCCAAATATACACTGGCGACCTGTCAGCCCCTACCCAAGCCAGCCATTAAGACAACCTTCTTGATGACCCCCTCCAAGACTAATACTAATTAGTTCTACCTTTTGTAAAGCAGCTTTTTTAAAACATGGGACTTTTTAACAGTTTTATCTTCCAGCTCTTTAGCTCCACTGGTTCAATTGTCTAGAGAAACTGCAGGGCTCAATTGAAAAGGGTGGCACAACAGAAGAGGAGATCTCGGCTTCAAACTTCAGTACGCTATGTTCCGGCAAAGTTACATTTGCGCCTGCTTAGTGAAGCTTTCCGCGGTTCGGTCTCCTTCATCTTAACAGTTTTACCCTGTTGAAAACGCCACCGCAATCCCATCTTCCACTTCAACTGTAATTTTTCTGTCGTCGGAAAAAATGGTAGATCTTTCTCAGAAAAGGGAAACATGTCCCAATGAGATGTGAAAACTGCGGCTATAAAGGAAAAAGGGTCCTTTTCTATTTAGTAGCCCCAGACTGGCATGTGCTCATCTTCAGGAAGAAACAATATGGCTATGGTAGAGTTCTAATGCACAACGCGTACTGGTCAGAGAAACGTACTACCAAAGAAAGCTGCAATAGAAAAGAGAGTTTCAAACAGTAGTTTTCTTTATTTCCTGTCAACGCTACGCACTAAACAACTACGAAGCTTGAAGATTGCTTGTCTTTGAACATATGTTAAAAACACACACACAAAACACAGCATCTTTTATGATTTTCCTGTAGCCAAGCTGGGGGTTGGCCTGCAGCACCAACCAGCTCATGAAAGCAAACAAAATCGTGAGACTTCTTTCATGTGCAGAAGGTTCCTGTTAGATTGATTTGCTAATATTAAATAGAACAGGGCATGAAAACCACACAAAGAACAAGGTTTTTGATAACCAAACGCTCGACAACTCGTGAATATTTGACTTCTGACATCAGTTTTTCTTCTTGAGAACCTAAAATCAAAGTGCCATGTTCATTTGAAGAATTCTGATGAATAGAATGGAAAACCCGAGTGCATTGAATCACTGAGAACACAGCTAAAAGGACAGATAACGTGTCCCATATTGTAATTTCATATTAAAAACAAGATAAAATTCTATTTTTGGTCTACTTTTCAATAACATTGGCGGGCCTAAAGGAAATTTCCCTTGACCTGATAAACATGAAAAATCAGCTGCAATTTTTTCTTCCATTACATTTTAACAAGTTTTTTTTTGTTTATTTCAGGCCCTTATTTGTTGGTCTTCATGAAAAGTGTAGCCCTTAACCTATAACAAGTAGCCTTCTTCTTGGAATTGTAGGCAAACTGTAGACCCCAAAATGAATCCTTGAAAATAATATGTGAAAGGTAGCAGGCATAACAATGACAATTCGATTAAAGGTTAATTAGTTTGGTTGATGTTCTTGTACAAATAGACGCCACAAGAAGTTGAATCTTAGTGGATTGTGGCACAAAGTTCTTTCTGCTACCTGCTGCACCTTATCATGTAACTTTCCTTTATTTCTGAAAACTTGCTTAAAATGCACAGCCAAACCTGCCATGAGTCTGATCAATGTAAAGTGGTTGATCTGTCGTCCTTCACAGTGAGTTGAGTGTGAACCCTACCTGACTCTCAGCCAACTGCCTTCTTTCACCTAGGAGTCAAGGTAAATCAGTTTAACTACTCAGATTGACTCTTCTTTTGGCCTTTGATGAGGAGAAATCGCATACTGTTGATTGAAAAAGTCTCAATTCTTTATATTACATACTTAGATCAATGCTCTCCAGATGAAACTCCCCATGACCCTTCTTTCTCCATTAGCAGAGTTTTTTCAATTACAAAAGCATGTCTAACTGTTTAAGGAATAAAAAAAAAGCATGTTCAGTTTTCCAGTTTTGATACAAGAGAAAAACTGAGGTTTGCTTCACATTTAAGACTTAAGAGTTCTTGTTCATATCGGATCTAATCCATTTTTCACCCCAACTGAAAAATAATTATAGTGAAATTGTATAAAAGACGCCTACCACCCTACTCCTTATTTTGAATCTTCAATTCAGGTTTCATTTGGCAACCATGAAATGTAAAAATATTGAATTGCATATTTACAAAAGGGTGCTTAGATTTTCATGAAATAACAAGAGCATGCTCAAACCCTTTTTTTTAACCAGTTGACTACGTGTTTCTTGTTTCATATACCTCCGCTCAACTAACTAAATATAAAATCTCCAAACATGAGAATATGTGGGTGGAGATCCCTGTTTAGGATATTCATCAAGTGGGTAAATGCTGCTGATGGCTTATGAGAGCAGCTACTAATAGGCGATCGCTTTTTCCCAAGGTTTTCCCACAATTCACATAACTAAGTTCATGAATTTTCAATTAAATAATCTTGGAAATCACATTGCACCTTTGTAGCCCATGTGTAGCACACATTTTGAAAAATTTAACCAGTTCACTTGTCCATTTCCGACGTTGGTGGAATGTGCCATTATCTTGAAAATGAAGGGATCAGAAAGGTTGGTAGAGAGAGAGAAATGTCCTGTTCAAGAAACGCCATTCAACTTTTGTATTTGTTACTTCAAAGTTCAAACCCTAAAAAATTAGGCAATGTGTATATTACCCAATCGCAGTTCCTTTTCAGAAGATGATATATTCTTCTAGAGTACAACCAATTTTGCTTAAGATATCGCGTTAGGTAATTATATACTATAGACATGACATTTGTATTTTTCATAATGTTTCTGTTTAAATAGTCTGTTGTATTATTAAAACTCAAGTGCATCATTTGTTCTCGATATCCCCTTGACAAGAACCTTTTTTTTTTCTTTAACTTTATGCTGAGATTTTCTTTTTGTTGACATCCCAATGAGGAGATTCGTGAATCTGATCTAAAAAGTTCAGGTCCCCTCGCTCTGCACGTTTCTAAACTTCTAGTGCGCATGCCCACAAAGGCCGCATGGTTTGCTTGCAACCAAGTAGTAATGTGAACCAGAACAAGTGGTGATCTAAATTTAGAAGCATAAAGAAAGCAGCAATTTCCCCTTCATTTTCATTCTCAATACGCAGGCAATTGTCAAAGCCCAACCAAAACCATGTTTGGTAGTAGTTGGCAATAGTTTCCACATATTTTAAGAGTCCGATTTTGGCGTCCCTTGAGAGACTGCTTGTAGAGAGAGATGGGTAATGAGATGACTTGCATGCCTCGGAAAGAAGGGAAGGAGATCGCTAGATCAAGGAGCACAACTGTAGTCAGGTCTCATAGGAAGATGAGCACCGAAGAGGAGGCTCTGCACATGCAAGCATTAGCAATCGCCATGCAACATCATTCTCAGAGGTTTGATGGGTCCTTGTCAAGGAGGATCTCGGGTGCCAATGGGAAGCAGAACCTTCCTGGAGTGACCAGTTCGAGGAGGAGGAACCTGCCAGAGTCTTTGTCTCATGAGAAGTTGGTCAGTTCCATTACGCACTCATTCACCCGTTCTGTTGTGTTGCTAATTTTGGTGCTTGGCGTCGTTAGTGATTGGATTATTCTCACTTGGAAGTTGCTTCTTGTTAGAGTTTTGAACCATTTAAATTCCCCTGTTTTCTTGTTTTTATCTTTCCCATGGGTTTGGTTTGCTTCAGTGATTGGAAAAACGACTTACTAGCTTTCGTATGTTTCTTGTTCGGTGTTTTTAAAATTTTGAACTGGTGGTCGTAGATTGAGACTACCAAATTTCTTTTTCGGTATAGTAAAATTTTGAATCGGTGGTTGTTCATTAGGATTACCAATTTGCTTTCTTTTGTTATTTATAGATGGAATTCAGGGAGAAAATCATGGTGCTTTTGCTTTTGCTTTTGCGTGCTTTTATTACTTTTCATAGACGGAATTCAGGGAGAAAAACATGGTATTTTTCGGTTCATTATTTTTACAATGCATCGTCAAGAAAATGTGTTCATACCATCACTCAATCGGTTTGATATGGTCTTTTCAGCTCGTGTATAGTAACTTCTTTACTGCAAGCTGAATTGTGTTTTAGGTAGTTTTTGTGACAGAATTTGCTGAAAAAATGTGCAATACTAGTTATCTCAGAGAAAGGGGTGGATATTCCTGTTCGGAAACAGAGGCATTGGATTTTAGCTTTTAATTCCAAACTACAGAATTTATTCTGCTGACAACTTCCGTAAGCAATCTACTTTCACAAAGAAAAGAGTTTAGTCTTAACCGTTGTGCATTGCATACTAGAAGGTTGCTCCGCCAAACAATTATGGAAGAAGATTCTGCATTTTGAGTTGGCTCAATCTAACAGTAGTAAAATTTGCATCACAATTACTGAAGGTTCTGTGTTTTGATTTGGCCAGAAGACAAGTCTAACAGTAGTAAACTTTTTTATATTCTCCTGCCCAAAATTTAGATTCATTTTTTAGATGGAATCCCTCTGGACTGCCATGTTAGCACCATGCTGAATGTAGACCATATTTATCACAAATGCACTAACTTGATACTTTCTGCAGACGCCAGACATTATTGACAATATGGAAACAAAGAAGTTTGTTCTAATTCATGGAGAAGGATTTGGAGCTTGGTGTTGGTACAAGTCCATTGCTTTTCTGGAAGAAGCAGGATTTCTTCCCATTGCACTGGATCTCACTGGATCAGGTATTGACAACACTGACACAAGCAGTATAACGTCATTGACAGAGTATGCGAAACCCTTGATAGACTACCTGTCGAACTTACGCGAAAGTGAAAAGGTGAAAAAGATTTTGCTGCAAGGCTTTTAAATTTCTTAACTTGAAACTATGAGAAACAGTGGATTATTTTTCTGTATTTTGTATATAAAGATGTGCCTATGCAGGTTATTCTGGTTGGACACAGCTGCGCAGGAGCTTGCGTATCTTATGCTCTCGAGTTGTTTCCGAAGAAGGTTTCTAAAGCAGTTTTTCTAAGTGCCGCTATGGTGTCAAATGGCCAGAGGCCATTTGATGTGTTTGCTGAAGAGGTATGTATATTGCTGATGGCTGGTGAGCATGTGAAATATTCAAATGGTCTATATTTGCATATCAGTTGAAATTGTCGCCTACTTGTATTGGTACTCGGTCCTTAATTATCCGGCTGATTTTGATCATTGTCTTGTCAGAGCCAGCCAGATAAATCTAAATTTTTGAAGTTCCTGCAGATCTCTGTTACATGTTATGTAGTATTTCATAATGATATTCCTTTTATTTTCAAGCTTGCTTTCGCAGATATCTTTTCACAAGAATCACAGGTATTGATTCATGGCAATGGTAAAGGCATGCCGCCTACAGGACTCAAGCTGAAAAAACACCAAATCAAGGATTTGTACTTTAATCAGAGCCCTGCTAAGGTATGATGGAGATATGTGATCTATGTTTACCATGTCTGGTACTTCTGAGAATTCCTGTTGTCAACCTCTGATAGCCCACCTTATATCTCTTCCAGAAAATACCGTCATCTCAATTGGAATAAAAACTCGTCCTCTTTATAAGAAAATCCCTGATGCTTTTGCCTTTTCAATTGAAAGTTGAGGAAGTAGGCCTGACTGATCGACTCGAACAAGAGACACCAGTCCGGAAAATTCTTGCATTTTCTCGTTTTCATGTCATTTGGGGCCCCCTTTTCCCAGCTGGTTAGTCCACGTTGAGAACATAAGAATTCGCTAGTAGATTCTTAGATGTGAGCTGCCTGGATCTATGCATAAATTCCTCCTAGGTTCTGTCAGAAAGTGGTTGCTAAAACGGGGCAACATGTTGCTTAGGGCACAGAGGGCAAGCTATTGCTTCTGAGTAAGCTGATAGGAAATGAGCTCCTAGCCATCAACAACCTGCAGAGAAGTTACCAAGAAGAAGAGTGCTAACATTTTTAAGCCGATTATCACATTAAGTTAAACTTTGATTCAGAAATTAAAATACCATGATATTTTTTTACGCTTGTATGTTCAGAAATCTGTAAAATTAAACTATACCATCATGGAAACCACCTTACCAGTTGGTTATTTCTTTTTATGTAATCTGAAAAATTTTTCTTTCCTTTATTTGCTATATTTGCTTACACGATCTCGAAACTCCTTTACTAAATGGAAACGACATCACTGAATAATGCACTTCCAATAGCACAAGGAACGCGTTAGATTCTGATGATAGCTCTTCGTGAGTCTGCTTTTACAACTCTTCTTTCTCCCATGCTTCAGGATATTGCTTTGGCTGCCGTTTCCATGCGACCCATACCTCTAGGACCTATAATGGAAAGGTTGACACTAAGCAAGGAAAATCATGGAAGCGTTAGGCAGTTCTTCATTCAGGCACTCGAGGATCGCTTGCTCCCGCCCATTCGCCAAGAGAACATGGTGAAACAGAACGTACCAGAAAGGGTATACAAGATTAGAGGGAGCGATCATTGTCCTTTCTTCTCCAAACCACTGTCATTGCATAAAATTCTAGTCGAGATTGCGAAATTGCCGTGAGGCTAGCTGCCCAAAATTGCAGGTTCAGAAAAAGAATTGACGACAGTATCTGATTGCTGCTGTTCCAAAAGGGACATACTTGCAAGTTGAGCACTCGTTCTGCTACTAAGAATACAATTTCAAATCATTTAATTGCAGTTATCATTTCATTTTCCCTTTTTCCTCCGTCAATGAGCAGACCTGTGTAAAATGATAAAGACACCAATTCAATAGAAGAATGCTGTTACAGTTGCACCATATGTAACACACACACACTCTCTCTCTCTCTCTCTTGTGCATCACTAAACCAAGCCCGACCCGTGACCATGGTCAAGGTGGCGATTCTCATCATCTCTCTCACATGAGCCTTAAAAGCATTTAGACCTAAAAGAGTGAACATTCAACATCATGGTCCATTTTTTCTGCTTCTAGTACATATATGTATGAAGACACGTGAATACACGCACGCAAACCGATATTAGCACTTAAGAAAGATACGAGAACCTTAGTACAAACCTCATCAGGCTAGTGGAAAAATATACAGCATTATCCAATACTGGTTACAATCACTGAAAGCTTTCGTGTCTAGCCACACTAGAGGCAACCAAAACATCAGTCACCAGGATAAATGTATACACCGAGCAGTCTGATTAGCAAGACCTTCCAACCACCAATGAAAATAACCAATTATTTGCCCGGCTCAACAGTTTCCACCGTTACTAGCGCCTCGTAACTTCATCTCAAGGTCAGCAAGTGCAGCATTTTCATGTTCAGTATATACACCAGTCGAGAATAGCAACTCTAAGAAAATATGTTTCAGACTCAAGCAACTCAAGCCGCCAGGAACAGAACAAGATGAGGAAAAACCAAACCAGCTCAAGATTTAGAGCAGCTGAAATAAATTCACTCTGCAAATGGCATGTGAGCAAGCTCTGCTGTCCAGTCTTGCAGGTTTCAGCAACCTCCCTAATATGAAAGGTCGAGAAGATCACCATCCACAGAAATGTCAGCTTCATCAGCACCAAAAAATACCAACATAGAAGCCAGACTTCTCGGATGACATCTCTTCTCCATCCTACGGAATTATATTTGATCTTAGCAGAATCTGCTTCCATTGACTGCAATCTGAATAATGATGTCATATCTCGAGTGACACCCAAACCATATGGTTTGTGATGCACAACCCATCACTTATGGAAGATGCAATACCTGAAATCTTTGTGTTGATGATCTGTTAAAGGAAAATAACGAGGAGAGTGCTGAGCTATTCATTCTAGCTATGTATCATCTAGAGAAAACACTAGACCTTTCAACAAGAGGAGAATAAATTTGGTAAAACAAACTATCACAAGCAAACACTTGCAGAACAAACAATCCAAAACAGGAGAAACACGGACAAAAAGCTGCCCTCTGCCTGAAGAGAAGACAAGCAATCAACAAGTACAATACATCCCAGAAGAGGACTCTTTCCAACTTCAGATGTTATGAGAACCACTGCACGCAATTAACGAGCAACACAAACACAAAACAAATGGCAATCCTGCACTTGAGGTATTACTTTCAGCAAGCTGGTCCAGGTTAAACTAGAGTAGTCGACACCTCCACTCTTGGGGCAGTAGAATGAACAGAAAACACCACAGCTAGAGATGAATTTTCAACATGCAACTGTTCTCAAGGAATAGAAACTCTCCAGAACCCGAGCTGGACAAAACATCTCATACGAGAGGAATTTAGATTCCTCTTAACTGTAGGCATATTATTACTTGAATGTTGATGCTTAAAGGGGATCGCTTTACCATTACCAAATTGAACCATAGATGAAGTGTGAGCATTAGTTCACAAATGATGGCATGAATATCTTAGGAAAAAAAACAGAAAGACTCTCACCACTTCTAAGAAATCAGGAACCCGATCCAGACTTCTGAACCCAGACTTGCTTCTGCATAGGATAAAAATATGAAAACAAAATGCATAAATATTCAGTTAATGACACAGCCCAAAAACAAGCAAGCAGAATAACAAAACCAGAAAATATTTCCATACCTCATGTGCACCATATCCAGGAGAACCCCTCTTTGAAGATTTACCATCAACTGTACTTGGCAAGTTGTCAACTTCTCTTGAACCTGTTGCTGAGACCCGACGACCATACCTATGAGAGCCTAATAGGACACCAAAACTTTACACTCAGCACACATTGATAAGCATATTCCTTGACATATAGAACAAGCAAGTAGACAACACAATAAGCTCCAGATGCTTAAGTGATACCATTCTCAGCAGTTGCAACGCTATTGCGTCCAAACCCTTGAGATTTAGCTTCCCCACCCCTTGTGCTTGCTGTATCAACTTTAGCTTCACCATGATTCAATGGAAAATCAGGAGACAGTGACAAACCACGTCCAGACCGACCATGATGATTTGATGTACCCTGGTTTCGAGATTTGACTGTGATGGCAGACTGATTATCAGTTATGACGTCTCGAGTTTCCAGTCCATCGTCCCCACGTTTATTAGAAACCATTGGCTTGGCCACCTGTGTACTATCTACAGCCTCAGCTGATGATCGACCAGGAAAAGAAGATGACTCATCAACTGCCTGTAATGCATCAGAACGCCGAAGTGGGGCCCATACTCCCCGATCAGGTCTATCCTTGTTTCTAGTCCTTCTGTCTGGCTTATCACTGGCTGGTGATAGACCATGTGGATCATTACCAATAACTTTCTCATCTGATATCCTTCTGTTATCAGATTGTGACAGAGAAGCAGATGATGCATGGGCAGAATCCTTTGAAACAGTACGAACTGGCCGCGGTGGACGTTTGTCCTTCTCTATCGGTGATGCCTGTAACTGCTGCTCAACCTGGATAGATGCAGGTTGTGGTTGATTTTGCTGTGCTTCCTTATTTGAAAGAATACTTCTGATTAGCTTTCCACTAATCTCACGCCTATGATTCTGTTTGAAAGAGGATGGTCCAGATGAATTTTTTACTGGAGATGTTGAAGTTACCTGCAATATAGCAAACATACATTTAGTTAACAATACCAAATTACCTTACCCTTCCGGAGAAAAAAGAAAGATAAAGTGCACATAAACATAAGAAACCTCTCTCTCTTTCCCCTTCAAAAGTATAACTTTCTTTTTCCCAGTTTCTGCATGCCCAGATGCACCTGCAATTATTGATGTTTGAGAAAGATTAGGAAAGAAACATAAACAAAGACACTGTCACTTCATAAACCGCATAAGAAAGCAACTACAATTTGAGAACATATTAAAGGCAGTCAAGATGATTTCTAAAACAAATCCCACTTGACATCTAAATTGGCTACTTGAGAGAATGAATCATTAAAAGCCAACCAAAATAAACACATAGAAGGAGAATCCTTGGTCAAGATACTTCTGCGACTATTTGATAATCTCAATTTCATCTTGAACAAATGGTATAGAACACATGAATCCTGGCTCAAGATGCTTCCACGACTATTTGACTATCAATTTCATTTTGCATAAACAGTGTAAAACACATACAAGTTTTAGCACAAACAGGAAGACTTATCCCTATTCTTCTGCAGCTTGTCACCTAAAAGGCTAAAACAACGGGGAATCTAGCTATCCCACTTCCAGCACTGAATACATCGAAGGATGACCAAGATTGATAAAATTCAGCAGCATGATACCTACGCATTCTGCAAAAGATTCAGCTTGGAAGGATAACTTACATGCAATCACAATGTACTAAACATGGATTACATGACATCCACATCACCATGATCATACTTAATAACTAACCATCTGGCCATTGACAAGAATTACATAAGCAATGCCATGTTTCTTGTTGCCAATATGAACATTATAGAGGAAGATAAAATTCACAAAAGAACCCCATGAGGAGCAATGAGCAAGAAATTTTGATGCCCACAGCAAAAGGAAAATGGTTAATGGATATCCATGTCATGGAGATAATAAAGCTAGTGAACAGACAGCAGAACGAAGCCATAAATTTTTCAAAATTTTTATAAATATACATAATAAACTCTAAACAGCATCATGAAAATAAAATTATGAATTTTACAAAAGCAGTAGATTGATCAGGAAAACTGAACCTAAAACTTGTGAATAGTCAATGATGTGAAGGAAACGAGCAAGTGTCAGCATTTAAGCATACCACTTTCGTCTTCCAATACTTCAGATCCAAGCACTGGAACAGTACCCGAGTCGTCTGAAGTCTTCTTCTCATCTTTTCTTGCTACTATTGTATAACTTGTTTTGCCAGCTGAAACCTTTGTATTGTCCCTCAAAACATACTGCATTGAAACAAACATTAATGGTTCCCTTAGGATCTGAATATGAACCAGTTGCCAAAGAAATCTTGTTCCTGGGGCACCATATTCACAAAGGTGTAGTTTGATCCCCTGGAATTGGGGAATCGGAATGAAGTTTCAAGGAATTCATTCCAGGAATTGGTGGAATGGAGATAAAATCCTAATTTCTAAAACCTCTTCCTGTCTGCTAAACTTGGAATTGTATTCCTGGAAACAAGATCCCCTGTTTGATAGGCATGGAAGGATAAAAATCAGAATGCTTTGAAATTAAGTAGTATTTTAAAAAATTTTCAAAAATCATGGGGCATCGAGGTGATTTTGTTAAAAGATGCCGAGCCATTTTGACCATACATGTAAATTGTTAGGTTGAAGGAAATTTCATATAAACAGTGTAAAAAAGTAGGTTCAGTTCACACAGAGGGTTTATTCTCACCCTCTTCTTCCCTCTTTTCAGTCCACACCTCTCTTCTTCCCTTTGTCAACTGGCAACCATGGGTTGCTCGCCATACTTCGCCAGACATTTGCCAGAGCTCCGGTAGTTAGTTCTTCACAAGTAGTTCTCTCTCTCTCTCTCTCCCTCTCTCTCTCTCTCTCTCTCTCTGTGTGTGTGTGTGCCAGAAGAGGGTTTCTGTGAAACTCTCTACAACGATGCAGAGGGTCTCTGAGGAAACCGTCTGCATCTTTGTTAAAACTTGTATTGAGAGAAAGACAGTCGCATCCCTTCCCATGGAAGGCCATTCTTTCTCCCTTTTGTGTTTATCTCTGTCCATAGGCCGTCGCTTGCTCGAAAAGGTGGAGTGAGAAGCGAGCCAACAGCCAAAACATTGTTTTTGGAATTCTCATCACGCTGCCTGGGGTGGGATGAGAATTCTGAAAATTTCATCCAGGAATCGGATGCAAAGGTCAGATATTTGGTCCTTAGTTTGATGGAACCGGAATGGAATTCAAAAACTTGAATGTTGATCCCCTCTCTACAGTGAAATCCCAGACAATCAGGCATGCCCAAAAGTAACAGAGATAATCAAAAATGGGGAAATAGAAAACCAAGCGAAGGTGAACACAAAAGAAAGTTTATCTTTCGAAGCCAAACAGACGAGGAAGGTCAGAAATTAGAAGCTAAAATGCTATTGCATACCACAGAATGTCAGGCTGATTAAATCACACCACACTTTCCTCCTTCAAGATGTTTATCTGACCAAAGATAGAGAACTTGTCAACTTGTAGCTAAGAGTTAGTGATTAGTCCTTGCCAAATATCCAGGTAACTTCAATATCTCCAGCAGTGAATACTTAGACCCTGGGACAATTTCAAGTCTTCCTGTGAGCGTGAGCCTCATTCTAGGTGGTGGATACAGACTCATGTTGTATTCATACAAGGTAACTTACGGTGAGGGGCCTAGAATCTAGATAGTTTAATAAAAGGAAGGCTACACAAAAAAGAGAATTGGGGGCTCATGTGAACCAACAATGTTGGGGGGGGGGGGGGGGGGGAGAAGAGAGAGAGAGAGAGAACCAAGATAATAAATTCTCTTCTACAACGACCATTACTTCCCAAACTTCTTACAAATTTTTCCTACAGCCAACAACATCAACATGATAGTTGCAGTTAAGTCCCGAATGAAAGCTATAAATTCCACCAAAACAAAAACCTAACTGATGCCAACTAAATCCCCATAGTCAATGTTGCATTTGTTATCAAGGAACCTAATGAACCATTTCTCTTTGGCTATATTAATCATGTGATGACAGCATAAAACAATCTTGCAAAATTTTGGTCTTTGAAGTTCTTTACTTCAGCAAGATTTGCTCATGATTCTCCAATATTCAGCATCATCCCCAAAGTGTTGCATTATCCTTCTACCTGCTAAGTAGTGGCAGTCTCCCAATTGCCCATTCTTATCGAGGACCCATGGCATTGAATTGTTCAACTCAAAGTCACAGGTTCATATTTTAAAAATATTGCAATATGAAAGATTAAACATCATAAAATACTTGTAAATATAAAATAAGACCTTAGGACGTTTGCAAAACGAATTTTACGGTGGTTTTATCATGACAGTAACATGAGAATATCAGTCAGTTTTTTATTTGTATTAGTGTTATATTTTATAATCAGTATACATTATTTTCCATTTTAGACTTTTATTTTGTTATAGGTTGAAGGTGTTTGACCCATCTTTTCTCACATAAATATATTCTTCTTTTATTTTCAGTATCAAGGTTTTACCGATGTTTAATAAGGAATCAAAACCATACCAAGATCAATCTCTACACGACTGTGCTTTGAACATAGTAAGCCGATACATCATAACTTGGCTTTTTCTTTTCATTACATACCAAACTCAAACAACATATAATTGACAGTCATTTTAGGTCTGCAAATATATCTTCTAAGAACCCCCAACAAGGGGGTCTACTTACAGTTTCTTGGTGCTCAGCACCACAAGTTCTCAAATTCTACCTGAAACTTAATTTGCTAATGCATTTAATGTCCAAGAGGAGGCGAGTCAAGTTCAATTCTCCAAAAGGTCCAAACGAGAAAGCCACAGATTTAGAAAGTGCTCCAAAATGTTTGCCCCATGTTCAAATTAATGCTCTAAAGCAGCAGATAGCATCTCATTCAAGTACAGTATGGCTGGCATTGTCCTTTTCTCTCTTCGTGTCCTCTGATATAGAAAAAAACTCAGGTTTGAAGATCCAACCCAAAGAATTTTCTCAAAAAACAATAGTGATTTTCTCAAAAAACAATAGTGATTCTGTGGATGAACCCTTGACATGAACTGTGCCTATATTGTGAGCATTTCTATATCATCCTAATTGACAATTTAGCTTCCATTTAGACATTCTTTAGTGGCATTAGCATTATGGAAAAGCCGATTTGACAGGCATGCTCATAGCTTCTGCTGGCTCCTGTGCAAAGGTAGCATATATTGTGCCTTGTCAAGATGCTGCTCCTCCATGAATGAGATATTCACTAGAAGCTTCTTCACATTAATAATTTTAGATGGAAGTTCACTGTTCTAAGTATCTAACACCAAGCACTAACAATAGCTACAATCTCAGATCACCCTTACAAGTTACAACACTTCCAACAAAAACCCTCCTAGCAGGCTCCGATAACCCTTAATCCCTGTCCAAGGTAACGTAAGTGTCCAATAGATAGGTAGTCATTGGAACTTGAAGAAAACCTTGATTAATCACTCAGCCGATATGACATTTAATGAGGGAGAAAGAGATACCCTAAAAAAAAAAACCATCTCCCTTCCCTCTTACATATGGAACTTCCTCGACTTTCCCAGCAAGAAGCTTTATAAAAGAAAAACTTGCAAACTATTAATCAAGGATGGTAAATAATTTCACAGCACACAGAGAGTTAAGATAGCATAAAATACCATAGAAGCAGAGATTTTTCGTTTCTCAGGCCCTCTCTTATGAGAAGCAGATCCAGAAGCAGCAGCAGAAGCACTAGTTCGCCGGCTAAGCTTCCCAGAAGGTGTCCTCTGCAATATTATCATTGCAGCTGGCTTTAAATTTTCAGATATGGAAAAGATAAAGGAATCCAGCATATAAACTATTGCTTAAATATTTGGAAACAAAAAGATTTTATCTTGTACAAATAAAACAAAAGAGCAATATAGAAACATTAGAGTCCCAATAAGCTACATAAGTATATATGATGAAACCAAGCAGGTAAAGCCAGAAGGGAGAACATGGTTGACATCATGAAATGAAAAAGCAATGACTAATGACAGGTCCTTCTAAGGAGTAACAAGCTTCTTGCCTATATCAAGTTACAGAAAAATCAAAAGAAAATCCAAGATGATGTTCTCAAATAACTCCTACCATATGAATGTCCAAACAGCACTCCAAGTAACAGCTACTCTGCTATGGATCAAAATTTCTTTTATTTCATTTGAGAAGGAAACATGTTTCCCAAATACTCCTACCAAATAGACATTCAAATAGCAGCTTGCGGCAAAGTATGCTCCTTTTGGGTCTGTTTGTTTCAAAATGACAGGAAAATGCTGAGCTGGGAGAAAAGTGAAAACTCTTAATACTTTCCCACCACTGAATGCAACAAACATCAAAACACGCTGGTGATAGAAGTGTAAGATACACGAGTGGGACCCACACTTTTCTCACCTGTACCTTATTTTGGAGACAAACTTCAATCACACATGGGATGGTGTGGTTTGATTTTCTCTTCTTATCTGAGTAAGTGCAGGCAATGGGACCCAATGCAGGGAAAACTGGTTGCCTTCCCAGGCCCTTTATCAATTAAAGCCCTTTTTATCCAAATAAATGTTCAAGTAGCATCTTGTTATATAGGTATACTTCTTCAAGCTCCTTATTCAACCATCCCTTGGTGCAAAACGTCCAGTTGTTCCTCCCCCGGCTGCCTAAGGATCTATCATGATAAGGCTCGCTTAGGCATGGCCTAAGCATGAGTCCACACCTGCCGTCTAAGTCCACCACCTAGGCTCGCCTAGGCGACAACACGCCTAGTCCATGGAAAAGTGAAAAGTCACCTTTCCTCTCAGTTAAAGTTTCTTAATTGAGTATATATTGTTATGCACTTTATTTTGAATTGATTACAATATTACATCCTTTTATGTTAATCACGCTGTTATATGTATATCGTCATATGTATATAGTATATACTGTTAGTCTACACTTGTTTGTTATATAGTATTGTGATACCTCATACCTGTTATACGTATACATTAGTATGGTTATGCTACGTACTTGTATCATATAGTTATATGTATTGTTAAGTTGTTATACCTGTTATAAACTTATATGTATATACTATCATGTTAAGTTGTATTGTGATACAATTTCTCATTCCTCTTATATGTACTGTAATATGTGTTATATGTATATACTGTTATGTACAGTCTGTTATACCTGTTATATAGTGTTGCATCAGCCTATTATATCATTATATGTATATATTTTTAGCCCGTTATATAATATGTAGTATTGTGATACCTGTTATATGTGTACATTAGTACGGTTATCTACTTAAATGTAATGTTACTGTTGTGTACTTATATGTATACTATCATGTACTTTAGTTTATTTGCTATATTATGTCTTTCTTTAAGTACAGATGGATTAAAGACTTCTTGCAGATTTACTTTCCTTGTTCTAGAGATTAGATTTAGTTTTTTTTTTTTTTTTTCCTTCTATTAGATTGCATTTAATGAGTAATGTTAAACTTCTTCCATTGATTTTGCATATTCAATGAAGTCAACAATTAATCTTTGATTGTTTAAGTTGATTATGCTTGTTATATTACTACTCTCCATATATCAAATATTAATAATAGTTAATTAAAATAACTTGACGTACGAACATAACTAAAAAAAAAAATTAAAAATAGTCGCCTTTTTTGCCTAAGCTCGCCTACGCGCTAGCCTGGGCACCTTGACAACATAGATAAGGGATTCATTCATCTCCATCACTACAACTTTGATGTAGAGGATGCACACCTTCAGGATTGAACTTTGGACCTCATTCTAGTTATAGTTGGCAAACTCATTGATCCGAGTAGCGAGTCACCTGAGTTAGCTAGGATCGTCCACTTATTGGGTCACAAGTCAGGGTGTGCCGAGTCAGCTAGATCGTCAACTAATTAAATGTTCTTTTTTGTCATGTGTTGCCGTGCCAAATACTAAGCTTTGTTATTTTTTAATTGTGAAATATCACAAACTTTACTAAGTATAGACAAATATTCATATTACACGTTATTTAGTTTTAGACGCTCAAAAAAATCAAACATGAAGTTCTAACAGACTTACCTTCTTCATCTATTTATAGAAAAAATGTACTCTAAAAATTTATGACCTAAACCAGCCGAGTCATCGACTGAACTCTTTGATCTGATGACCCAATCATCGGTCGATCTGAATCTAAGTCACGGGTTTGCCAATTACGATTTCAGCACTCCCTTGAGGACAGCAAGAAAATTCATATAACAAAAAATCTCTCATGCTAACAATTTCATTACCTGAGACCCATTTTTAGTAGCTCTTTTCTGCCGAACAAACTCCATGAGGGGAGTAATAACGATTGTTTCCTTTGGTGCACCTGCACAATTCACAGCATATGTCATGATCAAAAGAAGGAAAGACATTAAATCAGAAACACTCTTAGCATGTCATAACTAACTTGCACGTTCTGCTTCTCTTCTTTCCAATTGTATCTCTGCACTTGGAAGATTCTCCACTGGCTTAGCAAGCATTTCCAGAAACTCCAAATATTCGGAGTCTAATGTCCATCAAAACAAGCACGCAGTTACAAAAGAAGAATGTGATGACCCAGATGAATAAAGTTCAATGGAACACACAACCTCCCTGCCTCCATCATCAAAGCATCATGATAATTTATATCACATGGTATACCTTTGTGAATGGTCCCTTCACGACCATCCTTCTTCGACCACGACTTTGGGACACGTTGTGAAGGTGCATATTCGACAATGGTCTTAAATTGAGAACCTGAAAGGGAATAGTTGATGATTGAACTTGTACCACATGAAGTAATCTTCGACTAGCAACAAAAACAAGTGACAACAACATAACAGATACAATAACTAAAACCAAAACAAAAAAGTTTAATTTTGAGGAATCACCTTTCTCATTGACAAAAACATGACCATCAAAGAACTCAGCAAACTCGAGAACATCCTCAGGCCTTTTGAAATCTATATAAGCTCGAGCATAGCGCATGTTCTTATGGCTACATAGAAAATAAAAGGAAGTTTATTTCACACAAACACTACTCAAGCCAATGAAGCAATTATGAAATGACTCTTTACACTCTTCACAAGTGAAAACAAGACTATTTTCATCAGTCTAAAAAATTAACGCTACATGTAGCATATATGGAACATGATTAGCTAAAACGGAAGCATGACACTCGGGAATTGCTGTTTAAAATCAGGAGAAAGGACTCAGGTGAAGAGACCGATCTTACCGTTTCTATATAAACCGTAACGAAGGAAATCCAAGCATTACGCTGTGCATGTTAGAAGAACTACGGGTAAAACTTGCATTGCCACTAAACTGTCCGTACTATTTGGCATTCCAACTGAAACACCGCATGGTAAAAACCGGCCAAAAATTACCAAGAAAGATGAGAAGAAGAATAAGACGATGATGATTATTATGAAATAACGGTGCTGGTTGTAAAGCGTCGGTCTTCTACCGAGCACGCAGCACAAAAAGTAAGGAAGACAAAAGATGCGATAGAAATCCGAATTGAAACTTTACTACCAACAAGCAGGGATCGAAAATGGTGCCAAAAGGAAAACCAAAGCAATCGCGCATTACAACTTCCAGAACGACAATGGCTAAACCCTAATCGTCGTTTCCCGTCAATCCAGAAGTACCGGAGAATTAGCATTCCATACAGGAACGGCTCCCACGCCAAGCGCACCAAACCCTAACCCCCAACGAAGCAAGCCACAAAAAAAAAGGGGGGGGGGGGCAGGAAAACCCAACAGTTGAAATTAAAACTACTAAACCCCATGACCGCGCAAATTAACATCAAAAGCAATCACACGAACGCCCACGACAACAACGATGGCCGCAAGGGAGGAGGAGATAGAGAAAATGGGGAGAGAAGCAAGGAAAGCCGACCTCGTTTTCCCAGGCCGGAAAGCGGTCCACCGGTACCGTCCGGCGAAGCGGGCGTCGACTTGCTCCATAAGGACGGCCTGCGAGATCGATGGCGGCAGATGCCTCAGCACCACCTTCGTGCGATCCAAGGGGTCCTTCATGCTCGGGCGCGAGAGGGCACGAGGGGGAACAAATTGCCGGAAAATCCCCAAAAGAGAAGGAGGGAAGACCGAGAAAGCAAGACAAAACAACGGCCAGAATGAGAAAAGAGGGGAGGGGGGCTTTCTCCGTGCAAATTCACATCCTGCAGACGACGGTGAATTGGCGGACGAGGAGCGTGGAAGGCTCAATCAGGGGTTCGATCCGTGCACATCGAGGAGAGTATAGAGAGAGAGAGAGAGAGAGCCCCGGTGCAGTGGGCGACCAGCCGGGAGGAGGAAGGCACGAAGAAGAGCATCAGCTAGAACACCAAAGGCTATTTCTACATAGAACAAATAAATAATATAAATGAATTACTTGACAATAAATATAATGATAAATAAACATGAACTTGTAGAAACGATAGAACGAAACTTTTTTCTGATTTTTTTTAAATAATAAAATTTTATATATATATATATATAGTTAAATCTGCATTTTGTTGGTACCATGTGTGAAAATTTACATATACATGCTCATTAATATCTGATTTCAATGAAGAATAATATCTAATTTCATTAAGAACTTTTCTATACTCTAAATCTAGTACTTGTGAGTGAGGGAGGGAAGCTAATGAAATGAACAGACTCATTTTAAAGTCCATTCAATTATTTGATAGGGCATTTGGTGAGAACAAAACGTTGTATTTTAAATGCATTATTTAATGACACTAAAACTTTTTGCCTTACCCCATTTAATTATTTCGATTTAAAATTTATATCCGTCGTAATCACATCTCAAACAACAATTCAGTGTATTTGAAACATAATAAACACAATATTTTTGTTATCGTACTCTTTATACGTTCCACCAAAGTTAAGGTGGATATTATAAACATAGAAAAATGACTAGAAATAAAATAAAATGTTGGAAAAATAGGTCCCACGAAATTTCAAAACATGGTCCCGGAATGGAGGGAATGATGGAACTTCGGCACTCTTGTTGAGTGGTAGGATGAAGCATGGGCCGATACAAATGGTATCGGACAAATACCGGATCATCCTAAAGATGATGATTTGATTCAGGGAATCAAAAGATACAAAAGGTGCACCGTTATTGTTGCTAACGTCGATGCAGCCTATGACCTCGGATCTGGCTAGGATAGTGTTCTATCTTAAATTCATGGATCTCAAATCACGAAGATTTTCTTAACCGAGGGACAATCAAAACTTGGCAGTAACTACAGTAAATGAGCTAAGGTTATCATAATATAATGGAATAATGTATTTATATCCTAAATAAAAAAATTTATCGTTTTCCTTTACTTTTTTCTATTTTTCATTGTTCTTGGATCTTGCAATGTATTCCATCTTTCTACAAATACTTCTTGCAATTAATGGGTTTTCTTTTTTACGATTTTGAAGGAAGTCATCCTTGTGGGAAGACTTTGGCGGCCTTTGATGACTTCGTATTCATATCCAGTTTTGCAGATTTGATGTAGATATGATGTGACATGCTTTTGCTGATGTGATAAAAATCCATGATAAAATTCATAACCTATCAAACTTATTGCTGATGAAAGATCCACGATAAAATTCATAACTCTTAGGTTTAACTTGGAATCCATACTTGAAATTTTTATTTTGCCTTTTTTTGCATTAAGAAATGTATGATTTAAGGTCACAAGAATGAAGGTCTTATCTTAAATATAATATCTAATGAAGATAAGGGCAATCAAATGTGCCTTTTATCGCCGGGCTAGAACCCACAAGTCATTTTTTACCCCGGTCGTCCTGTCATAGACTAGCTTGCGCAAGGGTCAAACCCTTATTGAACTAGTGACTAGCCACCTACCAGCCACTGGCTCAAGCCGATGCGCCAAACTTTTTTGGCCTAAGTTATTGAAAAGCTACCATATTTTTGTTATATTGCCTTTTTAATAACCGGCCACCTTTAGATCATCCAAATGTTGTGAAAACCAGTTTGTTTGGCTTATTGGAGTTGAACAAGTGACAAATTAAACTAATTTAATACCCAATTATAATGAACCATGAGTCACACTTTACTGGTTTATCATTTTGGTGGGTGATTTGGTTTGGGTCGGGTTCAATATAGGTAGGGATGTCAACAATCAGATTCAGATGAGATATATCCTTAATCATATCTGTTTTTTCGGGTATTCACATATTCGAATTCGAATTTGAATAAAAAGAAGTCATATTCGAATCTGAAGTTTGATTTACAATTTGAATATGATTTTTTTATATTTATATCTGAATTCGAATTTTGAACCGGATAGTATCCATATTCAAATTGAATGCCTAATTTTTTTTTCATGTATCTGCTCTAATTTTTTGACCATAATCATGAGATAGATAAATATCATTCTATTTGTCAAAAGTACCAATTAGTTATCAATTTGGCATTAAAAATAATATGCAAGTGTTTTAAGAGTCTGCCTCCAAATTGAGGTAAATTCATGAAACACTTAAGCTGCGTTCATTTTCAGGCAAATTTACGAAACATTCACATGTTGTTGATAAAGTCAAACTGTTCTTTAAGAAATCCAACCGATAGTATCCATATTCAAATTGAATGCCTAAACTATGCACAGAGTAAATTAATGGAAGCTGACGCTCTGCTCTAGATCCAAGTACAGATTTCATATTTTAAAACATTTTTCTTAACCACGCCATTTTTTTTATATGAAAGGTAATTGTTTTATTTTTTTTTAGTTTTCCCAAAGTAGGCATTAGGACCTGGTTTTTGAAATTATTAGAAAAATGGCTGGGTTCTTTCATGATTAATGAAACTGACTTTGTTAAATAAGTGAAAAAACTTACCTAATCTACCTTTAAAAATATGAAAACATATGTATTATACTATTATTCCATAGATAATGGAACATGACTAGCTAACATAGTATTAATTAAAAAGTTGACTAGTTAACATGTATTCTTTCACTAAGAGATTCATACGATACGTAATGGCTGGTACGATATGTTATGAAGTTATTATATTAACAATGCTAGGTTTCATACATAAGGAATGCCAATTTAGTCAAGTCGTTGGCATGATTCAAAATAAAGGGATCTTGAATATAATTGGCGCTGACCGACTTGTAAAATATAAACCAAACAAATTAGAAACTCAAACAACAAGTTAACATAAATTATTTTATACAAAACACTTAATTTGTTATGTACAAATATTTGTTTATTAGCCAGTGGTGTTAATTTACTAAGTCATCAGTGCAAGTTAAACGGTAGATATCTGGCTATGGAGCACTTTAAAGTAGAAAGTCATACTTTTAGGTCCTAAACACCAGGCTTGACCCAACCCAACTGGTAAGTTGGTCAGTCAGGCTGTTGAACTAGTCGAGCTAGAGCTAGATTCGAACTCGTTCTATAAACTTGACTTGAACTCGACTCATTTATTAAACGAGTCGAGTTTGAGTTAAGAAATGAACTCGACAACCTAAACGAGTTGAGCTCAAGTTAAGTGGGCTTGGCTCGGTTAAACTCATTTAAGCTCGAGAAGGAAAATATATAAAATATAAAAAGTAGATAGCTCAAATTGGTATACAGTATGTAGGAGGTTCCATGTTCAAGTCTATATGATGCCTCTTCCTTTAAAAACATAATTTTTTTAATGTAATCCTTAGCTCGGCTCAAGCCCATCTTCGGCGAACTTAATCAAACCGAGTCGAGCTCGAGCTAATGAAATCAAACTCGAGCCGAGCGTAAGCCAAGTTCAAGTTCCTTTCAAGACACACGAGCCAAGTTTGAGTTGACTCAACTCAGCTCAAACTCGCTCATGAACAGCCCTATCGATCAGGCTTGACCCAACCCAGCTAGTAAGTCCGTCAGGCCGGTTGTCAGCTTTTACAAGAGCTTTATAAAAGCATGTAAAAGTAAATTTACTCAACTTTTTTCTATATCTTTAAAATTGAACGGTGCATTTGAATGACAAGTCTATTGATACCAGACACTTGGATGGATGTTAAATAGATAAAAAAAATAATTTCAGCCCTTGATTTGTTTTTCATATCAATCATTTAATGGAACTACAATGAAAAAAAAAAGTTTACTATATAAACGCTGATTTTTTTCATTATCATTATAGCACTTAAGTGTCTTGTATATAAAAGATTCTTCATATGAATTGTCTTATAGAAAATAAAAATAGCAGTAAATTTGTGTATTAAAACATATAAACTTATTGCGAGCAAAACTCAAACATATTTCGAATCTATAAGTTCATATAAGATTGTTAGGATGGAATGAAAGCACGAGAGCTAAATTTGGATTTAACGACAATTGGTTGGGTCGCTTATTGGTAGGTAGCTAGCCATTGGTTCAAATTCAATGGTACTCTCTTTTTATGAAATTGGACCCAAAGAAAGTCGAGGGTGCTTTCTCCAAATAAACTTTAATCTAGAAAATTAAAATCGGCGGACCTTTCAGGGAATTAAGGGCAGAAGACTGGTCCTTGAACGAAAAGTTCATTTTATCATGGCGAGACGGCTCGCACGCGCAGACGATGTATTGTGTGGAGTATGATGACATCACGCCATGCAGAGCCCTTCGGTTCGCACGTGTGAGGATCTAATATATACAGTAACCCGCAGCCTAAACGAATCCAAGGCCCTCGTTTTGAGGGCAGTGGACCTCTCCAGAGAGGGAGAAGCGAGAGGCGCCCACATTGGAGCAGAGTGTCTCTCTCTATCCTTAGAAAAAGATAAAAGCAGAAGAAGAAGAAGGAAAGGAAAATGCAATAGATACAGAGAGAAGAGGAGAAGAAGGGGGAGAGAGATATATGTATAGAGAGAGAGAGTTTGATTGGCCTCTCGAAGAGTCTAGGTTTTTCTGATACTCCTGAATCTCGTTCTCTGTCATCGTCTCCGTGAATCTCTCCGACTGTTTTCTTCCTGCCGATCTTATCTCTTTATCCTTTCGAAGAAGGGAAAACAGAGAAGACCCATCAGGGGAAAAGACGAAGAGAACGGAGGTAGGCAGTGACAGTTAGCTGGTTGCCATGGCTATGAATGACAGAATCCCACCCGGCACCTATTTCCAGTACTCCCCTTCTGGAGTTCAGTCTTCGCCGTTCAATACAATGAGGGCGTCGACGGCGTCGATGGATCATGAGAGGTCAGTTTGGTACTGGGATCTTCTTCCACTGCTCACGTCGATCCGGTTGTGTTTTGGGTCCTCGGTGTCTTTTAGTTGCTTTTGTTTCTTGATTGCTGGGTTTCTCTGATTGGCGTTTTGCTGTTTTGTAAATTTCTGGGGTACCATTTATAGTTCTTTGATTAGTTTCTAGTAATCTGATTGCGCGCATCGGTTCATTTTCTTGTAGCTTATAACGATTTTGATTTTCTTGGAACCGGGTTTGAGTCCTTTGATGTTTTCTTGGTGGTCGTGATCTGCACTGTCTGTTTTCTTCACTCATTTGTATCTATCGATGGTTTTTAGAATGAGTGAGCTTGTTTCTTTTAGTTTTTAGTTCGTTCAATTGTTCCCAGCATCTGCATGCATGCGATCTCCAAGTTTATTCTTCATCACATCTTGTGATCTTGACAGAAACCATTGATTGTACTGGTTCTGGGGTTTATGTTGCCGATCCTGGTTTTTTCTTCTCATTTTTCTGCTTGATGCACAACTGCTCCATTTGTTTCGCCGTCCTTCATGTTCTCCGTGATAGAGCTCATAGTTCGTATCAATTCATGTATGCATGTGTTGGCGCTGACCTTTTTCTTTTTCTCTAAAAAATTTTTTCTAACAGGTTCTATCTTTTTTGTAATCTGTTTGTGGTTCCTTTCTGATATGGCGCAGCGGCAATAGGTATTTAGCTGAATTGTTGGCAGAGAGACAGAAACTGGGGCCGTTTATGCAAGTTCTGCCTCTTTGTAGTCGTTTATTGAACCAAGGTAGGTTCTTTAACCATTGGTTAGAGTTGCATTTACCTGCTTAATTCTCCCAGTGTACATTTGTAAGTCGAGCTATACAGCATTTTTTCTGCTTATTAATGTACTTAAGTATAGTTAAAGATGCTGGGGTGTGCTTCTTCTTCCCTTCTCCCCTACTATCTTTTATTTCTTTCGTTCGGAAACTTAACGATTAAGATAAGATAGGTTATGCTCGTCAAGTCGTGTTACTCCCATGCTTAGTTTGTATCATCAGACGTTGTTCATATGGTATGTTTGTTTGGAATATATCAGTACCTTGTCATTGGGAAATTTCATTAAACTGGTGTTTCTACAACTTAGATAGGCTCTAATCTTGCCAAAAATTTTATTATAACGATTCTGATTCAGGAGTTATTTCAGGCTCTGATTGGACTGCTGGTGCCTACCTTTGGGAACTTTTTTTCTGACTTTAATGACTTGTCCCGTTCAATCATCTCTTCTAATAAATGCTTTTTATTAACTATTGAGGATGGGACCGCTAAGACCACAACCTACAGCAGTACTCGAGTTTAGTGGAGGTGTAAGTGGGGAGTGGTCTTTGTTACATCTGGTGATAATTTTAGTCTTTTTTGGCTGGACAGCCTGGTGGAGGTGGTTCTGGGATCATTGGCTTGGACCATCTGGTGATTATTTTGATGTTATTTTCCTGTTTTAATTCTCTTGACTTGATATTTTACTGTTACAATCTTTGTTGGTTTGAATGCCTGTTAAAGTTCTTGGTTGTGATGATATGATAAGCTATTTTGCATGCTTATCATGTCTGTGCTGCTCTAGTTCGATGACTGCATTTTTCTTTTGCTTTGTTCAAATACAAAAATAAACCCCTATGCTTTGACACTGATTAATCTAGACAGACTTCTAATGTCTATGGATATAGTTATGAGGATGCAGAGGGATAAATATTGGAAGTGGTTTCTTCGATGAGCATATGAGTTATCGTCCACTGAGTTGTAATGGTGTTCAAGTTGGTCTTTTTATAAGCTACTCAAGCTATGGCTTCAATTGTTGCTTTGCCATCAATGTCCTTCGTCCTCCTTTACAGTTTCTCCATTGCTTTTTCGTGTTGACTTTCATGGTAAATGTATCTCAAATCTTGACTATGCTTTGTTGGCTGCAAAAACAAAGACAAGGGATCTTGTTTCAGCCGCAGTTCCATGCTAATGTGTCGATGAATTTTTTTTCTCAGTTGCCTTTACAGAGAAGGCTATGCCATATGACTCATTTTTCCCACTGCAGAAATTGTTCGTGCTTCTGGGTTGGCATCTAGTCAAGGTTTCATTGACCATGATAGAATGGATCATGGGAGTCCTTTGCCATCAGGAGGCTTACTCCCAAATGGTACAGCAATGGATTTGGAAGGATGGCCAGGCATGCAGACTGAGGTATTGGTGATATTAGTTTACCTCCATTTTCTTTTGTTTCCATGGAGAAGTGGATCTGATTCTCGTTATGTTCCGTTGGTTGAATATATCTGATGCTACCTGACTAACCATCACATCTAGCTTGCTAGATCTTGTTGTACATTCCTGTATTTGTATATTTCACATATTCATATTGATGAGATTAGGATATACTGTTGAGGGATTAAGAGAATGGACTTTACTGCGACATATTCTAATATGCATTACTAGTGCAGTTGCAAGATGTTAATGGGTTAGTATCATTGCCTTAAAACATTTGGGATAATCAAAACAGTTTAATACTTGCAAAAGCACTGTCTAGAGATTTAGCTATTTCCTAGCTGTTTATGCTTCTCCATTTACTGACCTGGTTTTCTATTTCCTTTTATGGTTGAACTATCGAAAGGTTGTGCATGTTTAGATTACTGGCATCAATGTTTGGATCATTTTTTCAGGAAAATGGTTTCATTCAGAGGATGAACATCTTGCAAGCATCTCCAATGGGTTGGCATGGAGCGCCTGGACTTCCTACTCCTCCTGCCGTGACAAAAGTTGTAAGATTGGACGTTCCTGTGGATAAATTTCCCAATGTATGTACTTGAGTGAAATTTGATTAGCAAATAATGCAGGAGTAAATGTCAGCCTCTTTGTTTTGTTGATATTTTCTACTTCTCTTTGTTTCTGCCTTGCTAGTATAATTTTGTTGGTCGACTCCTAGGACCAAGGGGAACTCTTTGAAGAGGGTTGAAGCTACAACGCAGTGTAGAGTGTATATAAGAGGTCGAGGGTCAGTGAAAGACACTGTAAAGGTATTATCATCTTATCCTTTTTTCTGATCGAGATGTGACAAAGTACTTCAGCTGCTCAGGCACTGTCTTTCTTATCTCTGCCTCTTTTGTGTTTTTCCATTTTAATATTTTCTTGCAGTGGCTTAGACCTCCTGGGGTTCCCAGATAAATTTTGATACTCTATGAAGAGACAAAAAAAGTTCTGCATGCTCGGTCCAACGTGGACCTGAGTATCATGCTGTTCATGTAGGCAGTCAGATTATACAGATCAGGCCTGCCATTTTGTCATTTTTGATTAATCATCCACGTGGTTCACTGTTTTTATCAGTATGCTCATTTCAGTTGCTGATTATCATTGTGAAATGTGAATATTTTCACTATTAAAACTTGCTGGACTTTGCCTCAATTTCTCAACACTTAATTTTTGACCTCTTTTTTGCTTGCGCATGTAATGGTAGCTATATCCAAGTTTTGTACTTTTGACCACATTTCTATATCAAGCCACATGACTGTTCATGTTTTGTCTTTGACCTAATATATTGAATTTGTATATGCAGGAAGAGAAACTGAGGGACAAACCTGGGTATGAACATCTAAATGAACCATTGCATGTCCTTGTGGAAGCGAAATTGCCTGCCAATGTGATTGATTCAAAACTAAATCATGCTGTTGCGATACTGGAGGATCTCTTAAAGCCAGTGGTACTGAAAACGCGAGTTCCTTATTACTTAAGTTCAATTAAGTTGGATGACCATGGATCCATCTCACGTGGGTTTTGGAGATGCATAATTGCCTATGCCATGGCAAATACGTTGCTCTTGATTCCCCCACTTTGTGTGCCCCTGCAATGTCGCCTACAATAGAGCATTTTCCTCATAAGCAAGGGGCTAGGTCATGAGATCTTACTGCTGAAAAGGGCTTGTTTAACGTGGTGTTATGTGGACTGTGAACCTTCCTGAAACAGCCTGAAGCCATGGAATGTTCCGCCATTTAGAAAAATAGGCAATTAATTGGCAAACTCGAGATAGCTTTTCTCACTAATTGACTTGGAACCCCAACCCTTAGATTATTCTGGAACTGTGTTCTGTCCATACATACTCTGGTTTGCAGTTGCAACCAGCTATACTTAATGACTTGCTATATCTCTAGCCCAGAATCATGGTTAACTTGGACCAGATATGAACTAAGGCATAGGATGTTTCAGGCTCAGGTTATTTGTTATTCACTATTTCTCCTCTCTTTCTCTCTCTCTCTCTCTCTCTTAACTTCTGGATTTTTTGTGTATTTATTCATCATTCACTTGTTCACAGGATGAATCCTTAGATTACTACAAGAAGCAGCAGTTGAGAGAACTGGCTTTGCTGAATGGTACTCTTAGAGAGGAGAGCCCACATATGAGTCCAAGTGTCTCACCCTTTAACAGTACAGGCATGAAGCGTGCTAAAACTGGACGTTAGCTCTATGCACTATGGCTTCACAGAGCAGCTATGGTATCGATGGGGACCATTCAGAGATTGGAATTTTGGCCTATGATTAAGATTGTCATTTTGCTGCTGACATGGATGAATTGAAAACTGCCGTGTATGACCTCTTACTGAAAGCGCATTGAGCACCGCTGGCTTGCATACATGACTTTGGGTTCTCACTGAAAGGAATTGCTGGACATGTTGATGAAAGGTATTGGGTACTCGGTTTTGCTCACACGCACACTCATGAGTTTGACAAGTTTTCTGAGCTTATCTGTTACTAATTCTTTGCTGTATCCTTTGGTAAGTTAAATTACCATGTAATATGGAGATTGTCTGTTATTATGTAAACTGTAGACACATAGATCTTGCTAGATTAGTATCTGTTCCTACTTTGGACCATCAGACGGACAGGGTTAATGTCATAAGATAAATTTGATTTTGTTATTAGTTTATTATGCTATACATGGCCTGATCTTCAGAAAACTGACGTTCCATATGATTTATTCATGTTATTTTCAGGCCAGGTGGTCTATTTAAGGTGTAGCTACGCAAATTGTCTAGAATTGCTGGTTCTGAAAAGATCTTTTCTTTGTTCCATGTTTATGATTACACAATGGATATTAGGATGACAAAAGTGGAAGCAGGGGACTGTAAATGCTATGAAGCTACCAACACTATAAAATAATATAAGCGGGAAACTCAGAACAGTAGATAATTGAAATGAAGAGAAAAAATGAGAGGACATGAACATTGATCTGAAAGGCTTGTAGTACCAAAATTGGGAGTTACATCACGATAATGAAAAGTCATATATTTAATGGGAGAAATATGAAACTTTAAGAAAGTGAGGGAAATGAAAACAATGAAAGACTACCAAGAGTTTTAAAATTAAAAAAAAAAAAAATGGAGAACTTAGCTTCACATCACAGGAAATGAAATTTTGATTGGAAGTGAGTTTGGTCGAAATCTTCCAGTGAGAGAGGCATGGAGTTCTCTGGTTCCAGAAGCAGGCTTACTGCCAAGCACGTAACGTTCCCTCTTCAATCTGAACATGTTTTTACACATTCCTCTTTTCATGACTGAAACAGCTTTCTGGTGCTTTCCCCTTTTCAGTTAAGTTAGTTTACTCCCATTCTGTGTACAATTTTTTTAAAGAGCCAGTATGGTATGCAAATGCATAATTGAGAAAGTACCTATCATTTTCTGACCAGTAGAATCTACAATCTGACTAGGAGAAGCTGCCATCCATTGCATGAGCCAGTTAGAAAGAAACTTGGCATCTGCTTGATTTTAGAAGCATGCAGCTGAGAACTGGGCCATTCCCATTTTTTATTTGTAGAATTAAATATGTTTGTCTGTTATTCGGAACCTAATATAAGAGGTTATAGCATGCAAACATGTATATAAAATATATCATAACACAAACATGCATATAAGATATCTCGTAACATCAATATCTGTTATTTGTTTAAATTATAGGTCCTGCAAAGCACAGATTTCAGATCTTCCCAAGAAAGACAAGCATGCCGTCGGCGGACAGAAGGGGCACGTTGTCAGTGTCTCATGAATTTTGTCCCTGCTTCCCAATAACACCTGGTATTTTACATTGGTAAAATCATGCAATGGGTGACCTGAACTTTACTCTTAACGAGCACAAAATGAAAAAAATTCCATTTATTATTAACACACCCAAAAATATCCACCCCGTAGATGCCGCTAAGTACCCAACCAAGCACGAGTCAACCACTTAGAGAGAGAGAGAGAGAGAGAGAGAAGGTCCAACGAGGAACTTCTTTTTCTGTTGCGTGCAGGTCGATGGTGCTCATGGGCTGCCGACCCTTTTTACTTTCTCATAGCAGAAAGCTTTTAGCCTGAAGATTCCTTCCACGGGCAGGCCCAGGAAAAAGTGGAGCTTGCGCCGGCAAAGGGGGTGGAGATTGACCAGGCTCCGGCAGGCCGACTCGCTGACATCGCCGTCCCAGGCCTTCTCCACAAAGAGAGTGTACTCCCTGGCATAGAAGGCCAGCGAGTTAACACACTTAAGGATATGCCCCAGCCGCTGGGGAATGGGCAGCGTGTCTACGGGGATTCGAGGCGTCCATTCTACCGGCACGGCCTGGGCCCGGCCGTGCTGGTGCACGGCCAACGACACCAACGCCAGCAACACCATGAGCAACGCCTTGTCCATGGTCTTTACTCTTTGCGGAAGAGATGCACTTGTTGTGGGCTTTCTCTCAACGGTGGCTCAACTTTATATAGTTTTCCGATTGGCATTCAGCAACTAATGGTCGTTAAAATGGCCGGGCCGTTTTCCAGCATTCATTGTATTTATTGTGAGTTAAGGTGTGAAAAATGGCCGGTTTCAGAGGTTATGGCTGGCACGAGCATGGACCGCCGGAAGGTGGGTGCAGCGGATCACACCCTACTTTTGTGACCCTCAAAATTTGATAAACCCAAGGTGGGTGCACCTCTTGGTAAGGGTGAACGTCTCGTTAAAGCTCGGCTCGTAAATGAGTTCGAGTTGAGTCATTTGCTCAATGAGTCGAGTTTGAGTTTATGAGTTGACTTGTTTAAATAATTGAGTTGAGTTCGAGTTCAACACGTAACTGCTGAGTCGAGCTTGAGCCTTAATCGGGTTTGTTGAGCCTTAATCAAGTCAGTATATTCAAATTAGTTTACGAGTTTATCGAGCTTTAATCGAGTTCGAGCTCAACATGTAACGATGAATATCAATTCTATTCAAATGAGTTTGTCGAGCTTTAATAGAATCGAGCTTGAGCTCAACTAGTAACGAGGAATATCAATTATATTCGAATGAGTTTATTGAGCCTTAATCGAGTCAAGCTTGAGTTCAACATGTAATTGCCTAGACGAGCTCCAGCTGCTTCCGTCAAGTTATTCTCATGCTCGAGGTTTCATTAGTCGAGCCAAGCTGGAGCTGACTGAACTCTGGGTCGACTCGGCTCGTGTTCAACCCTACCTCTTGGTTTTAGCTGTATGGACTTGGGTTTGGTTCATGTTTTAGGGAGTTCATGGGAATGTCTCTTCGTTCCATTTGTTATTGGGTGTTGTTCGATGACTAAATTTTAAAAATTTATTATTAAAAAACAACATTTACATGAGAATTAGTGACAACTTATGATTCAACAAGTGATAATATTTTTGGCAACGATTCATAGTGTCTTTAACATTATAAGATTTTTAGTTTTTAAATTTTTAACCATCCACATGACATATAACAACAAAAAGAAGTCTTCGATACAAATATATATAGTCCAATACTCCGCTACAACATGAATTTAAGCGGCTAGTTTCTATAATATGACATAGATCGTTCATAAAAAAAAAAAAGATTTAATTTTGTCAAAATTGTTGAACCCAGTTTTGTTGCTACATCTATATTAATCAGACTTTTTTTTTTACAAAAACTGTACTAAATCGAGGTCATGAGTTCCGTTCAAACAGAACCCCTTTTGACCAAAGTTCGACAAATTTGAGTTCAGTATGAGTTGAGTTTGGGTCAAACCCAACCAGTTGACACTCTCTCAAAAGTATGGAGCATGGACTTTCCATTGAACACACGACCGAGGCTCCACTAGAAAGGAAACCTTTCAATTTTTTAAACATTTTGAATGTTAGGGACATTATTATAAAATATTATAAATTCTATCATTTCATTTTTTTATGTATATAAAATATTATAAATTCTATCATTTTATTTTTTTTATGTAGTCCAAACAAACATGATTTTAACATTTTCTTTCATTTCTATCTAAACAAGTTTTATAATCATATCTTTCCTTTCCTTTCATTTCCATTCAATTCATTTTCCATTCTATTTCTCTCCATGATTGTAGTTTTTAACATGTAATGTGGATTTGAGATCCTGTTGAGATCTGCTGCTTGCGACATAATATGGATTTCAGATCCGCTTTCAAATACGAGATCCAAAGATGCCATACATACCCTCCAGCCCCAAATGTTTCAAATGGTTGTATTTTTTATCTAATTTTCATATCTGGATCCAAATGAGAACAAAGCAACATCTGGTTAGCTGGATATGGTAAGAACTAGATCCTAGCCAGGCCTAAGGAATGGACCCGGTGGAAGAAATACGGTTTTGTATTTCTTATATACAAATCCGAATCCGATCCCGGATAGGATCCAAAGTGGAATCCAATTAATTGGGTTGGAAGTGGAAATAGGTAGAAAGTGGGAATGGCATGTTGTAATTTCTTAAAGATATGGGGGTATTGAATTTCCGCGTGGCTGATTGACGAACATGAAATTTTGAAATTCAGTTATTACCCCGCGTTTCTCCCGATTCCGCTTCCTTTTCTTCTGATCCGACGGTCCAGAGGAGTCCTGATGAAGAAGACGGAATCATCGACCCTTGGATTTTGATCGGCCGTCAATAACCCCGCTTCTCCTCCCCGCTTCCTCTCTCCCTCTCTCTCTCTCTCTTTCTTTCTTCCTTCCCACGGTTTGAGCTTCGAGTCGTCCAATCGGTCCCGGAACGGCAAGAAGGACGGGAGGTTTTCCGGCGAGCAGAGGTTTTTAGGTTTCTTCTTTTGCGTTTGCGCTTTGTTTACTTTTCCGTGTTCGAAAGCCGATTCCTGGTCGGTGACCTCTTAGCTGCTTGATGTTTTTCCTTTTACCCTTTTTTACCCTTTCTGTTAATGAAGCAATCAGGCTCCGTGAAATATGGAGTTGTTTTTGCTTATTTTCTTCGTTTTCCTTCCTTTTTTTTCAGGCAACGGTGGTTTTCTGCGAGTTTTTTTCTTGCGCTTGGGCGGCAGCTCGAGTTGCCACAGCTTTTTTTTTTTTTTTTTTTTTTTTTTCTCTTTCTCTTTCTCTCTCTCTCTCTCTCTTTTTCTCTTGCATGCGCCCACTTACGCGTAATCAGCGGAAGTTTTTTTTAATCCGAAGAAAACATATATGAAGTATTCGGTGGTAGAAGCCGGTTTTCCGGCAGCCTGAGGCAGATGGAGTGCTTTTGCAATGCGATTTTGTTCCTTTTTTTTCTTATATATAAAGAAGTCTTTATTTGATAAGAGTATCTACTATCTACTGAAAGTCTGAACGTGAGGTTCGTGGACGCTCTCGCAGAGGGCTGTTGTTTCCTTGCGGTATTCTGCGCGGCTTTTGTTATTTAAACTCTCTTTCACCTTTCATGAAAAAGCGCCTTTTCTGTAAAGAAAAACTCTTGCTTTTCTTTTTCTCATTGGTTCCTGGATGTCGCTTGAGAAACACGCAGATATGTGATACGACTCTGTCTTTGCAAATTTTTTTTTTTCGCCC
The DNA here is from genome assembly GCF_008831285.2 of Nymphaea colorata. Classification (NCBI taxonomy): domain Eukaryota; kingdom Viridiplantae; phylum Streptophyta; class Magnoliopsida; order Nymphaeales; family Nymphaeaceae; genus Nymphaea; species Nymphaea colorata. The sequence continues at coordinate 2,395,796 of NC_045138.2, read as the reverse complement.
CCAGATCATCTCCAAACAAGCGAAGATTTTTGTTAACAAAGATGCTCATTTCTTCTAAATCCTAGAGGGAAAGTGGCTTCTCTTCTAGTTTACGCACATATCCTGATAATCATAATAATAACGTTTTCGTTAAACCCTGTCCTTTCGGTTCTTCCGTGATTGTGGTTTCTGGGGTTCTAGTTTTTCTCTTCGAACTGAGAAAGCTTCGTGCTGGAACGCTGAGCGACCTTCCTCGAGAAACGGAGATCATTCTACATGTATATGTGCGTTTGGAGTAACTCGTGAATTTCGTAGGCATATCTAAGATTTAAACTATGAGTTACATAGAGGTACACACACATATGTCATTTTTGTTTTTATATTTAAGATGCCCTTGTATTTATTTCTTTTGGCTCTGGTTGGGAAAAGGGCCTGATTGCAGTGGTATTTTACTTCGTCTAGCCGCCTGCTTTTTTCAATTGAGGGTTTTCTTTTACTTGGTCTGATAGGAGTTGGTTCCGTTTCTGCCTTCATTGTTAAGTTTACAATATCTTGTATGGCTCTTGGTGAAAAAGAAAAAGATGAACTTTTAGATCCTTTTCCCGTTCGGCGTCAAAGGTTGGTTGCTTTTGTATTCCTTAATTTACTGTATCTCTAAGATCGTACGTCTTTATATTTGTTTGCCGACTTATTTGTCAGCATGAATCCGTCTCGTATTTAACTTGCCATGTGCGCTTTTGCCCTTTTCCACTTTTGCTGTTTTCATCTTTGATTAATTTTTCATATCTTTGAAATTTGAGTGGCAAAATCGTTCTTCACGTGCATGTTTCTTTGTATTTATTTTGGGACCTTCACGGCGTTGTGATAGTTTTGTTAGCTACGTGGTAAATGTTAGGCAACGTCGGCAACTATATGACCTTTTGGGTACTTGGCTTTCCGGTGGTCCTTGTGGTAGAATTCGATGTGTTTTCCCAAGTCTTGCAAATGGTTATTTCTGTTCTTGCCCTATATAATTTTTTTCACCTGGCGTTGAGATTCAAGAATTATTCATGACACAAGGGCCCTCCATCCAGTCGTCCTGCCGTGCTCTGGTGCAAAATCTTGCTGAAATTGTCCATTATCTTCCATTGTTGTTTGAATCTTGATGTCTGCTAGTTGATTGTACCACTTGATACGCCTTTCGGTCAAGTGTTTTCTGGCTACTGATTTAGTGAATAATAGAAAACCGTTTTTGTTTTTTTGTCTGATTTAGATATGTGCTTGTTAGTTAACAGCTGGAGAACAGTGATTTTACTACGCCCTTGTCTCTCATCATTCCAGATCTCCGTGTTGTTTTATGGCGGGTGATATAGAAACAGAGAAAGGTATCCCTTTTCCTGTTCATTGTTCGCTTTCCGGTAATAGTAGCTTGTGTGCTTCTGTTCTTGTAAACATCTCAAGATATTATTTGTTTTAGAAATATCTTGTTTTAGTGTTGCTGAACTCTGAAGAGCTATTTGCACTCTTCCATTAGGATAACAGGAGTTCCTGCATTCTGATTTGATGTGGATCCATCTCTCGTTAGTTGGATGCCTGAATCTGTATAAGTTCATAACTTCATATTAGCTGCACTCACTTGCAATTAGTAGTAGCAAATGAATCTTTAGTTCAAAATTTTAATCTTGTTTTGATGGTTGGCTCATGTTTCCAACTGCTTACCAAACAAGAAAAGATTCCAAGGCAAAGTCTCCAGCTAAACCATCTGAAGTAGACATGGTATGCCTAACTTTCTCTCTCTCTCTCCCTCTCCTTTTTTTTCTTTAAGTTGCGTATTTGTACCTGAGAAAAAAAACTGACTTTGGTTGGACTCTTTTGTCCCTTTTGCAGGCTCATGGGAAAAAGCACAATCATTCTCATACGTCGCCAGCGCAAGTGGAAGTTTCAAATTTCAATTCCAAAGAAAGTGGTTTAGTTCAAGAGTTGCCTGCGGAGCAAGAAAAATATTCTCCTACAACGAATTGCTATGAATATTATTACCCCGGTAAGTTATTGGCATGACTATGATGATTTTGGTTATCCAATGCTTTAACATGTTTGGTTACCAGATTTTGGTTGGCAGGTTATGATGGCACTTTTGGGGAATGGAAAAATATGGGCTATCGTACGAATGGGGCTGGTCATGACCTATCTTATTTGGTGAGTTCTCTTTATCCATTTGGGGGAGGATGCTAGTTTATATGTGGTAGGCCTGCTTAATTTGTCATTATTGATTGAATCTACAGATTCTACATGTTTGAGTGTTGGAGCTCTTGCGTGTCCACATGCACTTGTATGCATGTATGCGTCTGAGTTTGTGCTAGTCTCATGGAATTAGTTTACATTATTTGAGTTTCCCTACACAGTGCAGAGTTTTGTAACCTGCTTGTTGTTTTCCATGTTTTGGTTGCATGTGATGTGTGTATTGATATTCTGACTGCTTTCCTTGAACTTCTTCTCAGGGCAATCCAAGAAGTTCAGTGGTTTACTATGTTCCAGGATATGATACATATGCCCCAGGGATGTTGATGCCCCCAGGTGGACAATATTTTGCACAGCCACCCTTTTGTTTGACTGCAATGTATTCACAACCTTTCTCCTCGCCTGCCACCCGTCATGGAACAGATGGTGTGCAGAATTTCTCTCGGGATTCTGTGCCTCTTGTTGATGATGGTTTGACTACATCTGTTGGATTTGGCAATCCAAAAATAAATCTAAGTGGCAAGGCATCTGAACATTCAGAGGTCTCAAATAGAAAAAACCCAAGCATCATTCCTAATGCAAATGATTCCACAATACCCTCATCGCATGATTCTTCATGTATATCATCTTCATCTGCTAAAGTTCCTGCACCTGCCATCCTAAGTGGGCCCCTGAAACCCTCTAGCAAGGTACTATATGAATCAGTGTCTTCAGTTTTTCCATGTCAAGTAATGTTTATTGCAGAATTTTCTGCGTTGTTATTTGCTGTTTATTATTTCCATTGTGCATATCTTCTATGCCGATTCTGTTGGTGTCTTATATTTTCTTATGCTTGACTGTCTTTTCCTCTCCGTCTCCTTTTCTTATTTTATAAGTGTCCTTGAAGTTGATGTGCTTGATTACTTAATAAAGATAGTAATATAGGAAAAGGAGAAAATTGATTTTCATGTTATTGTCAGTCGAAAAAATTTTGTGCATGACACGTGAATTATGGGCTTCCTCTGTAAGTTGTGACTAAATAACAAAAAGAAAAGCAAAGTGGTTTCAAAATAAGTAGATACCTGCTAAATGAAACAGATTCATGCTCCTGTTATTCTAGTTTGAGGTTTAGACTGAAAACAAATGGTGGTTCAGATAGGAATGACTTGATCTTTTACTCATGCGTATTGATTAGGTTTGTCCAAAGGCCATAAACTTTTCAGTTGTTTTGATCTTGAAGTGCAATAGTTTATCTGGAAAAGAGGCTTGACATTATGACATATGTGGGATAGCATATGTGCGAGAGGTTTGAGTGTGTAATCTTCTTCTGTGCAGTTTGATACAGTCAAGACTGATGTGAAAGGTATTAGTATATTATCCACTATTTTGATACTGCTTTGATTGCCAATTTGCCATCTCATCATATGATAGTATATGCCTTTTTTCAACATCTTCCTTTTAGTAATGTTCACAAAGAATATAGTCCCTTCTAAATTTTCATGAACCTGAACTTATTTACTGTTAGGTTCACGTAATAATAATTTTTTTATGTAAATAGTGCACTCTATTTTAGCTTTCAGATGCCTATTGTTTTTGATAGAAGCATTTTTCTAGTTTTTGAAATTGTTGTTCTCAAGCTCATCAAAACAGTGGTAGTTTTGTCCTGTTAGAGTCTGAATCTTTGTTGTTATCTTTCTCATAGGTGCCAATCCCAAGATCTGATTTTCAAGGTGCCCTTATCCCAAGGAATCGGTTGCCACATGGAAACTTCGTGCCCTATCCAAGTCAAGGAAAAGGTGGCTTGCTGGCTGAGAGTGGTGCCAAAACTTTTATTCCCAACAGTCGGGGTTGGCACAGCAATGATACCCTTAGGACGAGTGGCAAGTTTAACCTAAATGGGTCCTTTGAGAAAATGGCAGAACAGAGTCGTGGACCCCGTGCTAATAAAATCAAGGGTTCTCCCTTTGCAGATGAAATCTCAGATAAGTTGAATCCTGCCATGCGCAGAGACCAATATAATTTGTTGGAATTCGAGACCAAATATGACCATGCACTATTTTTTGTCATAAAATCTTTTAATGAGGATGATGTGCACAAAAGCATAAAATATAATGTATGGGCAAGTACCCCAAGTGGAAATGAGAAACTTGATGCTGCATTTCATGATGCTGAAAAGAAATCGTGTGAGAAGGGCTCTAGGTGTCCTGTGTTTCTCTTCTTCTCGGTATGATTCTCAACTTTTCTGTTACTTGTATCATTCTCCGGATTTTGCTATGGTAGATTACATTCTGGTAATTCAACTTTTAGTATTCACTGCAGTGATGGGAATTTTGTTTCATTTTCATGCTTCTTGGAGGTTATTTATTAAATCAAACATTACGAAATGGGATTGCATGGGTATTATGTTCATTATTCTGGAATAATAATGAGAAAATTATGTGTTCTCTCTCACTTAAATGTGAAGTGATCTTGTTCAAGCATGCTTTCAGTTGATCTGCAATTGATGTATGTGGAGCTAGTATCTGTTTTAGTTGGTGCAATGGGCAGTGCTTTTAGTTTAGTGGAAATACAAAATGAATGATTCATCTTTGGAAGATGAAATTAAAATGTTTAGTCATGTAAAATTACCCAGGTCGGGATCTATTATCACCTAAGGGCATTTTTTTAGTGTCCTGTGTGCCAAACACAACTGTGACTGTTATAGTTCATAAAATTTCTAAGTTATTTTTTGTCTTCCCTTCTAGGAAATTCAGGATTGGCTTCTATTGACTATTGGTATTCAATGTGGAATGTCTGGCATGATAGAGACATTAGACAGGCTTGTGTATTTTCGGGTGTGAAACAATTGTTTCATGAGAACATGCTAGAGAGAAGCCTTTGACACTGCCTTTGAGGTTATTGTCTTGTATACTGAAGGAGAAATTCACATTAACAATGCCTGGTTGTTCTTTCGTCACGTTCTCCAGGTAAATGCTAGTGGACAATTTTGTGGCCTGGCAGAGATGATTGGAATTGTAGATTTCAAGAAAAACATGGATTTCTGGCAACAGGGGAAGTGGAATGGGTTTTTCCCCGTGAAATGGCATATAATAAAAGACATACCCAACTCCCAGTTCCGACACATCCTTTTGAAAAACAATGAAAACAAGCAGGTGACAAATAGCAGGGACACACAGGAGGTACTAAGTGTTTTTACTAAACACTTTCATTGAATGCAGAAGCTGAACTGTGTTCAGTCTTTATTTCGTGAATGTGACCTTTTCGTTTTATTCCCCTTCTATGGCTCTCTTTCAGATTGAACTTCTTCAGGGGTTGGAAATGCTTAAGATTTTCAAAGATTATGCTGCCAAGGATTCCATCCTCGATGACTTTGGTTATTATGAACGGAGAGAGAAATTACTTATGAAGAACAGGATCACATCACAGGTGGGCTCTCTGCTCTACTTTTATGCTATGATTTACACCACTTTCATGCTATTCCTTTGGCATAAAAAAGTGTGTGGTGCCCTATGCCTCATGAGATGATGCTTGAATAATTTTTTCTCAAACTTAGCCACTTTTTCTGCATGTATTTCTGTGGAGATTACTGTTGCTAAAGGGAGGTAATTGTGTCAACTGATCCGCAGCTGGTTGGAGAAGATGGAGAGAAAACTAATCCTCTTGAAAATGCTAACCATCATTCGTTAGTTGCACATGCTAAGAATTTGTCACTATCGGGCGGCCCTGATGGTGCAAGAGCCCATCCTTCTGGGAATAGTTGAGCCAACAAGGAAGCTGGTAGAGAATAGACCAAAGCTGCATTCGTGGGCGATAGGTGCATGTGAAGTTTCTGTGAAATGGGCTTGATCATCTTGTTGGCTTCTCTGTTTCTTTCGTTTCAAGAAGAGTGCTTATTAGGTATGGTCATACACAAATTTTAAGCTTGATCTCTGCGCCATATCCTTCTCAAATTATTTTCTTTGCCTCTCCCTCTGTCTCCCCTTCCTATTGGGTTGTTGGTGCTCATCCATTTCCCGCTTTCAATCTTATTTGCAGTCTTGCTGTGCCTTCATATTAATAATCACAGCAAGCAATTTTCTACCTTTATGAGTTTGGCCTTTTTGTTTTGTTTTTGTCATTCGAAATACGGTATCCATTTTCCTTCTCCACGAATATGCAATGTTTCGTTATCAAAGTCATGTTTAGATCCATTCTGAAGCTTTTGTGGATGCTACGGCGCTTCTGTTGCGAACTTGCAACTCCCGTCCCTGCCTCTGAAATGTTTGGGCACTTTCTTGTCTCCTGAAAGATCATGGTTCAAGTACTTTCCAACATAGCTAGCAAGTAAATCGACCTTGAGTGCACGTTTGATGGGCAGGATATTTCCTGTAGTCTTTTAAATAAAATTAAAATTTTTGAAAATTTTTTTTGCCCATCAAACTTGGGATAAAAAAAGTGAATGTTGGGTTGGTTTTCAGAAAGTTTTTTTTCGGAAATTTCTTTCCATCTCAAGGGGTAAAAAAAAAAAAAAAATTCAGGATGAAAAAAGTTACTGTTGGATTCTCAAGCCATGGCTTAATTCAACTATTTTGTTTTTTCTTCTTTCATTTTTATCAAACTAAGAGATTTATTTCTTGCAATGTAAACTCAAGTACGAACTCAAGTACAACAAATAGAAAGAGGTTTTGGAAATCTGAATTTTGTTTCCATTTCTTCAATATTTTGACATATTTACTCAAACTTTTTACCAATTCAATATTTTCAATCCATCAAACGACCTTTGAAGGTTTTTTGTTTGGCCAATTCAAGTTCTGAATTCTTAACCTCTAACCTATGGGTTGAAAACAGTGGCTCCCAATTTTCTATGGGATCGCAAAACAATAGCACACGTTTAGCTATTTTTTTTGAAACTTAAGTAAAACAAGTTTGTTTGCTTTAACATAAAATATGCCTGTCTATTTAATTGCTTTTCTTTTCCTGTCCGGACATTGGAAGCATGCAAAAAGGTCGTAAAAACAAATGGTTATCACTGAAGAAAAGCATGGTGAAAAGCTGATCTTTTCTTTTTGCTAAACTAATTTGATTGTCGTTCAATAAAAACGCAATTGGAAACACATTATAAATGACAATACAAGAGAAACACATTTATACTTCGGTTGGATAAAAAGTCAAGTTTATCAGGTGGCTCCACGCGGGGTTACTAAAACTTGTGGATCAAAGCATTTCATTATATGGAAAACGTGTTGGCACTGTTTCCTTTAATAAAGCAAGTTGACATAGATCATGCTTTCCATTAAATGGACATTGAGAAATATGTCCAAGATGCTTATGGTTTAATATCTACGTTCTTTGCTGGGCCTGACAAAAGGTATCTAAAAGAAAATGCCCAAGAAAAATTGGAGGCCCAATGGCATTGGACATACATGTACATCGGTAGGCATAAAATTGAGAGATATCATGGTGTCCCTCTCCCTCTTCTTCTGCAAATAAGGGTATTCCTCCAGCAGTACGGTTTTGATGATGAAGTCTTACGTTTTTTTATTTCTTTTTTTTTTTTAATGTACAAGCTGTCCATAATGAAGGGTTTTAAGGTATCGATGTGAAACTAGCAAATAACTTCATCTGAATGTAAAGGCAAATTTGCATTTTGTTAAAGCTTTCCTTCATCTACCACAAGGGGCATACCACAACCAGGTGGCAAGGCGGCTCACAATCATGGGGGACGTTCAAATCTTATGGTTGCTATGCTTTAGTGTGTTATTCCTATAGGTTAGAACACCCGGGTTAGAACCTGGGAAACATAAAAATATGACCCGAAAGCAGTTTTTCCTAAATAAACATAAAAAAAAGGCTTCCCCTCATCCAAATCCTAACTTGATTTCTCATCCAATGAGCTAATACCTAGTATGACTTTATCTGGGTAGTCTTTGATACCTTTTAATTGGGAACTGACTATATGCGTCGAGTATCATGCCCCAGTCGCTTTCCTAAACGAAAATATCTCAGGCATTTTTCGGCAAATAGCAGATACACAGGGACCTCCCTTGATCAGTTCAGGGTTTAAAAAAACATACAAAATCAGATTCTATTTTTTATTTGGACTGGTCTATTTCGAGTAATATGTCTCCATTTACTCGAATCTCATACGCATTAGACATTCATAATTTAAAAAACCCAAACGTTTTAGCTGTTTTTCTTTAGGCCACTCTTTCGTTCCATGCTCGCCTTAGCTGACTTCAGTTTCTATAGTTGGGACCTCCAGACAGGCCGTCATCATGGTGTTTGCTTTGCCAACATACTACTCATGGGATTTCTAGTCCTGGACAAGGATGCGTGAATATAAAATACCGATGTGGGTAAAAGATTCCTATAGTGATATTCTGTTTGAGGGATCAAACATCCCATGATGGTGGAAACAGAAATTTCAAATCAAGATCGCCATACAAAAGGAAAGGTAATTCTCTATATACGTTAAAGCGTACTAATTTCCTCCATAAAAAGAGATATATACAACAGATACGATTTATGGATTAGCAAGCAAAAGAGATGGGCTGCAAACAGTATTCACTGAACAATATCAGGAAGACAATCTGGAGATAACCTAAATATGCTGCTAAGGTTAATTCTTACGGAAAAGACTGTGATAGGTGCCATTACCAGAATGCTTCGACTCGGTAACCAAAAGATTAAGGGTGAAGGAGCATTTTCATCACTTCCTTGATGGTTGGACGCAGAGAGGGAAGCGTGGTGGTGCATAGCAGAGCTATCCCGAGCATCTTCATCATGCTGTGTTCCGCAGATGCGGAAATCCTCGGGTCCAGAACCTTCAAAACTTCTTCTCTACAAGCAATGTGAGAAGAAACCCAGTAGACGATGTCATTACCTTCTCCAAATTCTGGCTCAACTGGATGCCGGCCAGTTACCAGCTCCAGCAAGACGACTCCAAAGCTGTAGATGTCAATCTTCTCTGTCGCTTTCGTGGTATAAGCTAATTCTGGATAATCAACGAAACAAATAAAATCGTGAGTTCCTCGCTAAATATTCAGTTGGCAACATCAAAACAAAATTTATGAATGATTTAGTAAAGGTTGTTCTAATTATGGGCATAAGCGGCAGCAAACGTTTGGTGCCGGTTGTACAGACAATGAATAAGACCGTTGGTTTGCACCACCCAAAGAATCATCTGTTTCTAGCAGATCAGTTATCACGCCCGCTGCATTATTATTCATGCAGTGCTAAGCACTAGCAGGGAGATGCAGGGCTGTCATCAAACACAGGCAATTTTATTGTTTATAATTGGCAGCCTGGATGGACCTAAGACAGAGGGTCGCATCCTTTAGATCGCGTTTTCAGTTAGTTGCAGGAAAGAATGTGAAGGAACAATACCAGGAGCCATGTAACCGTGTGTGCCGACAAAATCTGAACCTTTGGAATCATTCTCCTCGGCTAAACTTCCAATGGTTGTGGCGGTGCCGAAATCTGCAATCTTAGGTTCATAAGTGCCATCCAACAAAATGTTGGTCGATTTGATGTCCCCGTGAATAATGGCAGGCACACAATCGTTGTGCAAGTATGCAATTGCTCGAGCTACTCCAGTAGCCACTTTGTATCGCAGGCGCCAATCTAGTCCCTGCCTTCCCTTCTTTCTTTCATGGCTTAGTGCATCCCGTAGATTGCCGTTCTCCATGAACTCAAAAACAAGCAGGTTCAGTCCCCCTCCATAAACGCAAGCATAAAGCTGAATAATGTTCTTGTGTCTGATTCTCCCCAGCACCTCTAGTTCTGTTTCTGAAGCTTCCGCCGACACGGGGCTTCTCCAGAACTGCTTTACTGCAACGCTTCCCCTGTTCTTCAAATCCAGGCGGTAAACTTTGCCACTTGCACCACTGCCGATCAAATTCTTCTCCTGCAGATTGCAGACCTCTTTAGCAATGAAGTTGGTCTGCCGAAAACATTTCATCTCCCACATAAGCTCATTGGCCAGTTTGTCACCATCAAACTCTGATTCTGCCAGGGACATGAGGTAAAATTTCTTATAGCGCAATATTAACAACGCTACAGAGACAAGTAGAAATATAACTCCCACAACCCAGACAACAAGCAATTTTTTTTCAGCAAGGTGCTTGTGGTAAAAGCTTGGGCTACAAACGTGCAGATGGTACTCGTTTTGACCTTGACTATCAACGCAGAGACAAGGATTGTTGGCAAAGGCCTCGCCTGTAAGTGCGGTCAAGAGAAGCGTGGAAGGAATTTTCCCACATAAATAGTTATACGAGAAATCAAATGAGCTCAGTTTTAGCGACTGTAAGCTATCAGGAATAAACCCGGAGAGCATGTTTCTAGATAAATTCAGTGAGTTCAGAGACACCAACTCTGAGAAGCTAAGTGGAATTTGTCCTGTTAAGGAGTTATTTGCTAAGTTGAGGACGGAAAGCTTGCTACACTTCGAGAGTTGAGGGGGTATTGGTCCAGTCAAAGAATTCTGCTGCAAATGCAGTGAAGTCAAGTTCTGAAGGCCCCCAATCTGAGATGGCACTGCACCACTAAAGCCGTTGTTATTGGCGATGAGTTTTTGTAGTTGCAGCAGCTGGCCGATCTCAGGTGGCAATCTACCAGAAAATCCATTCTGGTCAATTAGAAGCTCTGTCAAACAGACTGACAGTCCTATCTCTGGACTCATTTCCCCCACAAAATTGTTCCGAGATAGATCGATAATGACGGCAGAAGGTAAGCCCCATAGTCCATCAGGAATTCTTCCACTCAGCAAATTGTCACTAACCCTGAACCTCGTCAAAGATTTGCAGTAAGCATACTCCTCCGGTAGTGTGCCAGTGAACTTATTTTTAAGGGCCGGTAGGAACTGCAACTTGGAATTCTGGCAGAGGTATCTCGGAAATTTGCCAGTGAAATCATTCTCCGAGATGTCAATGCTAGTTAATGGTGAATATCGCCCAAGATCTGGAGGAAACTCACCGGAAAATCCGTTCCGGTAAACAGAGAACCCGACCAGATGACGGAATTGGCCGAAGCGGACTGGGATCCCGCCAGTTAAGTAATTGTTATGTACCTGAAAGACGGTGATATTTGAAAGTTGGCCCATTGCTTCAGGTAGTTCTCCCGTGAGCATGTTGTTGGAGACATCAAATTCCTTGAGAAGAGTGAGGTTTCCCAGCTCCGGTGGTAGTCGCCCATTGATATGATTCATGTAGAGCTCGATCTTATACAGTTTCCGCAAGTTGGAGACGTCGCTTGATATTTGTCCACTGAGAGCATTGTTGGAGAGATCGAGGGACTCCAGATTCTTCAGCTGGTAGATAAATCTCGGCAAATCGCCGGTGAAATTGCACCAGGCCAAGTAGAGATCCGAAAGATTACCTAGTGACTTCAAGCTCTCCGGGATGGGTCCAGCACTGAAGCGGTTCTTTCCTAAACTCAGAGATGTCAAGCTAATCAAATTCCCGACCCACGCGGGGAACTCGCCGGAGAAAGAGTTGCCCTCGAGATGAAGAAAACGAAGGTCTCTGAGGGAAGACAAGTCCGGCAACGTCCCCTCGAGGGCATTGTTGGACAGGTTGAGAGTTTGGAGAGACGAGCAGTTGGCGGCATGTGCCGGGACCCGGCCAGAGATCGAGTTGGACCCCAAATTCAGGACGGTGAGGCTCGGAAGCCGGAAGATTGAAGGAGAGAGACTTCCGGAGAGAGACCTGTTCTCAAGCGAGATTCCGATGACGCGGCCGGAAATCCGGTCGCATGAAATTCCGGTGAAATTGCAGGGGGATCCGGAAGGGCCGTCGATCCAACTGGACATGGAACGGGTCGGGTCCACCAGCTGTTGCTTGAATTGGAGCAGAGCCAAAATCTCTGGGTTCCCGGCGGCGGCAAGAGTCAAAGAGAAGAGAAAAAACGGGACGAGAAGACGAAGAAAGCTGCGGTATCCAGCCATTGGAATTTGAAAAACAAAAGTCAAAGTATTTTCTGCACTTCGAAATTCTTCTATTTCTGGAAAATTCAATGTTCTGATCCTTTCTCCTCTTTCTAAAATTCAAAAGCACATGAACGACGTTCTCATTGAGGCGACGCGCTTTCTGAATTTGAAGGACAGCAGGAAAGGAAGAAACTGGAAATTTTTCAATCCTAAAACTCACCTCCAAAACTGCTGCAAAGTAGGTAATTAACTTGAAATCATCTCGAGAAAAGAACAAAAACAGAATCTCCAAAAAGAAGCAGAATTATTTTTGTTTTTTTTGTTTTTGTATCTAGTTCGAGTTCCAAAGGTTTATTATTATAGCGAAAGTAGGAAATTTCTGCCGGCCAAAGGAACTGCTTCTAAGAGAAAAATTGCGTAAGAACCTCTTCAAAACCCTAGCTTCCATATCAACCGAAAAATCCAGAACAAGAAGTTGCAAAAATTTCGTAATGCATGTCAAAAGTAGCATCTCTTTTGTTCTGAAATTCCTAGCGAAGAAAGACGTGTGGAAAGAGAAACTCCCTTCCTTTTTCGTCTCCAATTCACCAAAAATTGCTCAAAAGCCTGTTCTCAAAACCGTCTTTTCAACGAACAGCAGCTACCGCCTCCCAGATCTCCGGAGACGTCGGGATTTCCCCGATGAAGCTCGTACCTCAAATTCTTCCATTCCTTCCATGAAATACTCTTCAATTCCTCGCAGGGGAATGCAGGAAGCGAGTCCTGGATTCCATGGAATCAGCAAATCGCAAGCAATTCGCTCGCTTTCGTTTTTTCCGTCTTCTCCTGTCGGAGGGAACACGGAAGAGGATGCGCTTCCTCCGCTCGTTTCTTGATGCGCTAATAAAGCTAAGACGATCAAAGAAAACTGTTGCAGGAAAGGTCGTGGACCGCCTCATCATCATCATCACGCTGACGTGAAGACTGAAGTCTTCCGACAAATTCTTCACCATCACGATACAAACAGCCATTTGCTCTTGGAAAACGACGGCCATTTCCTCTCGCACTGTTCCTTCTCCTTTGTCCGCACTACAGTGGGAGAAATTCCCCGTGAAAGTGAGAGACCGAGAGAGAGAGAGAGAGGGGAAACTGAGGTAGAGAGAATCCGTTCCAACATGGAAAACAACAAAACTAGAAGCCAAGGAAGATGAAAGTAACGGCGATCCCAGGAGGGTCAAAATGACGAAAATATCCTTAAGTGATAAAAGAGAAATACCTTTTCATAAGGATAAAGTTGAAGAAATATCTTTTCAACTTCTCCCCATTTTCTTACAAACCCCTCAATTTCATTTTCAGGAATTCCATATCACGGTTTTGTTTGGCAGCACAAACACTGTTTTTCCTGTTTTTTTTTTTATTATCAAACTATAATTTTAAAATTTTAATAAAAAACTGAAATGTAATTTTTAAAATTTTTTTGAATGTATTTGAAACTAAAATTTTTAAATTTTACATGTAAAATTTTAAATTTTAAAAAATATAAAAGAAGGCAATGACAGGAGCTCCCTGCCTATAGAGGTGCACGAACGAGTCGAGCTACTCGAGCTCGACTCGTAAGTTTAAACTAGCTGCTTCATTAGTTAAACGAGTCGAGCTTGTGTAGAGCCGAGTTCGAGTTGACCGAGCTCGGGCTCGACTCGACTCGTGTTCAGCCCTACCTGCCTCCGCCCCTAACCCTAACGCGACCTATGAGTCATAGTCGTCAACCAGTGAAGTGAACTCGGTGTTGGACTATCTAACACACGCACAGCTAGACCACAACCTTCCTTTGATATTTTTTTTACAAAAACATTTTAAGTTGTTATTTGGTTCTTGTAAAAAAAAAAATTAAAAATATACTTTAATATCTAAAAAAAATCTGGCTCTGCCCCGATCTAACACCCATAAAATTGTTGGGCCACGTGATCCCTAACAGTCACATTAACACAATGAAAACCTTAAATTAAATTAGTTTTTGATTAGTTTTTAAATAAAAAATTTAAAAAAAGTTGGTATGGGCTTCCTAAGGGTTTATATCAATATGTATAATAATGTAGTGTCGGTATATGTAATCACCTTTTTTGGTTCGGTTGAACTCAAATAACTAATAGTGGATTGCACTTGCATGACGTAAACCATTTAGAAAGATAATTTTCGAGCTCTAGCTCGGCTCGACTAATGAAACCTCGAGGTCGATAATAGCTCGATAGAAGCAGTTCGATTTATGTGTTGTGCTTGAGCTCGACTGAACTCGAGATGCCTTGTTTGGAAGAAGTTACTTGAGCTCAACCGTCATTGCTTTTATACTTGCTTGAACTCATGAAGAGGTTCATGTCAATGAAAATCAAGCCATGTTTGAATATGTGGTATTCTACTGTAGAGGTGAAACTTTAATTCAAATTTTAGGAAAAGTTTGAACAAGAAACAATGTGTCGAGACCTTTTATCATGAGGTTATTAAATTTGAGTATTAGGAATAAAGTTCCACCTAAGCTCACGTAAAAATTTTTGACCATTGGCCGATTCGATCTAAAAAAAATCGGATGTGAAAAAAAATTAATATCCGAATAAGAAATCGGATCGGATTTTAGATTTAATAAGTGACATCTGATCAGATTAGGATTTAATAAATGGCATATGATCGGATTCAGATATACATAAATATCTGATATGATTTGGATACGGCTCGGTTCAGATTTATTTTTAGACAAATATCATGTATCTAATGCTATTAAATTTTGGAAATTGGCAAAACTTGGTTCAAAATTCGGATTTAGATATAAATATAAAAGTCGGATTCAGATTGTAAAATGAGATTTCAGATTCAGATTTGGATATGACTTTTCTTTATTTGAACTCGAATCCGAATATGCGAATATTCAAAAAGCAGATATGATTAAATATATATCCGATCCGTTGACATCCCTACCTAGAACTACAATTTCAAGTCCATCACACAATATGGTGTATATGAGACTTGAATTTTTTGTCGCACTTGAAAGCCACTCCGTATTAAATAACCAGCATTCTAATTGTTCTCTTGTGTTTGAGTCTTCTTTCCTTTTGTTTACGGAAAGGAATAAGCTTGTGACACTTAATACTCGAGTATTTAATACCATGTATTCGAATATTACCTTGCTTTTATAGGAAGAGAAAGATACTAGGCTTGTCTAGACCTTAGGCTGGAAGCTATGTGTAGAGACAATAACACATGTTATGCGATGGAATGTGGGAGTTGGCCATATCCACCAACACATCATATAATTGGTGCACAAAAAAGCAAAGGTTTCAAACGATGCTTCAAGTAGGGCGACTCAGCCTAGTGGGGACCTAATCATAGTCGTTGTTTTGTAGGGAGAAACCAGAACATAATCATGCATGATCATAATAAGTAATGAAATATAAGTAGGATTTGTAATCAACAAATTATTTAAATGATTCAAAGTTGCTTTACTTTTTTTTTTTATATATATAATCAACTAGATTTGAATCATTCAAATGAAACTCAAGCTAATTAAATCCGATCTTACTAACCTAACTGGGGTTGGACAAACTTATTAATAGGGATGTCAATATATCCGATTTGAATGGGACATCCGACCGAACGGATCTGAAAAAATCGGATATGGAAAAAAATTTACTATCCGATTAAAAGATCAGAAAAGATTCAAATTTAATAAATGACAACCGATTGGATTCAGATTTGGATATACATAAATATCCGATCGGATTAGTATTCGGATCAGATTCATTTTTAAACCAATATCCTGTATCTAATGCTCTTAAACTTTGAAAATGGGCAAAATCTGGTTCAAAATTCGGATTTAGATATAAATAACAAAAAACAGATTCATATTGTAAAATCGGATTTCGGATATGACTTTTCTTTATTCTAATTCAAATATGTGAATATCCAAAAAAGCCGATATGCTTTAGGATATATCTGATCTGAATCCGATCTGTTGACTACCCTACTTATTAAGAAGAACATCTTCGCGTCTTTTTGAGATAAAAAAAAAGAAAGCAAATACACAAGAATACAAAGATTTATGTGGTTCAAAGATACTCCGACATCCATGCATGCATCAAATCTCTATGATCTCGAACAAATATTGTTAACTCTAATAAAGTAGGAGAGTTTACGGCAACAATGCAAAAGTCGAAAACAAAAACAAGGAAAGCCTATTAAATTGGGATGAGGCTCCAAACTGCACCAAAATGCTTTCAGCATAATGCAATCTTATATCTTGAGTACTAAAAAATTTCATATTCCCACATTTCATGGCTATACAATCTATGAAACAGTCAATGATCATTCCCATTGTTCTTCCTTTTTTTATCATTCCCATTGTTCTTCCTTTTTTTTGAGGCTTTGATCTCTTTCTTAAGACCACTCCTAAATGCTTGATACGCGCCTAACTACACCGTTTTAGACAAAGTTTCCGGGATTAAAATGCCATTAAGCTTAGTGGTAGAGCTAGAAAATCCCGGTTAATGGACACTCTAAGTGTAAATTTCAAACTTTAAGGGGGCACCCATACGTAAAAAACTGAAAAAATTAATGAAGTTTGTATACATAATAAAATAAAGTAAATTTTGTGGGTTGGTGTGGGCAATTGCTTACACAAGCTATAACGTCCCTCGGCCACTAATTAAGCTTCAAATCCTGTTGGTGCCAAGTCAAGTCAAAAAGAGAAAGGGTTGGCATCAGTAGTGGATGATAAAAAAAAACCTTTAGTCACATCATATGAATAGTGATGAAATGCTCCACATAGTAGAATATGGTACAATTATTGTGGCGCCACCAAGATTAGTGCCCCATTGTGGCAGTTGCACCACAAAATCTTCACAAATTCCCTGTTGCTTTGCCAAGTGAAGATGAATTTAAGATTCCAATTTCCAAACATGGTCCCTTTGATGAAACAGCAGTAAACAGCCAAGATCTTCTTAGCTTTTCTTTGGGACATTGGTCCTAGAAGCATGGCTTTGTAGATTCTACCATTGATTTTGTTTGGAAATCGTCCCTTTCATGAGAAATTTGTAAGGATTGTAGAAGATTTGTATTCGGTGTTTCAAACTTAAACATGTTTGAATTCAGATACAGGTTCATAAGGAATATGAATTTGCATTTTAAAATCGAATTTGGATCTGACTAGCATAAGATCTGACGTTCATATGATCTCAACCAGATGTTTTACTTGAATTCATATTTTGTAAAGTTGGAAACCGACTGAATTATATATATATATATATATATATATATATATATATCATGAAAATAAAATAAACTTTTTTTCATAATTTGTGATTTCATGAGCCAAGTTGAGTCCGAGTTCAGTCAGCTTGAGCTCGCTCGACTAATATATATATATATATATATATCATGAAATTGAAATAAATTTTTTTCATAATTTGTAGTGAACACGAGCCAAGTTGAGCATGAGTTTAGTCAGCTCGAGCTCACTCGACTAATGAAACGTCGAGCTCAACTCGGCTCGAGCTCGAGAATAGCTCGACGGAAGCAGCTCGAGCTTGACTCGGCAATTACGTGTTGAGCTCGAGCTCGACTCGATTAATGCTCGACAAACTTGTTTGAATAGAATTGATATTTATCGTTTTGTGTTGAGTTCGAGCTCAACTTGATTAAGGCTCGAGAAACTTATAAACTTGTTTGAATATATTGACTTGATTAAGGCTCGACAAACTCGATTAAGGCTCAAGCTTGACTCGGTAGTTACGTGTTGAGCTCGAACTCAACTCAATTATTTGAACGAG
Source organism: Nymphaea colorata (assembly GCF_008831285.2). Classification (NCBI taxonomy): domain Eukaryota; kingdom Viridiplantae; phylum Streptophyta; class Magnoliopsida; order Nymphaeales; family Nymphaeaceae; genus Nymphaea; species Nymphaea colorata. The sequence goes on along the minus strand of NC_045138.2, from coordinate 2,377,925 downwards.
TTGACTCATGAACTCGAGTTCGACTTGTTAAGCAAATGACTCGGCCCAAACTCATTCATGAGCTGAGCACGACTCGTTGTTCACCCCTAATAAAAATTATCGTAAATGGTGTAGTCATAGCTAAAAACTAAGGGTGGGCATCTGGTCGGTGAGCCTGACCCGGGTCTCGGCCCGGCCTCGGCCCAGCCTGTGAAATTAAAAATTAAAATTTTTAATTATAAAATAATTTTTTAAAATATAAAATGTATTTAATAATACTAAATATATATTTTTAAAACAAAAAAAATTAAAATAAATAAATTTTTAATATAAACGGGTTAGGCCGACCTATCGGGCCCGGCCCAAGCTTGGCTAATGGTTTACTTTTTGTTTGGTCTAAATAAATATCGGAGTTGAATTGTTTGGTCAACTTGGCTAATGGTTTACTTTTTCAACTTTATGCTTGATCACGTGATAATCATCAATGAAATGGAGAACATGACTTACGGGATAGGATCAATTCACATATCTTACGAACCTGATAGACATACAAAGGACAAGTGAATTATGAAAAGGTGTCTATCAAATGTCTCTTGACATTTATCATAGGTAGATTGTGATGAAAAGGTGTCTCTTTCCCTCTCTATCTCCAGGTGGCCGGACCACTTACCTCACTGAAGTGGTGCTGTTGCTTTTAATTTCCACATAATGCAGGCACTACGTTTGTCATGGTCTTAGAAAAATGATGCTTTTAAGTGTCGATTGGCGACAATAGCATGTTACTGTCTCATGAATCTACCTTAAAAGTAAGCCAAATTCATAGAACACTAAAAAAATGGAGCGAACTCAATTTGCCCTATTTTTGAGGTGCAGTTTTACGGGACAAAAACAAAGTGTTGTTGTTGCCAAAAGGCGTACACATTCAAAAGGAGAGTAGTTTCACAGCACAACCTTATTCTTTCAGCTCTCACATACCAGTCACGTATATAGCCATTTGAGCAATCTAATTTTTTGATAATTTTATGAGATGTATTTATATATATTTTTTCTTGAGCTTAACGGAGTTTAACCGAGCCTAGCCCACTTAACTTGAGCTTGACTCAATTAGGTTGTCGAATTCATTTCTTAACTCAAACCCGACTCGTTTAATAAACGAGTCGAATTCAAGTCAAGTTTGTCGAGCGAATTCGAGTCGAGCTCGACTTGTTGAACGGCCCTAGATATGCGGGGGAGTAACAATGTGTTGTTCTCATAAAAAGCCTCTTATTGTCCTCTTAAAAGGAATTACTTTCTACACATTCAAAAAGAGAGTAATTTCCCAACACAAGCTTATTATTTCAGCTCAAGACCCAGGAGGGGTACCATTTTCTCCCCATTTTCTAAGTTGGACTTTAATTTTCATAATGGCAGACAATTAGGGTTCATAATCTTGTTTTATGGCTTCATCATGAATAAATGGAGCTGCACATGAGGAGAGTTCGAACTCGAGCGCGGCTTGAACTTGAGTTCATGAGCTCGAGCTTTGCTAGCAGAACTCAACTAAGCCTGAACTTAATTAACTTGGCTGGTCAAGCTTGAGCCGAGCTAATCTCACCACATATACCACATATATGTAGTCTTTAGTGTTTTAAGAAGTAAATTGGCAACGATAACAATGAGCTTGGAACAGAGACCTCGTTGTATGATACTTATGAGCAGTGGCGTAGCCACATTGTGATTGGTGTGTGCAGTTGCCCACACCAGCCTCTTATATATATATATATATATATATATATATATATATATATATATATATATATATATATATATATATATATATATATATATATATATATATATATATAATTTAAGTATTTATATATATATATATATATATATATATATAATTTAAGTATTTTTAAACAAGTGTCCCTCCAGTGAATTTTTCTGGCTCCGCTAGGGATTATGTGTGTTCTTTACAAGTTTAGTTATTAGATTATAGAAATTGAACTTTCAAGACTCGAACCCGAGTTGCTTTATGCCATTGAGATCAACCATTTGCTCAAACTCAACTGAATGGACAAGTAGAGAATGTACCAGACGATCTTGAGATTTGAATGGGTCAGATCCAGTTTTTGAGATCCAATTTAACTGAAATCCAATTAATAGAACTGGTTAACTTTGCGTTTGATTCGTTATCCAGTTATCTCAGTCTAATCAAAGTAAATTTGGGTTTTAACTCCAAATCTGAATTGGAGATCCAAATTCGCTTAAAGTTACCCGACGATTTCATTTAAAAAATAAATATCGAATTTGTACACTAAAACACTGATTTTCACTTTCTTAGTTGGAACCTTGAAGGTTCTGATTTGTGCATGCTTTTAACTTCGCAACAAGAAAAAAAATGGAAATATTCTTCCAAAAAGGAATGGAAGGTTCCAGGATAATCAAGATTTAACTGAATCGTATGGAATTAGCAAAAAAAAATCAGGGAAAAGATAAATGAAAAAAATAAATAAAAATGAAGTGAAAAAAGGAAGTTCTTAAAGTATTTAGAAAAAATATAACAATCGGCGTACGGTACTCTTAATATGGCTGGATGTCGATATATCTGTTTTGCTTTGGATATCAGACCAACCCATTTTGAAAAAAATCAGATATGAAAAAAAAAAAAAAATTTCATATCGGAATTGGGTTCGGGTTTAAGAAATGAAATCCAGTCATATTTAGATTCAAATATACATAAATATCTGATTAGATTTAAATTCAAAGTCAGATAGGATCGACTTTTCAATAAATATCCTACATCCAATGCCTTTACATTTTGAAAATTAGCAACTTTAGTACAAATTTCGGATTCACGTCAGATGTGAATGTAAAAATCATATACAGATCAGGTTCGGGGATTGTATTCTATTTGGATTCCGATATGACTTTTCTTCATTCATACTCGAATCTAAACATGTGAGTATAAAAAAAAAACAGATATGGTTAATAGCATATGTGATTCGCATCTGATTCATTGAAATCCCTAAAAACAGTTGCCCCATTGAATTAGTTTGCTATAATTTTGACTCAAATCAACCGATTCCGCTAACAGCATATGTATATAATTTGAGTCAAATCATGCAATAACCAATTTGAGATTCTATATGAAAACAGCCAGGGAATCAAGCTTCGGAAAATGACAATTCGGGCATGCGGTTGAGACCAGAGTCCACCAGATAGGCGACATATCATTGGTCTTTTATTTGTAAGCATATATATATATATATATATATTAGTGGGCCGGTCTGCGTCATGAATCCTTCAAGATAAGTTCTATCAATTCAGGGAGGTCATAATCCAAATAGATCTGTGGATCCCAAGCATATATAGAGAATATTTCCAATATCAAGATATTATAAAGACCTGTTGGGTACGTGTTTGGATTTTACTAAGCTGGTAATTCGGATTGTCAAAATCCATGTAACTTTGAAGTCCGCAGATTTAAGATTAGAGGCTTTACTCTTGGATTTTAAATCAAATCCTTTGATGGTAAAAAACAACAATCTGTAAAACCCAATAACAACCATCTCTATCTTGGGGTGGAGCATCGACAAACGACGCCACTGTCTTCACCTCCCTCCAATTGCCTCCCCATTTTCAGCCGCTTTTTTCTTCCTGAGCATCAAACATGGTTAAATTTACCATGTTAAATTTCACCTGATAATCAAACAGAGCTTCAGATTGGAAGAGGGAGAAATTTCATCCTTAAATTTTTCTAAAAAAATTTATCATGGTAAATTTACCACATTAAATTTCAACCAACAATCAAACGGACCCTAAGCATATAGTTAACAAATTTTCAACTGGTCATAGGGTAGTGACCCAGGTCTCCTGAAGTTGTTCTATCTAACTGCACCCAGATCCACCTCTACCTACGTGCCTGCTAGATGGGGCGTAGCACAATTAGTTGAGCTTGTGGGCTTATGAAAGACCAATCGTGCTGCTTATCTGGATTACAAATAGTGGATGTGTGATACTCTAGTTGATTGGTATGTCACTTCCTACTTAGATCCTGAATTAACGCTGAACTTCGAGGGCAAAAAGGAAGCAGAGGGGATTCCCTTGCCTCCAAACCCGATGCATACCTCGGGAGAAAGATGTTCGCGGAGCAAGGGAGGCTGCCCAGAAGAAAATCATTCTTTCTTTCTTTATCAGACTATTAGATTGGTTTCCCACTGGAGGAGAATGACCACACATGCTGAAGAAAAATACAAACAAGTCACCTCTTTGTCTGGGATGAGTTTGTCAAAAAGAAACATGACTTGCCATGAAAGGCACCAACATCTTCATACAAGGCCTCTGCTTTCTTGATCACTAAGGCAAGAATTAATTCAGTTTCTGACCGATTCAATTGGCATAAGCCGATTCAGGCCAACTCTGACTGTTGCTAGAAGGTGAACCAAGGGCAATTTTTTACTGCGGGGTGCTGTAAAATATTGAATGACTGAATCATCAACAATCAAATTTTTTTTTTTTTCACCATAGAAAAGTGGGATAAAAATCCCAATCGCGATGACGTTAAGAATCGTGACCAATGAAAAGACATGCAAGATATGGGATAAAAATAGACTGGTGATGATAAATTTCTGGCTGGAAATGGTCAAGATTTAGTGTGCAAATTTTGTCCTTTTCTCCTGTATTTATTTTGATCCCAATCCGGCCTCTAATGTGTTGCTGCATCCAATCCAGGGAGGTCATAATCCAAGTTGATCTCTGGATCCCAAGCACATATCCGGAATATTTCCAATTTCAAGATATTATAAATCCAATTTCCAGATATTATAAAGATTTGCTGGGTACGTGCTTGGATTTTACTTAGCTATGCAGGATTTAAAACTTGTAAATTCACTCTCCAATTTTTTTTTAAACGTTATAATGGGCAGTTCAAAACTTTGAAGTTTCATAGTTTACAACTGATGAGAGTCCAATATTCAGTTCAATCAATATTTGTATGGACAGCAAGCGGTGAATGTGCGACACTCTAAATTATGAGTATTTTACTTTGACTTAAATCTCAAAGTAGCTTGAACCTATAAAATTTGAAATTTCAATATTAAGAAAGAATAAAAAAAAAAAAATTTTGAAAATGATAAAAATAATTCTTTAAAAAGAAGAAAAAATCATCTAAAAAAAGGTGTCAGCTTTTCTTTCCCTTATTGTATCATAAACCCCAATGGATCATGGATTACTTATCCACTAAAATTCTTTTGGTGCATTAAATGCATGGTTGGCAAATCCGTGACTCAAACTCAGATCAGCAAATGACCGGGTCACTGGGTCAGCGAGTTGACTCGTCGACTCGGTCGAGTATTCAAATAACTATAATGTAAATTACTGCAGATGAATCAGGCGAGTCAAGTGTGAGTCTGGCCGAGTTAGGGGCCAGTCTGCCCAAACCTTGACTAGTGGCAGGATTTGTTGGTGATCGGAGTTGGCTCAGGCGAAAGATGTTTGTGGAGGAAGCGAGCCTGCGGTGGACAAAGTGTCCTATAGGAGAAGAAAGTTATTCTTCCTTTTATCTGATTGGAGGAGAATGACCAACAATTCTGAAGAAAGATACAAAGATGTCACCTCTATGTCTGTGGTGAGTTTGTCAAAAGAAACATGACTGGCCATGAAAGTCCCCAACATCTTCATTCACTCAAGGCCTAGAGTCTCTAGCGGTGACCTTTAATTGGGCAACTTAAGAAAGTGAGGTAGCATAACCATTTGAGAAAATGATATAATGGCATGCGGGGGCGAAGGCAGGTGCGGGAAATTGCCTACACAAACCGACAAAAATATTTATTTATTTATATTGACATCTTATTTTTATATTGGCACATCAGGCAAATTTTTTGTTTACATGTTGATATCTTTTAAAATTTTAAATTTATTACTAATGCCCCTTAGTCGGAAATCTGTAGATTTAGTATTCAAAGTGGTCAGGTTTTTCTTGTGTATAATACAACGAGCTTAAAAAAAGAAAAAAATAAAAAAAAATATGATAAATTTTTAAAAATTTTAAAAAAATAAGAAAAAATAAAATAACTGAGAAACTAATAACACAAACATCAAAAGATAAATAGATTTACAACAAATAAAAAATAAAAAAAAACTGTTTGGCATTAAAAAAACTGAAAAAAATGAAAAATGTGAAAAAAAGTTGTAATATTTTTTGTAGTTTTGAACGGCCATTTAATTTATCTCGTTTTTTTCATATATATTAAAAAAACGAGTTTCTATGACCAAGATCTAAAATGACTTGGAAGTTTTTTTTTTTTTTTTCATTTTCCCCTGTTTCATGATTAGGTAAAACTTTTAAAAGTTTTGCCAAGTAGTGGGTCTCACTCATTTTACTATGTTCTCTGAAATGACTCGGTATTTTTTTTTTCCCTCAAAGGCTGCTCTGATAATTAGGGTTGCCAAAAGTAGTGGCCCCTTCTATTTTTTCAAAAATAAAGCAAATGTTTTGCCACTGTATATATCTTTTTACTAGTTTCTTTGGACAAAATAATCAGAGATGAGAAAAGTTTTTGCCTTTTTCTTTGTTAGCTGAACACCATTAAGCTTTTGCAGTGCAAAGGTTTTCCCCAGAAAAAATTTGCCACAGGAAAAACTTTTGCCTTAAATCAAACATGCACTTAATGAAACAATAAAAGGTTTTCCCCTTAGAGGATTGGGAGAAAAATAACGCTGTTAAGAACTTCTGATTATTTTATGCATTTTCACTTTTTTTTAGAAAATGATTTTTTTTTTTTTTTGGGGTTTGTGGGGTGGCGGGTTGTGTTCCAAGGATAAATAAGACCCATCAAACAGTGATGTATATATGAACTAATAATTTACACAAAACAGTCTCATGTTTGTATATTTTACATGTAGCTGGTTGAAATTTAAGTCCATTTTCCGTCTCATCATTTTGCTAAAAGTTATCCATTTCTATACAATGAGTTCAGGTCTTACACTAATTCGAAACAATGCACTCCTTTTTTTTTTTTTTCAATTGGACCCCGAGCACCTGTAAAGTAGACTGCATTGGGTGTTCGAGGACGAACTAACACACTGTTTATGTTTTGGACTCATCATAAGCCACCACGTCACGACGTGGGGTATTTTAGTCATTATAAAAACTTGTTCAAATAAGATACACTTTTTAACCATATTTGTTTTTCATATGTTCACATGCTCGGACTTGAATTTAGATTCAAATGTGAATGAAAAAACATACATCCAAATATGAATCCAAAATTTAATTTCATAATTTGGATCTGATCTGTATCTGAATTTTATATTCATATTCAAATCAGAATTTAAATTTGACCAAATCTGTATAATTTTTCAAATGTAAGGACATTGGATGGAAGATATTTGTTCAAAACTCAATTTCTATTTAAACATCAAATAGATCATTCTGAGTACACAAAAACACACACACACACACACACACACACACACACACACACACACATATATATATATATATATATATATATATATATATATATATATATATATATATATATATATATATATATATATATATATATGAATAATTGCCATTGATCGCTCAACAAAGTGATGTGTTATATATATATATATATATATATGGTTATATATATATATATACGGTAGGATGGTTATATTTTATTTAAAATAATTGTTTAACAAAAAATTAAAGGGTTTGGTTTTTTTATCCTTGACCTAAGTATCTAGTTTTACTAATCTTTCTCTCTCTCTCTCTCTTTATATATATCATGTCAAATGTTTAAAAGATTAAAAACCAATCTTTACAAAAGGCACTAGTGATGATCTAGATGTAGTGACAGTTGATGGTGCCTTCAACAACTATGTATGATGTTTTGAATTATAAATTTAAATCAGTTGCTATAAAGGCATTATTGATGATTAATAGTGTAGTGATAGTATATGGTGCTTTTAACATCTCAATAACAAAGTTTAAATTTTTAGTCATCTATTATTTGACAGTTTAGAATTATATACATGTATATGTCGTTTTTGTTGTCCGATCTTGAAACAAATGTTGAATGTAATATGAATGCAAAGAATAAAAACCTATATTGTAAAATTTGATGTATAATGAGACTTCAGTGTCTTTTTTATCTTGCAGGTTTGGATAATTCGAGCATATTCTACTGGTTCATTCTGAAGTCGGGCTCTAAAAGCAGGAGAATAAATTGTGTGTCACTAAAAGCATCATAAACTATTGGACACAATAAACAGTCACTAATACCTTGTTGCTAAAGACTTTTAGCGACGACATTAAATTTTCTAGTCATCCATCGACTGTCCAAAATTCTAAAAGGAAAATCATAAAATTTCCTCCCTCTCTCTCTCTCTCTCTCTCTTTATATATATATATATATATATATATATATGGTTGTGAGGATATTCTGCCCATTCATTGGCTATTTTCACAAATGTAACCACGAAATGGAGTGCAAAATGTCTAAGATCATATGTTCGAAAAAAAACTTGTGAAAAAGTGAATATTGGAGAACATATTGTACAAGTAGTAACATTACTGATCTTAGCTTGTCGATTCATAAAGTTTGAGATCACTAACACAAAATCTAACCAAGTTAATGTAGGTTTTCTACCAAATCCTCTTAAAATTGCATCTACGCGGTTAGTTGCATAAAAAAAATTCTTTTTAATGGGTTTTAGGCGGTCCGATTTTGGTGTCAAGGCATGCATAATTTAAGGTAACTTAATAATTGCATCTCATTAACTCTGATTGAGTTAATAAGAACCTAATGTTCAATAGGCATAAAAGACTTTTTTTAATTAAAAGTGCAAAATTTTGGTGTGCTTCAACAATATTGAAAATTCAAGCGTGCCTTTTATTAAATTCAAATTTATGGGTGTGTCTTTTACTGTTGCCTAAATAGTGGTCATCGAGCACTCCTTCTTAGAGCGGGAGGAAAATATTGTTGGGTTTGTGTTAATGCCATCCTTTATAACCAACCTTCTTATAGGGCTCTTGTGGCGCTGGGCCGGGTCTTGTGGCGCTGGGCCGGGTCAGGCTGCCGGCGGATACCTTATACCTGGCTCAGTACGGGCCCGAGCGATGAGCCGACATGGATAAGCCTGACGTGAGCTTGATCCAGCCCGATAACTTTTTAAAAATATTTATTATTATTATTATTACTATTATTATTATTATTATTATATTTTAAATATATTTTATATTTTAAAAATATTTTTTATTACAACCAGAGCCTGAGCCCAAGTTTTGAACATCGTGTCGGGCCAGACCTGGTTCATACTAGGCTGTGCTGGCCCGATGCCCGTAGGCTCTTGTGGTGTTTATTTTTTCTTGGGTGATAAATAAAGAAATAAACAAGCAATTCAAATTTTAAAATCATTAATTTCATGGAGCTTCAAAAACTTTCATTTTTTAAAGGACACTAGTATAGATAAATAAGTAAATATTTAATGAAAATAAAGAAAAATTATGGGGTTGATGTGGGAGTTTCCCACACCAGCCAATATGTGGCTTCACCACTGCTTTAGTTATAATGATGGAACATAAACAATCCCCTTATAGTGGATGCGAATTGATCAAACTAAGTAAGATTGTCAAAACTCTGCACTTTTGGGTTGTGTTTGTTTCACTAAGGATCTAGATTTGTGAGAATTTGAAATATTAGGATTTTAGATCCATGGATTTAAAATCAAACCACCTCCCATCCGACCATAAATCCACAGCTTTTAACATGTATCATAGATTTAAAATCCATATTGTTTAAACTGGGAATCTCCTAAAACACACTTTTTTCATGCAGCCTTGAATCTAAGATTCGAAGCTATCAAACGCAACCTAAGGTTAACAAGCAATATATTATAATACGGCAAAGAAAGTTGATGATAGGAGATGCTGAGCAGTCTTGCCATGAGGGCACTTGCATAATGGGGCTATAACATGGAGTCTCATGTCTTGGACATTGAATCATCTATGACTGTGTTCCAAAGATTGGGTCATATTTATAAACAAATGTGTTTTAATATACTATAAATTATTGTCACATAAAACTCGTATTATTCGAAAAAAAACTCGTATAATAATCGAGAAATAAACCAGTCATATAAAATGACAATTTAGAAACGTCTTTTTTTTTAAAATGTTATAAAATAAAAAATGTGAAAAAACACGTATTACACATGTTTTTTCATATTTTTATTAATTTTATTTTGTATAATTTTCAGGATCTATCAAATATTTTAATTTTTAAAAAATTTGTCGGGATTTTCCCTAGATGTTATCGAGATATACAACTTTATTGTATTATACTCAAAAAATTCATCACCATATAATACCCGTACACGATATATGTGATAATGCTATAAATATGCCCAGTTGTGGAGCCAGCGTGGGGCTGACGTGGGCGGCCCAAGATAGATATATATAGATTCATATATATGTTTGAATTTCACTAGTTTTATTTTATGTTTGTTCAATTGTTCTAATTATTTTTTGCTCTTTATATGATTTTCTTTATATTCGTTTACGCATTACTTAGTCTATTTTTTTTTTCAATATGCTTTTGTTGTTCTCATGTCAAGCTTTAGATGCCTTAATCGTGCCTAATTTAATTTTCAAGATCTATTTCAAATTTTAGATTTACAATACAGGTTAACTAAGAAAACGTGAACACCATTTATGACAGTGAAGGAGCCAAACATTTAGTCCATTTACATATTCGAACAGTCACTTGATTTAGTTTGTTACATATTGGTGCCTCTCGAATCTCGATTAGAAGATCTTTAATTTCCACGATCTAAAATTTGAATCAGTATATATTAGTGCCCTACAACAAAAAATTTTCTGAGTTCGCCACTTATTTATTTATGAATCTACGATTACTTTCATAAAAGAAAAAGAAAAAGATCTCGACTCTGCATCTAAAAAGGCATGTCATGTTAATCTCTGTCTTCTGATGTGTTCTCTATGCTGACAGCACATGCTTTGCTTCTACTCTTTCATGAGGACGAGTTCGATAGAACCCGATACCTTCCACTTGGGTCGCGCCCCACCACTTTCCTCTGCCTCCAGCCCGCTTTCACTAAATTAATCTCTCTGTTTCGGCGCAGCTCTTCGCTTTCGTTTCCTCTGCCTTTGCTGCTCCTGCTATGCTTCTTTGTTTCTTTTCTTAACTATTTGTAGTAACTTAAGAGAAAGCGGTGAATCTGATAGCACTTAACGTATATGATTTTTCTAGTAGTGAATCTCAGTTTTCAAATTTGTCCAATTTATGAAGGATTTTTGTTTGGCGATCTGAATCGCGCTTGACGAATGAGGAGATCAAAGCTTCGCCAAACATCCCTTAATGTTTGTTTATTTTTACATTAGTATCTGCAAATATTTGCTTTGTCCTATATATGAGTGCCCCTTCGTATGTGAAAATCTATGAATGGGTGCCCCCTTCAGAAAACTTTTCTGAATATGCCCCAATATATTTGTGAGATCCTTGAGGATCATAGAACCTTGAGGATCAAAAAGTTCCATATTCATAGAAAAACAAATGCCTCAAAAGATAGATTCATGAAAAACTAACATAATGATCTTGCTACCAAAATACACCTGAAGACTATTTAGGTTTTTTTCTTTTTTTATTTTATTTTTTTTAATTTTTTGGTTTGTGGGAGGGGTTCGTCCTTGTTACCATTATGAAAAGATGCAAGGTTAACAAATTAATAGTCTAATCTCCTGCATTTCAAACAAATGATTCAAAAACCTTTGCTAGGAATCAAGGTTATGAAACCTTAAGATCTCATAATCATCTCAGATTTAAAATCTAAGCTATTAACCAAGCGCTCCTCTAAGCGATTCCTTCCATTTAGCATGCAAAACCAAAACAAACAAGAGATGCTGTTTCCTAAGTTGATCATCAGCACTATTCAAAATTAAAATCAAACACGACATTAAATTTGATGAGTTGATCATCAGATGAAGATTCACTAATGATTATGATGAGGGTTGCAATCAGGAGCACACACCTTTTTCCGGCGAGGAAACAGCGCCGGGTTCTTTTCAAAGTTTTGCCTTTTGCTTTTTCAGCAGACTATTCCTTGCATAAACCTTCACTCTCTCCAAAGGAACCCAAAGAAAAAAGAAAAGGGAAAAAGGAAGCAGAGGGTGTGTCTTCTCCTGTCCGCTGCTTTTACTTGTGTTCCTTTTTCTTATGGTCATCGCCAATTTCCGCCATGAGATTCTGAGTTGAAGTTTTGTCACTGTCCTGTCTCATTCACCGCAGAAGTGCAGAAAACGTTACCAGCAGGATCCATGGAGGTCTCTATCCAGAAATCCTTCTGTCTCTCACATGTGATCGGACGGTGTGGTGTCTTTAATTACACTTCGTCTGCCTAATGCAATTAAGGCCGGTAAATATGCAGAAATCGCTTCCTTTTTGCTGTCTATCATGAATTAATAACAGCATTCATTCTTCAAGAGAGTACCACTTGTTTTGAACTTTTTAGTTTTTGGAATTATATATATATATATATATATATATAGAGAGAGAGAGAGAGAGAAAGAGAGAGAGAGAGAAATTGGTAAAAACCTAACACTCACGTCATCGATAAAAACCAGACCCATTGATTTTTGTTAAAACTATTTTAAATAAAATATAAACATTTTAATATGTTTACAAAGGCTTTTTTGATATTAAACATTCTTTGATTCATGTTGTTTTAATGAAAAATGTTGATTTTTTTTTATTATCATTCTCATGGGAGCCATCCATTTTTTCTTATTATAAAAACACCATTGAAGTCTAACAAATGATCAACTTAGTATATGTTTTGCAATAAGGTTAGATTGCCAAAAAAAAAAAAATTTAAAAATCAAAATCAAAGGGTCTGGCTTATTCCTAACCTAAGTGCTAAGTGTATGTTTTTTACCAATTATATATATATATATATATATATATATATATATATATATATATATATATATATATATATATATATTCCTCAAGATGTTTGACACTATCAGGGCCTAATATTAACAAACTATTGCATTACTGGTAAAGTAACAATGCAGGTGTACTTAAGAATTACCAGAGCTAGCTTTATGGAGCTCGCTTTATGACACTCTTGTTATCTAAGAAATAGTTGTGTATAATCTTATGTTAATAAAACCCTTAGCAACATCTTCCTTGTCTGTTTTATGGAGCATAGCATAGCTGGTCGGTCTTAGTGTTGTGTTCCATCAGTTCAATTCTTATGTGAGACACTCGAGTTGAAAGGTATATGGTAGAACCACATAGTCTCAAAGCAACCTTTGAACTTAAGAACAGGGGAAACCGTGGCTTTGCAAACCGCCAACCTCTACCTTACCTATTAGATTTTTTTTTTTTTTAAAGTTTTTCTTATGGTCAAGTATATAGAGTTTATGTGTCTCTCGATCATCATTCAAACCATACAGAGAAAAGAATTTCATGAGCTGTTTTGAAGTAGCTTTTCCTTTCTAAGCAGGCACGAGAAAGATGAGTAACCGAACCGAATCGAGAAGACTGTCGATTCTGTGAATCGGTCGATTCAACAAATGAATTCATTTGAATCAACTATGAATAGGCAAACATATTATTATATTTACCTTTGAAAGAACAAACGAGATAATTTATAAGAAATAATTAAAAAAATTAAAACTTTAAAATATCTAAAACTGAAAAATGCAGGTCCCCTTTTATGGACCAGTGAATTGAATTGATTCAAAAACAACTTCAGTTTTTTATGAAAACTAAGAAAAAAACCTAATCCATCTCATTTGAATGGAACTCTGCCTTGTTAATTTTGATGTTTATAAATCGATGGACTTAAATAAAACACATGGATCTAGTAGAGCCGGTCCAGATCCAGAACACTTTCATTCTCATAAGTGAAGAGTGCCAACTGAATCAAATCCTGTCATTGCTTGATCCACTTTGTGATTACTCTTAGAAACCACTAAAATTCAAGAGACCATTGATATATCAAAATTAATCTTTGCAATTGGAGCCTACTTTTAGCTGCATTCTGAAAAACAAGGCTCATATTTCTGATTGTTCCATATTTCAAAAAAGGGGTATTTCTAGCCATACCCATAATCCCTAACTTTATTAGATTATTCATTTAAGATGAAGGAGACGCAGCTGTGCTTTTTTTCTATTTGTGGAAATGAAAAGAATCTTCTCAATTTAAAGTGACAATATTGAAAAGATGAACATGATCTAACCTGAGGAACCAGTAAGTTCTGCAAGAAAAGATAAGGCCCATACCAGCAACATCAAAACTGGGAAACCTGTTCTCAAAATTATGGTGAAAAGGTTGGAGATTGAACGAAAATTTCTATCAATTTATGCTTTTCATGTTCAAGGAATTGAATATTCCCTTTGTTCTTTTGAATAAGTAAAGGAGCAATTTTGGCGCTGAAAAAAGCCAAGAGCTGCTTTAACTTTCCTACTTGCGCTTTAAATTTCTGTTACTCAACGGCCTCTTTTTCCTTTTTCCCCCTTCAAAGCCTCCTGCTTTTCTTTCTTCAAGGTTCATTTTTCTTCAGTCATTAACCCACCCACAGCTGAGAAACACCATTCTTGTATATCATTTCAGAAAAGCAGGGAAGGGAAAGAAAAGGTGAAAGGGAGAAAGAAAAAGAGTAAAGCCCTTCATGGTTGTCTTCCTCCCATTCTCCAAATACACCGGTCTGTTATAAAGGCCACACTCTACTGCAACTCTGCAAGTTTACTTTCTTTGCTTCCTTATGTTTTTGTAAGTCTTTTCTTGATTCCTATCTATCTAGACCTCATTGCTCTGGATAATTCCTCACCAGTTCACCTGTTCCCATCTTCAAAGAGGAGGAAGAAGAGAATGTCTTCACTTTTTGCTCTAGCATTCATTCCCTTTCTTGTTACCCATGCTGTTGCTTCATCTTCATCCTGTTCAAGCGATGCTTCTGCTCTCTTGGCTCTGAAACATGGCTTTGTCAAACCTGACCCAGCATTGAGCAGCTGGGATGAATCCACATGTAGTTCAGTTTGTTCATGGGTGGGAATCCAGTGTGAATTCGGCCGGGTGGTCAGTCTTGACATATCAAATTTCAACCTTTCAGGTTCTGTGTCACCAGCAATATCTGGCTTAGTTCGAGTGATCAACATCTCCCTTGCTGGAAATGGTTTCTCCGGCTTGCTTCCTGCTGAAATCGGCTTGCTTATGGAGCTGCGGTTGCTGAACTTATCCAACAATGTATTCAGCGGGATTGTTCAGTGGGATTTCTCTCAAATGAAGAATTTGGAGGTTTTAGATGCTTATGACAACAACCTTACTGGTTTACTTCCATCGGGTATTTCTAATGCTTCAAGTTTGCGGTACCTCGACCTTGGTGGGAATTATTTTCATGGAAATATTCCTCCAATTTATGGTGGCTTTAGCCAATTGGCGTACCTATCACTAGCAGGCAATGATCTTCATGGAAGAATACCAGGTGAGCTAGGAAACTTGACAGGTCTCAAGCAACTGTATTTAGGTTACTACAATGAATTCGAGGGAGGCATACCTGAGGAGCTTGGTAATTTAGTCAATCTTTTTCACCTTGATCTTTCCAGTTGTGGCTTGGAAGGAGAGATCCCAGCTCAATTAGGAAATTTGCAATTGCTTGACACAGTTTTTCTTCAGACCAATTTTCTGTCTGGTCCAATTCCGAGTCAGCTAGGAAACTTAACCAGGTTGGTATCTCTGGACCTCTCAAACAATGCACTTAGTGGTGAGATCCCGAAAGAGTTTCATAAGCTCACAGAACTTAGTCTTCTTAATCTATTCATCAATAGATTGGGCGGATCGATACCCGGTTTCCTTGCTGAATTGCCCAACTTGGAAACTTTGGCCCTGTGGGAGAACAACTTCACAGGAGTGATTCCACAGAAATTAGGGCAGAAAGGGAAGATCCAAAGACTTGACCTCTCTAGTAACAAGCTTACTGGGTTGATACCCGATGGTCTCTGTTCTGATAACCATTTAAGAGTATTGATTCTGCTGAAAAACTTCCTATTTGGCCCAATACCAGAAAGTCTAGGGAGGTGTCTAAGCCTTAGCAGAGTAAGGATGGAAGAGAATTACTTGAATGGAAGTATTCCTCCTGGTTTTCTTTACTTGCCTGAGCTAACTTTGGTGGAGTTGCAGAACAATTATCTCACTGGAGCTCTTTCTGAGAACCACGACACCTTGACAGGGACCATGCCCACCAAATTGAGTCAACTGAATCTCTCCAACAACTGTCTTTCTGGTGGCCTGCCATCCTCCATTGCAAATTTTTCGTCTCTGCAGATGCTCATACTAAGAAACAACAAATTTTCAGGGGAAATTCCAGCAGAAATTGGCGAACTAAGTCACGTGCTAAAGATTGATCTCAGCAAAAACTTCTTTACAGGAATGATCCCACCTGAGATCGGCAATTGCTCCATGCTTAACTATCTAGACCTCAGCCAGAATCAGCTCATAGGCCAAATTCCACCAGATATTTGCAGAGTCACAGTCCTTAACTATCTAAATGTGTCACACAACCATCTTAGTCAATCCATACCCAGATTAATTGGATCAATGAGAAGCCTCACAGTTGCTGATTTTTCCTTCAACAATTTCTCCGGAAACATACCGGAGACAGGCCAGTTTGCATACTTCAATGTCACTTCCTTCGCAGGGAACCCCTTGTTATGTGGATCAGTCCTCAACCCTTGTAATTTAACATCAGTCTCAGTAAGGCCTAGCCATGTCGTCAGGGATTTCAAGTTGATGGTTGCACTTGGCCTGCTGATCATCTCATTTGTCTTCGCCATTGGTGCCATCATTGGAGCCAGAGCTCTTCGAAGAAGAAAAACTCTTAAATGGAAGTTAACGGCATTCCAGAAACTTGAATTCACTGTGGAGAACATACTCGAATGCCTAAACGACTCCAACATAATTGGGAGAGGAGGGTCAGGAGTTGTTTACTATGGTACAATGCCCAACGGTGAAGAGATAGCAGTGAAAAGGCTAATGAATATTGGTAGTCAAAATGATCATGGATTTACTGCTGAGATTAAAACCTTGGGTAACATCAGGCACAGAAACATAGTCAGATTGCTAGCATTCTGCTCTAACAAGGAGACCAATCTTCTAATATATGAGTACATGTCCAAAGGGAGTCTGGGTGAAGCCTTACATGGGAAAGGGGGGGCCTTCCTGGGTTGGCAACTGAGATATAAAATTGCTATGGAATCAGCTCAAGGCCTAAGCTATCTGCATCATGATTGTTCGCCCCTCATAATCCACAGAGATGTGAAGTCCAACAATATACTGTTGGACTCAAACTTTGAAGCCCATGTTGCGGACTTTGGGCTAGCCAAGTTCCTGCGTGATGGTGGAACGCTGGAGAGCATGTCTGCAGTTGTTGGTTCATATGGCTACATTGCTCCAGGTACTCTCTTTCTCTCTGATGAAGGGATAGAATAATTTCAGTTGGTCGCTTTTGACGTTGCCTTTATCGTCAGAGTATCATTAACATTCATAACTATACTTTCTAGTAGTGGCCATGGTGTTTCCTCTACAATCTTCTAGCTCTATCAGTCATGAGAAACTTCTCCCATGCTAAAAGAAAGAACAACAGAGGCAAACAGTTTGTGACGTTGATCACAACTTCAGTGATTGCAAGGAGCTGCTCTCTGTGTGTACCAAAGAAAATCTAATTCCATTAGGGATCTCAGTAATTAATCAAGTAAAAAGAGAAGTTAATAATCAAATAGTTGGGAGAACAGGAACTGCTGAAATTTTCTTCTGGTTTCAGCATTCTCCTTCTATGGTTAGTAAGATCAACGTGGTTGTCCTTATTCAAATGGAGTTTCCCACCCCCCACCTAGTAAACTCATCAAAACGAGGCAAACTCATCAAAACGAGGCCCTTGTCTTTGACAATATTAGTAAGATTAACGAGATTATTCCTCTTCATTGGAGACCTAGGTGCCACACAGGATTCAGGTCAGCAGAATACTGTGCTGCTGACACCGGAACCCTGTCAAAAGCAGGTCTATAAGAGACCGCGCTCACACCTTCAAATGATTTGGAAATTAGAGCCTGTTTCTGGGTTTTGGTGAAAGATCACTTTATGTCTCAAACATCAGATATGCGCTTCCCTCTTTAGACATCACGGTTTCCCAGGCACCTCCATTCTTTCTTTTAGTCATTGAGATTACTTTTCTTAAAGACTCCTTAATCTCTTTTGTTTCAGAAATCGTATAAGATGTGCAGATTTTTTCGATTACTTTGCAATATAACCATGACTTTTCTTTGTTGATTTCCACATGAGAATTATATCTGCATTAAATGGGGTGCCACCAAGTTCATGAACTCATTCGACATCAACTGTTCAACTGTCAGTTGTCGAGAGGACAGAGTATGGTAACTTCATTACCAATTTCATGAACTTGACGGCAGTAGTACTCCGTTTATTGACTGCCCTACTTAGTGTAGAATAGACCAAATTTCATGAACTCCCAATCTGAAATCTATCCGTCTAGCATCAGAAGATGAGGGCTGGCTGGATTTTATGAATTTGGCCATGACAATAATTTCCACTAATTGCAAGTGCATAAAAGGGCCCGGAGTTCAGGAATTTGCAGAAAAAATGGACTTTCAAGACCTTGGTATGGTTCACTTCCTTGATTGGTTTCGTTTGTTGATGCAGAGTATGCTTACACACTGAAGATCGACGAAAAGAGCGACGTGTACAGCTTTGGCGTCGTCCTCCTGGAGCTCATCACAGGGCGTCGGCCGGTGGGAGAGTTTGGAGATGGCGTGGACATCGTTCAGTGGGCCAAGATGGCAACAGACTGCAGCAAGGAACAGGTTATGAACATTGTCGATCAGAGGCTTGGTCAAGTGCCCGAGGAAGAGGCCAAGCATGTGTTCTTCATCGCCATGCTCTGCCTCCAAGAGCACAGTGTGGAGAGACCAACAATGAGAGAGGTCGTGCAGATGATCTCTGAGCGTCCCCCGAAGAGGATCCACCCTTAGCCTTTTTTTTTTTCCTTTTTCTCACACTTCCAGACAAAAAAAAAATCCGAGATTTTCTCCGTTTCTTATGCATGCTCCTGGCTTTTGTGCCCAATCAAACAAAGCAATTGTTTAGCATCAGCCAAGATTACTCGGGTTTGATACTTGAGTATGCACCAGCAAGTTGCCTGCATTGCTGCAGAACAAACTAGAAGCATTATATATATAAGATCATCTTGATAAGTTTGTGATGTTAATTTTTCATAGATTTGTTGGTAGAAAAAAATCTTCTTCCTTATCATATTCAGAATGAAAAATACTCAATTGAAATATGAAATTTAGCCTAATTTCTCATATAACTGAGTGAAAAGAGAAAAAATCCTAAAAAAAAAAGAAACTATCAACATTCTTTGAAAAGCTGAACGATTTGTGTGTGTCCGAGCACTACTGAATAGATTTTTTGCATATAATAAATGTAAACTCTATGAGATTCTAAGTGAGTGAGAGGATTATCTCACCAATTGGTAGGGTTGCACAAAAAAAATTATGCTCATGCTCGACTTGCCTATAAATGAGTTGAGTTCGAGCTTATAAATATACTCAAATGAGTCGAGTTTCAAGAACTCGACTTGCACCGGTACTCTATATAATATTGTCAAAACCGGTTCACAAGTTACACAAGTTAAACGAGTTACACGAGTTAAACTAGTTAATGCGTGCACGAGTTAACACCTAAATGAGTTAACCGAGTCTATTTCGAGCTCGATTTTGTGTAGTCAGTCCAACTTGAGCTTGTTACAAGGAGTTCGGCTGGAGTTAGCTTGAGCTCGAGGTCGACTCGGCTCGTGTGCAACCCTACCAATTGGGAGAGAACTAAAGCACCTCTATTTTCCATTGCTCCCAAAATTCAAAGTTATATTAGTACCAAGTAGCCAGATTTTTGTGTACTTCAAGTTGCATGTAGGACATGCTCTCCTTACTATATAAGACCATAGTTTACAACAGATTCGAACTAGAGACATACCTTCAACTTGTTCCAAGCACACTTATTTGACCTATGCTCAAAGTTTAAAGTAATGGTGGTACCAGGTAGCGAGATTCGCAGCATAAATTCTATGAGATTGACTTCATTTATTTTTTATTGTTATTGTTATGGGGTTGTAGCTTTATATGTTTTTAATTAACCTAAACCCATATATTTGACTTTTTATTTAATTTAAATAAAAAAAAAAGGTCATGCTGAACCTGACTAGTTCATATTTAAATTAACTTAAAGCTGAACAAAAAAGAACGCTTCATCCCATGGCAAAAAAATGAAGCTAAAGTAATGTGTTGGTCCGTACAACACTTTGTGAATCCATTTTTGTTTGTAGGTTAAATAATGAGAAAGTATGTTATTTTGGGCTTCTAGGATTTTCTTAGAAACGAAATTGTCTAAGGCCTACCAGTTGCTCATACACATTTACAATACGGATATCAGGATCCCAATTCTTTGACTTGATCCAATAATTAAACATATTTAACCTACAAGTTCACTATTTGCTTTTCATTTTTATCATAAAAAAACACAGTCCTTGGTCTTAGAGAAAAATGGATTATGTGACATAAAAACCTTGATTTATGTCCAATTTCAGTAGTTGGAAATCTAGTCTACAGCAATCAATCACACAGGTAGGAATTAGAAAAAAGATTATTAGTTAATTAGGTGGGAAGTGGGTGGAGTTAGAACTTTTTTTTTTTTCCGCAAAGGGCTGAACTATAGTTTCAAACCTTTAAACTAATTTTTTCATAATTCATAAGTAAAAGTTTCATTTTTTTTTTAAATTAGAGGGAGGACCATGGCCTTTGCCGCCCCTGCCTTGGCCGTTGTTGATTATAAGTACATGAGTCATTTTGGAAAAAAAAAAAATCCAAACCATGAAATGTGCACCGAGATCTATTGTGATCTTAAATCACTTAAATCACTAGAAAATGGTCTACACTAAGTCAACATAGCTTTTCATGTGCTACATTGAGGCCACAGTTTGACTCTCAAACTCACAAAAGCTTGATTATAGCTCAACATGTACAGTGATAGTGATATGCAAGTTGAAGTATAACATAGATGTCATCTCGAGACACCTACGATAGGCTTGATACCCTGAGAAGATGAAAGAAAGAGTAGGGGTTCCAATGCGCGTCTCAATGATAGAATACTCATCCTCATGCTTATTCCAAAAGTTTTCAATACCACACAAAATATTTGATAAAATAACTATAAATGGATAAACAACAAATCACTGCTCAGATTTTAAAAGTCACAAAATTATGCAATGCCATATTGTTTTTTTATCTTTAACAAAAGTATTTTTATCATTCTATATAAAGAACTAGTGTTTTATTTTAGTAGGTTGTCCTCTGAGTTTGTTTTTTAACAAGTTTTTTTTAGATACCTTTTTATAATTTTTCCAGGCAAGATTACGGAAATAAAAATTTATTATCTGGATCAGATTTTAAAAAGACCCGAGCTTATGATACTTGAACACATCGAATCAAACCGTGTGCACGCTCTTATCCGAACTTCTAACTCATTAAACCTTCATTTTCGGTCAGATCAGTTCGGATCAGGCATAATCGGCATATCGAATCCAAATAAAAAACAGCCACACTCCTTACAGAGGACTCGCTCAAACTTTTTTTTTTTTTTTTTACCAGATCTAGCATCACCACATATATCCGAGATCCAGATAGAACCCTAGAATATCTTTCCGGATCGTCTCAGTCATGGATCCAAATCTTGCGTGGCCCGTATCTTAGTCCAGATGCAACCCGGAGAAAAATAGTTATGTCAAGGGCATTTACGTAAGCGAGCAAAACCCTAAAGCCCAGAGAAGCTTAGGGTTTCATCCATTTCAGCCCTTATATCTGATAGAAGAAGAGCGGTCGAGCCCTTTTCTTCGAGAGAGTGAGAGGGAGAGAGAGCGAGAGAGGGTGGGATGTCTCACCGGAAGTTCGAGCACCCGAGGCACGGGTCCCTGGGTTTCCTCCCGAGGAAGAGGTCGACTCGCCACCGCGGCAAAGGTGATGAATTGGAAGAATCCTGATCAGTTCGTGTGTTCTTCTTTTCTGTATTGTTGCTGCCGTTATTTTTTCTGTTTTATTCTTGCATTCGTGATCTGTATATGCTGAATCGACGATCTGGTCACTGCAAAGCGCAAAATATGCGGTTCTGAATTCAATGCTTCTTTTTTGCGAATTTGTGTTTACTTTCGTGCTGTTTCTCATGGCCATGTGAAATGATTGATGTCGTGGTCCTTTGGGCTTGTCCTTGCACTTTGATGATTCATGGTTCGAATTCTTAGAAGCTTCCGGCGCCATTTTAGGGAGGCGGTAGGTTTGGTCTGCCGCGTGGTGCTGGAATCGTAGCTTAGGCTTGCTTTGGTCGACTCCAGTGGAGGATTGGATTTTGAGTTTCGTTTGTTGTCATGCGTATGCAAAGTAGAATAGGGTCGGTGATTCTTATGTTGGATTGTTTCATGTCGAACATTATGCGTCGTGAGGTGTAGATCGAGAATGGTGGGTGATCTGAGATTTTGGGATGAAGGGACCTGCCGAAGTTGATTATCTCTTGTTATCTTATTCATCTCGGATATGCTCTTGGTTCGTTCGGCTTCCTGAAGTTCTAGTTTCTCTTCCCATGTGGGGTAATGCAGTATAATCCAGCCTATGTTTAGTCTACGAACCTATGTTCGGCTATGCCAATTGTTTTAATCTACTGAGATGTTCTGTTAGACGCCCTCTCTATCTTCTCGTCCAATCCTTCCTCCTGCAGTGTAGAATGAACTTCTGTAGGCTTTAACCATATGGACGACGGTCATCATCATGTTAACACTCCAGATGCTTCTGTCTATTTAAAGTGGGCAATGCAGATGACTGGGGAATAGAAGTGAATGGCAACGAACTTCCTTTGAGGACACTTGGAAGATTCGGTGTCTTGCTACTGATATGTTGTCTAAATAGATCATCTGATGGCTTCCTGAGGTAGGTTTTGAAACGAGAAAGTATCACCATTATATTTTCCAGCAGCGCTACGTGTGTGTGACTGAATCTTCTTTAACAAAAACAGTCACTTTTGCACTTTGCTAACTTACTATGTTTATCTTGGCTGCTAGCCTACTACCTAAACAGCTAAACTAGATAGTAGATATTACACTTATAGTCAATAGCTATTTTTTTTGCGTGTGTAAAACTGGGTGGGGAGGTGGTGGATTCATGTCTTTAGATATCTTTTTGTCAGCACAGTCTCTTTTGGTGTAAATTGTTGTTTGTTTTCAAGTTTCAACTTCTTTCCTATTGTTCGACATCTTTGACTTTGATTAATTGCTGTACCGTCCTGTTATGTATTCAATTTGACTTCTGGTTTTCATAATCTATGTTAAATATCAGCTCCTGAAAATGCTTTTATTTCTTCCTCTTTTTTATTTTTATGCATTTTCATGAATATCTAAATGGTCAAATATCGTGACAATATTGTTGAAAACAAGCTAACTGACAAATTAGGAATTACTGAAAAATTTGTCGAAATGAAATTTAGAAGATATTTTTTCCAGCCATGATTAAGGTCATTTAAACTTTTTTTGGTTCCTTTGACATTTTAATGACAAGTTCGAATTTCTGTCAATGTTTTTGTAGGGAACTTTGCAGAAGGTTCACATTTGCATAGGTTTTATATTTTTTTCTGCATTTTATATTTTTGGTCCTGGGATTTTCTTGAGAATAACAGATTTTCTGAATCTCTGATTAATATTTAAGGAAAGCCTTGCCGAAAGCAATTTGTGACAATAGTTTTCTGTTTTAATGCCTGCAGTTTGTTTCCTCAGTTTTGGCTCCTGGACTATGCGTTATAGTTGTCATTGCAACCAAACTGTTTCTTGCTCTTATTGGACTACCTCCTTCCCCTCTCCTTTCGTCCTCTTTCCTGTAATGTGCATAATATCTCTTTAGTTATGGAGCAATTTGTTGATTATTATTTTTTTGGTTTGTAAGCTATTTGTCCTTTCTTGTTTTCCTTGATGCTTGATGCCAAAGTAGCTATAGTTCTTTATTCTTTGTTTATCTTCAATCAAATCTAATACTGGCTTCAAGGTGGACGTAACAGATTTCCTTGTTTATGTTTGTCTATATGTATTTATTTTGTCTGCAAAATTGGTCATTGATATTAGTCTCTGTATCATAATGTGCCTCAGTGAAGTCTTTCCCGAGAGATGATCCAAGCAAACCATGCCGCCTCACAGCCTTCCTTGGATACAAGGCTGGAATGACCCACATTGTCAGGGATGTCGACAAGCCTGGATCAAGTAAGCTGATTAATCATCAAGCATCTCACCTTATTCTTTCTGTTTTTAGCCGTTGAAATTTTTCCTGATGATAAAGCTCAATTTCCATGCTTCTTTGTTGGTACCTATCATGGTTTTGTCACCTTATTTTTTATGGAATTAAATTTCTTCTATGTTTTTGGTTTAATTATTGAGCTTTTTGACATTATCAAGATGTTCATGCTCTCAAGCTGGCCGACTATAAGATTGGTGGTCCTTGAAGGTGGTGTTAGTATGACCAATGTTATCCGTATCGTACGATACGAACGCGTATCGTACGATACGTATCGTATAGGTCAAGAAAACCTATACGATACGCTGTTTAAAGACGATATGCGTCTGTATCGTACACGTATCGCACGATACGTGCGATACGGGGGCCGTATCGTACGATACGGGCGATACACCCCCGTATCGTACGATACGGGTTAAAACACAAAATTTTTTATTTTTTAAAGTTTAAATACTCCTCCCTCTCTCTCTTCTTGTATTTAAAGACTCCAAGAGACGTAGGAGGGAGAGATTTTGCACATTTTCATCAAAAATAACCAAGGATTCATCGATTTGGAAAATATTATCGTTAAATCATGAAAGATGATAAGTTGATAACTATATGTTTTGAACTTATAAAATTGTGATGTAATATAAGTCCTAAAACTCAAAGTCCTAAGACTCAAAGTCTTAAGATTCTATAAAATTTTCAAGTTTAAAATTGTGATGGATGCTTATTATGTTATTTTGAATATCTAATTTCTAATTTATGAATGCGTTGTTGACACACATGAATGTTCCTTATGTATGATGATCTTTTTTATATTTGAATATATTTTTCTTGATTTCTGATTTTTTGTTTATTTTTTCAGATTTTTAATAATTTTTCTCTATTTTTCTGATTTTTAAATATTTTTTAAAATTAAAAAATTAATTTTACGATACGTTACGTTTACGATACGTTACGATACAGCGTATAGGTCAGCCCGACCGATACGCGATACGCTACGCCTTTTATAACTTTGAGTATGACAATTGAGGGCAACTGGGTGCTTAGTTGTTGCAGGTGTAGCCTTGGTGCCTAGAGAGGCCATTTTTGACCCAGACCAACTAAACCTTCAATTATATCTTCAATTATGCATCAAATCAGAAAATCATGATTAAATGGTTAGATAAAGAACTTTTTGACTTGGAATAATAGAGCTAATGACTAAAATCTTTACTTGGTTTGCTAATAAAGTATAAACAGTACAATATTTATTTTTCAGATTGGTAGAATTAGTGTTCCAATTAGATCATCTTGTCTAAGCAGTATATGAACTGTAGCATGAACTAAAATATTTCTTCTAGAACTGCGTTCAGATTGAGGTTCAGGTACATGATCTCATCAGCCAATTTTTTTTTTACATATGCTAGATTCATCTGACACATCTGACAAGTTTGCAAATATCCTAGCCAGTCACTTGCATCCTATCGCACAAAATTTTTCTCCTTGCTTTGCAATGTATGGATTCTGTACTCATTTTCTTTGTTTTTTCCAATCTGCTTTGTTCTTTTTTGCTGTTTAATCTGAGTTAGGAACTTGTTTTCTATTAAGTTCTGGCGTTCCTCTTGTGAAAATCCATTTTGAAGGTTTTGCCCAAAAAAAATCTTTGAAGGACAAAATGATTTGTGGATCCCTAGAAAATTTTTTTTCAAGGATTCAATTTGCAAGGATGGGTTGTGTCCACCAGCTTCCATCTATCTTCTGATTCCTGTTCCAATCTTTTTGTTGGCTGCCAGACCAGAGCCTGTCGAAAGATCCAGCTTATTTCTCTCATTTTTTATGTTTTATGCTGGCCCATGGGTTACAGAATCAAGCGGCTGTAATTTCTTATGAGACTTTGTTCTTGTGCCAGAGCTTCACAAGAAGGAAACATGCGAGGCTGTGACAGTCATTGAAACACCTCCAATGATTGTTGTTGGGGTTGTTGGTTACATCAAGACACCACGCGGGCTCCGGACTCTAAACACAGTTTGGGCTCAGCATTTGAGCGAAGAGGTGAGGAGGAGGTTCTATAAGAACTGGTACAAGTCCAAGAAGAAGGCATTCACAAAGTACTCCAAGAAATACGAGAATGATACAGGGAAAAAGGAAATCGAGGCTGAGCTAGAGAAAATGAAAAAGTATGCATCAGTTGTTCGTGTCCTAGCCCACACACAGGTGAAAACTTTGGCTTCCTCATATTTTATCTTTTGTTTGCTTTTAATGGATTTTATTCATTTCTACTCGTATCCATGTTAAACTAGGTAGCTGAGGTTATGAAATGGTCTAATTGGAAGTTATGTATCTTGTGTGGTGATCCTGCAGATAAGAAAAATGAAGGGTCTGAAGCAGAAGAAAGCTCACTTGATGGAGATTCAGGTGAACGGTGGAACAGTGGCAGAGAAGGTTGATTATGCCTACAAGTTCTTTGAGAAGCAAATCCCTGTGGATGCTGTCTTCCAAAAGGATGAGATGATTGACATAATTGGTGTGACCAAGGGTAAGGGGTATGAGGGTGTTGTCACTCGCTGGGGCGTCACCCGCCTGCCACGCAAGACCCACCGTGGGCTTCGTAAGGTAGCTTGTATTGGTGCTTGGCATCCAGCTAGGGTGTCCTTCACTGTTGCCAGGGCTGGACAAAATGGATATCACCATCGTACAGAATTGAACAAGAAGATCTACAAACTTGGGAAGAACGGGCAAGAATCACATTCTGGAGCAACAGAGTTTGATAGGTTAGTGATTTTTACATCTGTTGTACCTATAGTTCTCATTTTCTTTCTTAGTAGGTTTGGTGGGATTTTCTTTCTCATTTAAGATTAGAGTTGGATCTTGTGCTGCTGATAATTACCCGCGAACAATGTATGTCTCTGATTCTCTTCACTGTGGACAGGACTGAGAAAGACATCACCCCCATGGGAGGGTTCCCCCACTATGGTGTGGTGAAGGACGACTACATCCTCATCAAGGGATGCTGTGTTGGTCCTAAGAAGCGCGTTGTGACCCTCCGTCAATCTCTGCTGAAGCAAACCTCCCGGGTTGCCATGGAGGAAATCAAGCTGAAATTCATTGATACCTCATCCAAGTTCGGCCATGGTCGTTTCCAGACTACACAGGAGAAGGCCAGGTTCTATGGGCGGCTGAAAGCGTAAGGGACGCAAACATGGTAGTCCTTTTCGTTGAGGTTTCGGTTTTTTCAGTTGAGATATATATTCTCGTTTTCCATTGCAAGCAGGACATTCTTCGCTTGAAATTATGTTTTTTGGTAGCGACAGCAGATTTTGTTTTAGTTCTGAGATACATTTTTGTCTTCTATATGTTATTAGGCTGGACTTCTATGCATTGTGTTGCACCGAATGGTTTGGTCTTTAGTTTCCGATATATATATTCTTCTGGATTATGAATTTCATAAGCTCGCTTTGCTTTCTGTATCAAGAATGAGACTCCCACCGAAAGGAACTGGAAACACACACGCACACTCTCTCTCTCTCTCTCTCGCTCTCCCCCCTCCTCTCTCTTTTGAATCAGATTCGCGCCATTGAAGTGCTTGGGACGAAAGCTCTTAGAGTCTTGGAATTTAAAACGCTGTCATAACGACAAGGTTTGCAGATCCAAATTTCTTCTGTTTTCTTTCTGCCGTATAATGGTAAATTGTGTTTTTTGACTGATATTCCAAAGAAAGAAGGTATTGTCATCAATGGATCCGCTTTAAATCGGATATTTACTATGTCCGATTTTTCAACATCTTTGGATTAGAATAGGATTTGAATGCGGATAAACAAATTAATGCCATATTAGAATCCGACTCTAAACATGGAAACCGATCCGAAGTTTATTTTTAAAACATAGGGGATAAACATAAATGAAAGCGGACATTCGAATTGGAATTTATATATCTGAATCCGAATTTATCTTTAAAGTTCTTATAAATACCCAAATTCCCATGCATTACCTAAAATCAGAGTTTGAATAGCAAATTCACGGCTGTGTTTCTTAATCCCACTGGTCCAAGTTTGGTCCATGGCAGGGCCGTCCGAGTAAGAGGTGTTC
Source organism: Nymphaea colorata (assembly GCF_008831285.2). Classification (NCBI taxonomy): domain Eukaryota; kingdom Viridiplantae; phylum Streptophyta; class Magnoliopsida; order Nymphaeales; family Nymphaeaceae; genus Nymphaea; species Nymphaea colorata. The sequence goes on along the minus strand of NC_045138.2, from coordinate 2,349,501 downwards.
CTCAAACTTCATAGACCAGCCCTTGTTCTTTTGTTTTTACGGATGCATTCTCCACTGTTTCTATATATGCTCAACATTTTATAGTTTACTCATTTGTTTTTACGGATGCATTCTCCACTGTTTCTATATATGCTCAACAATTTTATAGTTTAGTCATGTATGAAAAAAATGTGAAACCATGAGGGCTGGTGCATGGAAGAGCACTCTCATCTAAAACCGGCCTAGACTGGACTAGACTTGACTTGGACGGGACCTGGAGCTTACCTGGACCAGGATTATATTAAAAAAGACAGTGTTGAATGGGATATTCAAAATTACGATTTTAGATATGGCTTCAAATTTGGATGTTTAAATTCAGATTCAGATGTGTAGATCCAGATTTGGACATTTAAATTTGGATTCAGATATACACATTCTGTTCAGATATCCAATTTTTCTTTTTTTATATTTACTATCAAATCAGATATTTATTTAATACCAAATTCGAATTCCACATGCCATTTTTAAAGCAAAATCTGATCAGATTTCTTATTAGGATAACAAAAATTTTCATATTCGACTTAAAGTAATTCAGTTGGATATTTGAAGTGCATCATATCTATCGTTTCCAGTCCAAAAGAATAGTGTTCATCGAAATTGAAATAATGTAAACAAGTATTTGGGGTTTTGGTACTTTTGTGTATCCAGAATTCTGCAAAATCTGATTCCATTGTATATTAGATAATCGGAATCCAAACCGCTTTACATTCTTCCAGCCATCAATATCACACACGCCTTCCCTTTTTCTCCAGTCCAAACTGCCAAGCCATACAGCAACTCTGCAACTCTACAGGCTGAGAAAACTCAAGCTGCTGCATCACTAAGAGAGGGAGGGAGGGAGAGAGAGAGAGAGAGAGAGATCACCATGGTTTCACTCCAAATTCCGAAAGAGAAAAGCACCACAAACTACTACCTACCAAGTGGAGGACTACATTCCTGCTCGCAAGTCACTATATTGTTTCTGTAATGCAGGGCTGACACAAGAGAACAGAGATGCTTTTTTTGGCTTGCTGCCAAAGATGAACGACCGCAGAGGAATCCTTCTTCGGCCCAATGTGTTTCTCACATAATTAACATGATAGTGGTGATGGTGGTGGTGTTTGCTTTCTGACAATCCGAAGTTCTCTTTCAATTTCAGCATTGTTTTCTCGAGTTCTAGCTGGAGGCCTCTTACATGATCCAGACCAGCTTGCAGTTCATCTGCGACCTTGTTATTTTCTTGCTGCATGTTCAGAACTTCACCTTGAAATTTTGCTGCCTGATATTTTGTCAGGTCAACTCCGATCTTGGGGTTCTTCTTGGAGACCTGAGACAGTTCTTCTTGTATGTTGCAGAGAGACGAGAAACGATGCTTCAGTTCATCCTTGAGCAAAGCATTCTGTTCTATCCACATCAACAGCTCGCCCTGCAACTCTGTCAACTGCTTCTGGATTGCCTCCACGCTAGACCTCGTGCTCTGGTTATTACTGGGGCTAGAGGTGGAGCTTGCGGAGTGGTTACCGCCCTCTTCTTTATTCTTTTCCTTTTTCAACTTCAACAACTCCACTTGTGATTCTTGGATTGCTGTCTGAAATTTCTGTATCTGATGGAAGGAGGTACTGAATCTCAGCCAGAATTCTAGATTCTCTTCCAGTAAGCCATCAATATCTCTCCTGAATTTCTCTTCCATGACGGAAGGAGGTCCACTGTTTTCACTGAACACAATGTTGATCTCTTTTTCTGTTGGAGACGATTGCTCCAATCCACCATTTCCATTGCTTTGGTCTCCAGCGTATTCCACACTTCGATGATCCAAATCATCAATATTCGGCACTACATTTGAATCTTTCGAACTGTTGACGGTGCCCTCCAGGGAATCATCGCCTTGGACAAATTTGGTCTCAGGACGTTCAGAGCCCAGTTGCAGAGCGCTGAGCTTATGCTTTAGTGACTGGATTTCATCGTCTTTTTGAGCAGTTTCAATCTCCAATAGTCTGATCTTTGCCATTTTTTCAGCGACAACGTCTTGCTTTTGCTTCTCCAGTTCACCAAGTTTTCTCTTTGTTTCTTTGTGATTTCGAAGAACTGTTGTATACTCTGTCAGCAGTGTCTTTTCTCTGTCTTCCATCCCCTCTAAAAATCTTTGCCAAGTTTCTGTGTCAACTAATTCCAGGCTGAACTTCTGTAATTCACTACAAGTACTAGCATTTTCGATATCTGTTTCAGGTTCCCCTTTGTTTTCAACTTCAGTATCAAATTCGGGAGAGGTTTCTTGCGTGGATTTAGCTTCCGCACCAAATTCAGAGCCGGATACTTCAACGACCTTTTGCAGCCCGTCCTTGATATCCCTTTCTTCGATTTCAGTTCCATTCTTGACAACTTTCCCATTATGACTTTCTGTGGTTGGAACTTCCTTGGAATCTTTATTCAATTTGCTTTCTGCATCAAATCCAGAACCAGGTTCTTCAACCACATCATGCGATGTATTCCTGGTATTGCTTTGATCAGTTTCAATTCTATTTTTCACATCTTTCTCCTCTTCACTTGCTGTGGTTCCAATTTCCTTGAACTCTTGGCTCAGGATAGCTTCCGTGTCAAGTTCAGAACTAGATTCCTCAACTGCATCTTGTAGTCCACCATTGTTATTGCTTTGTTCATCTTGTATTCTATTTATAACACCATTTTCTTCTTGGTGTTCAGTGCTTAGGATTTGCTTGCTATCTTCAATTGACTTGGCTTCTGCGTGAAATACGGAATGAGGTTCTTCAGGTACCTCCTGCAATTTACCTCTGGAATTGCTTTCTTTTCTGACTTCTCTTTCCTGCGCATTATTGGCATCTCTTGTCACTTGACACTCCGTGGCTGGGTTTCCATTTGCATGTTCTTCCTCTTGGAGTTCGACAGCAGGCTTTCCACTTCCTGATTCAAATAGATCAATGTTTTCACCTTCGTTCTGATGCAGCTGGACTTTCATTTTCTCTGTAAGATCACCAAGCTTGCAGCGTACTTCTGTAAGGTTGGCCTCAAGCTGCGCTTTCTGTTCCTCAATGTGAAGATTGAGACATTGAACCTCCTGCAACTCTTCTTCAAGGCCTTTTATTCTGTTGATCATGGCCTTGGAGTCATCCATAAGTGACGTCTTGTCTTCTTGCAGGCCCTGCAAGTGCTCTTGCAGCTGATCTGTTTCTGATTTAAGTCTTGAAATCTGTGCATTCTGGGATGAAACCTCTGCTTCCAGAGTGACAACTTTGCTTGCAAGCTCATCAATTAGTTGACTCACCTCAGGAACACTCAGATCATTGTCATCTACCTCCAAATGTTTCACTATTTTCTGGCAAGCAACTTGATAATCAGCCTTCTCTTTCTTAAGATTGCAAAGTTCCTCTTCCATTGTTTTCATGGTTGGATGTGCAACTATTTTTGGATCCTCATCGTCAAGTTGACAGATCTCTGGATGGCGTTTAATGAAATCATCCTTCAACAGCTTCAAACTCTCTTCCATTATCTTTATTCTTTCAGATTCAGTCTGCACTTCTAGTAATGATTTCTGCTGCTCTTCCTGCAAATTTCCAAGCATTTGCTCGCAGGATCTCAGAGCTGTAACAGCCATTAAGGCTTGCTCTTTTTCAACCTCTATGCTACTCCCAAGCCCATATTCTTCTTGTAGAAGGCACAGCGTGGCTTGCACCTCCAAAATTTGGCCTTCCAAATCCCAGTATTTTGCTAGGCCAGCCTCGTATGAGCTCTTGACTAACTCTTTTTCTACCTGCAACATCAGCGCCTCCTTCTGAAGCTTATCAATCTCTTTCTGGGCAACTGCTTTATCAACTGCTGGATCTGAATTTGTCGAATTGCTCATTTTGCTCTTCAAATTATTTGGGTCCAACCTTTTAGCTAATGATGGTGGTGGTGGTGGTGGTGGTTTTTTGGACAAACCATCGCTCGATTCACCACGAGCAGTCGAAAGGGTGCCTTTCTCTTTGGAAGACTCCTCGTGAGGAATCGCGAAAGGGACTTGCTCTGGAAAGGCAGTAGCAATGGTACTGCGGGCATTGTGCAATTCGCCAGAGATGTGATCATATCGTTCTGCTAATGACCTGTAATTTCTGTAAAACTCTTCAACGAAGTGGATTAACTCTGGCCTCTTTTTGTAATACATCTCTGCGCGTTTGGCGAAGGAATCTCCATCCTCTTCAATGAGTTTTAGCACAGACTGCACCTTCACCTCCATGTCTGCATATGGAACAAACTGGTTCATTGTAATTGCCGTTCAATAATTTTTTATGGCTATTGAAAGCTCGCTTCATTCTGTTCTTGTCCCCATGAACAAGTGAATCACTTTATAGTGACTTCATACGTACATTTTCTTTTGTTCCATAAAAAGAGAAAGAAACAAAGAAAAAGAAAAGCAGAACTATTTCATTGTTAATTCATAATCTGCGCAAACGTAGAAAAACTGTCCGGTTTACACATGGATGATGCTTCTGAACCATTACACATACACGAGCTTATTACATGAGAGTAGTCTGCTCTAAACCCGAAGGTTTCGCAAGTTCACATAAGGATTCTGCTCAGTTCCAGAGTCTGACATGCCTATATGTAGATCTAAGGATATCAGTGATCTATTCAAAGATCTACAGATTTACATATCTGCTCATATTGATGTATATGTAAGACATCAGTAATCTGCTCCAATATCTTAAGAAAAAATTCACGACGCTTCTGCTCATATTAATCTATATAACTAAGACATTTTAAATTCATCTTAAAGCATGCTTTGTTTGTATTCCAACAAGGGAAAAAAGGAAGGAAGAAACAGAATCAGGTCCTGTAAAAACTACTGCACTTGTATTGATAGGATCAAGAGAGGTGCCGCAGAATCCATTGGTCCAATTTTGGTAAGCTGGTATGGATGATATTCTCGTGGAGGCAACCTACAAACTGAGACGTGATTAAGATATACGACTTATGAGTAACAGGATCACCTTGAAGGTTCTGTTCCAGCCAATTGGATTGCTTGGTCCTGATATGACTTGCCCACCACCATGAATAAGCGTTGCTCGCCGCCCTCTGCAACATCTTGACACACAGTCTCTCTCTCTCCCTTCTCTAGGTCTATAGGCTCAAGATGCAGTCCAACAATTTACAGGTCTAGAACATGGGTTTCATGGCGTGAACGACCACCATCCTCCTCTGTCTCTGCATCTCAAGCACTGATGGCAAATGGGCAGGGGATGGGGGTGAGTGGGGAGGAATGTGGTGATGACCAAAAATGGAGGGTTTGAACAGGTAAGAGGAGGGTGGTGGGCATTGCCCTCTCTAGTAAAAAAGATGTGGAAACCCAACAAAAGTGGAGGAGGAAGAAGAAGAGGAGGCCCTCCTCTCTCCCCACCTCCCCTGCTTTTTGCTTTGGCCGAAAGGAAGTGGCTTTCCATGTCCCCCCACGTTGCATCCACCCTGCAAAAAAAATTTATGAATCCCCTCTTTTAGCATGGCTTTGCTTGGCTTTGGGCCACCCCTCAAAAAAGCCTGACCCGATATATTTTTCTTTCTTTCTTTTTTAAGTAATGACTTAAAACTTTTATACATGTATAAGTTGTAAGGACGCAATTCTATATATGAGAAAGCAAAATACTTTCACATCTGAATGACACGCAGAAACTATACTGCAAAGGATTTAAAATCAAGTTTTAGTGTCACAAAGCTTGTCTTGATGTTGGTTGTTAATATGACTGTGTCTCTGTATCAACAAGGTTGCTGAAACAGATAAAAACCTTGTTTAAAATCAATATATGGAGATGAGAGAGAGAGAGAGAGAGAGAAGAAAACGTCATATTTAATGGGGACATAAGCTTTTGAATCTTTTATACATGGTATATCCAAGCTGTAAAGATGCATGTAAGATTATTATTTGATCAACACGTCAGAAAGCTTAGTCCTATTCTAGTACATCTAGCAATTGCTTCTTTGTAGGAGCTGAAAATCAGCAATTTAGATGACTCTCTTTCATTCTATCCCCGAGATTGGTTGCTTCAGATCCAGGTGATTTGAGGTTTTGAAATCTTAGGCTCAAAGATTTTAGATAGTTAACTTATAACAATATTATTCCGGATCAAATAAAAATGCATCATGAATGTGCAATACTAGCAATCATTGGACCTTTCTTTGGCTTGAAACAGAACTTGGAAGCGTATTGGAGATCTCAAATCCATGATTCTTAAAGGTCACTGCCTTATCAGACGTTCGGCTTTGGGTTAGTAGGAGGTTAACAACTCACCATCGGAAGAAGCGGGCTTCCCCTGCCTCTGGGGTTGTTAAGTTACATTCAGATCTGAGTGGGGTACGACATACCCACATACCCATCAACTACAATATTGCGATTTACTTTTTACGATCCATGAAAATAAGACCCACGGAATTTGCGATTTACTTTTTACGATCCATGAAAATAAGACCCACAGAATTTGAATGGTACGCACCCGCCTGCCTGACCAGTTATGTTATACCCCTTAACTTGGTTGTGAAATTAAGAGTCTCTCTCGGATTGGAACAGGTGATACCTCTTTGGGTACATCCAGAATATAAGAAAAAACATCAGGAGAGAGAAAGTTTAGGGATGCAAATGTTCCATTATAATCTAGTGTTCCATTTGAGTTTGTGATCAACTAGTCGAATTCAACAAGAAAATGCCACATCAGCTACTAATAAATGCTTTTATATATATATATACATATATACATATATATATATATAAGCATTTATAAGGGAGTGAGATGGTTGATATTAAGTTGAAAAAAATAAAAGCAAGCTATATTTTCAAGAAACAGAAATATCCGTTCTAGAAGGAAACAAATTATTTTTGTCCCTTTTAAATACAGCATGGTTTTTGTTTTCTGAACTTCATCTCAACTGTCTAATCTCCTTAAACAGATGATATAATTTGCATCCAATCTTATATTATGGTTGCTACCTCTTTTCCCCCCTCCTCTCTCTCTCTCTCTCTCTCTCTCTCTCTCTCTCTCTCTCTCTATATATATATATATATATATATATATATATATATATATATATATATATATATATATATAGAGAGAGAGAGAGAGAAAGAGAGAGAGAGAGAGAATGTTGTGGGAGTAACAACTACCATCAAACATCTCCTCATCATAAACCATCGCTAATACCAATATAGTGATTATTTTTTAACTACAAATTTTTAAATTTTCGTCATGCAACATCTGACAAGATTAAGTTATTATATATATATATATATATATATATATATATATATGTTGTAGCTAAAGAAATGGACTGAGTCTTACCCTTTCGACGATAGGGACCCTACTTAAATTAAATTGACCTCATATTTAAAGGGTGCTTGATTGGAAGAACGTGGTGATCAAGGAATCGCGTTTCCTAAAAACATTACGTTTTTGTTTCAATAAATATGGTGTGAAGACAATAAAAGTAATTATACCATGCTTTTGAAAGCAATAACTTGGACCATAATGATGTTCTTGAAACACTTATTGAAGAAGACAATGTTTCTCTTTATAAAAACACCTTCTGCTATTGCGCTTGAGTTGCTTGTGTTGTACACAAGACCATTGATCTCTTTCTTTATCTCAATTTCAAATCAAGTTGTTCTTTTCGAAGCTTTTGACCAAATTGGTTGCTTTTATTCCAAGCATTCGATAAGAAGGAACCAAGTAAAGATCAGTTTGAAAAATTTAGCTTACAATCAGGCGACGGATCCATCGTTTTAGAACTATCTCCCATTCTCAGCCCCTGAATCTGAATCAAATGGCGAGACACTTATCAATACCAGCTAAGTTTTGTGTATGACATATATATTTTCAGGTGAGTAGGAAGATTGATCCCATCAATCGAGCGAAAGCCAAACCCTCTCTCTTTCCTCTTGCTTCTAGGGTCTAGAGTTGTGTCCAGGGTTGCACATGACACAAGCTAAAAAAACTCAAGCTCGAGCTCTTATAGCAAGCCGGAGCTCGACTCGACTACACAAAATCGAATCCGAACTCGACTCATTCAACCCATTTAACTTGTTTAGGCGTTAATTCATATAAGCATTAACTCGTTCAATTCATGTAAGTGTTAACCCGTGTAAGTTGTGAAACCGGTTTTGGCAATATTATAAAGAGTATCGGTTTGCGAGTCGAGTCGGGTTGAGTATAAACAAGTCGAGTTTCTAAAACTCGAACTCAACTCGTTTATTAATTGTGAGTATTTTTGTAAGCTCAAACTCAGCTTGAGTCGAGCACGAGCTGAATTTTTTTGAGCAAGTTTGAGTCAAGCCCAAATAGGGTTATGACACATGAATTTACAAACGATAAGCTCAAATGTGAAAAAAGTTTGATAATTTCATTTAATTTTGGTGGTATTATTTTGATAACTTAGTATCTTCTAGAACCATAACGACGAGTGAACCCCAACCATCAAGCCATGAAAAAACTCACCGAGACGATTAGTCTTAACTTAGCGCTTGAACTTATGATCTAACTTTTTTAGCTCCAAGGCTTTACCAAACCATCTCATGGAATCAGGGGAGGAGCCACAATTTTGTTTCATGGTGCGCCAAATAGTTCAATCTCGGATGTGGATAGATCTAAACCGAACCCAAATAAAAAAAATATATTGCACAACTAACATTTTTTTATTTTTCTAATGTATTTTTTTTTAAGTTAGTTAGGGTGGGGCCATGGCCTAGGATGAAATGCTTCTTCATGATTTTTTTTTTAAAAAAAGGTTTTTGAGAATGCATCAATTTTTTATTTATTTTGGAGACTAGATTTTACTTATAACTCCTAATAAAATCATTTTTTTTGTGATTTTTTAAAATAAGCACTGCATTTCCGTTAACTATAATAACTAAAAGGCTCTTATATATATATACATAGTAATTGACATTATATTTTAATAAAGGAAGGAGGCCCAACCCCAGCAAAAGCTGTTTCCTGCAAGTTGCATGTCCATTCTATTGGAGGAGAGGTAGGTTTTCACGTCCACCCTTCTTCAGAAATTTTTTGTGAAGGAGGACAAAATAAAGTTTCTTAATTGTGACAGAATCCAAAATATTATTTTTCAAAATTTTTATATATGACAAGTGATTTTTTTTTAAAACTTGCATGTAAATTAAAAAAAAAAAATTAAAGTGGGACTAAGGCCCATGCAATCCCCCTTGGCTCCGCCCCATGCTTGTAACCATAACGGCCAAATGGCCTTATTTGAGTTAGGTTTAGATATTCTGCCATATCAATACTCATCTAGGTATTGAACTCTTGACCTTCAATCAGTTATTTTCAGTTACTTGCAAGCTAAAATATCTTTTTTATTTTTATTTTTATTTTTTGACTTCTCCCCCTTTTTCGTGATTAAAACAGCACAAGTTCACGTGAGTTAACTCATTGAGGGCAAAAGTTGTTTTGCAATTTGTGGTTATTTAAAATCTGCAGTTGTGGTGGTGAATAACTTGTCATGACTCTTTTGAAAGGAAGAGAAAAAGAAAAGTCATGTGCTTTTGAAATGCAAGTTGCCAAGATGTGATAAATAAGCCCGCGATTCTTTATCTCATGATTTTTAGTCACAGTGCCCACGTGAACAATGATCAGGTTTTGCCTTTTCTAGGGAAAAATCCCATTCTTTATAAAGCTGGCGTGATTTTGACACTCTTTTTTAGTACATTTTTTTTTTAAAAAAATCAAAAGCTATAATTAGGTGAACCATAGATAATAAGTTTGAATCAAGGAGATGCATTTTGATGATCCAACTTTCTTTCTTGACTTCAAGTCGGTTGGTGCAATTGATGTTTGGTAGACGGCTAAGTTTTGGTTTTAAATTCTCTAGACATCAACTTTCTCTAATGTAAAAAAGAATATCAATATGTAAATTGAAAGTTAAAAAACACGTTTTTTTTTCAAAAAAACGCAAAAAATTGACTTGTTGTTTTAAACTTTAAAAAACATATTAAAAAAACATTAAAAACGAAAAAAACACGTTTTTAACTCATTTTTTTATGTTTTTTCATTTTCTCTATTTTTTTTCATTTTTGTTTTCAGTTTTTTTAATGTCAAACAGTTTTTTTTATTTTTTATTTGTTGCAATCTACTTATCTTTTAATGTTTGTGCTATTAGTTTCTAACTCATTTTTATTTTCCACCCATTTTTACTTTTTAAAAATTTATCAGGTTTTTTCATTTTCCCATTTTTACTTTTTAAAAATTTATCAGGTTTTTTCATTTTTTCATTTTTTCCAAACTTGTTCTATTATATCCGAAAAAAACCTCACCATTTAAAGATAAAAACGTCATTCCAAGACACTTAGTTTTCTTTTTGTTGGACAATATGAACAAATGTATGTAAATGTTGTGTTATTTAACAAAATGAGTTTATGTCCTATGTCATTCTTTTAACTCATTTATTTATTTTGTAAGAAATATTTTGTGACAACTTTAACCGGCAAATTTGCCTCTTGAATTTGGATTCCAAGACAAATGTGGATTTATCATGAGCGACGCATTTGAGAAAAAAACTTTATAATAGATAAGAAGTCTTCTGCTTCTGATTTTTCATTAACATGAAACACATGTAGTTTCCACTTTAAATTAATATAAAAGTAAAGGTATAGTGACAAGAGATGCCACCGAATTTTGTAGATGCATTTGACCGAACCTAAAGTTTAATATTTAAGGTAACCATGGATTTCTCTATCTCTTTATATATAAAAAAATATGCTGACAAATGCAGTGATACCACCCAAAATAAATCACTGTTATATATATATATATATATATAGTAACATATTAACAGTAAAAAACTAGAGTCGTTAAAATGAATTATAAAGATGTTTTCTTCACAATCTGACCTTATAGATATAATATTCAGAGTGATTTGGTCAAACATATATATTAAGTTAGTCATTTTTTATTTACTTTAGTGATATTTTTAATAATAAAAAAAGTAAACCGCTCTTGTGGCATAAAACTTATGATGGTAGAAAGATCAAAACTTTTTTCAGGATAAACTGAATTAAAACAGGATTTATATTAAATTGGTGTTTATAAATACATTGGAAGGTTTATTTTTTGTTTAAAACATTTTCTAATTTAAATTTAAGAGATCTAGTTTTTGCCCCTTACCTACCTAGTGGTATGGTATTTACCAATACCTAGTGGTATGGTATAGTTTTCTCTTTTTTTATTTATTTAAAATTTAATAAACAAGTATTAATTTTCTTTTTTATGTAAAATGACAAAAATGCTTCTCGCATAAAATCAATCCTTCGATATATTTTCTCTTTAAGTATTTTTGTCATTTTACTACAAAACTAATATTTTTTTGTCTTTTAGACGGGTTCTTGAAACAATTTATAGAAAATTGAATGTTTATTTTAAACTTTCAAAAGTGGAGCCGTGATTTATGTTAACCCTTTTTCCTTATATTTCTCCACTAACATTAAATATCTATTCTTTATATATGCGCCGATAAGAAACAATATTTACAATATTGCCCTATCTATTTGAAATTATGAAGTATGCTTGGACATGTTTGCTGGCACGATGTGAGAGTTTGAGCTTCATGTTTGGGTGCTTTCAATCGTCAGCGGATGAAATGTCAGAATAGAAGCGTGGGCCGTGGAATTGACCTGATCCAGTCTGAGACCCGAACCGTTGAACCCTTTGCTATATAAGCAAGCCACCGCGAAGCTTCTCGCCTGGAACGTAACCAGGAGAACGGTTTGTCTCCAACGCGGAATCTCCTTCCGGCGCAAATTTCGGCCGATCGACGAGACCTTCTGCGACAGGAAAGTGAGAGATCGGACTTTCTGCCTCTAGAATCCGGCTGTGTTTTTTTCCCGGGGAATGGCTCGTAGTTCCCTCCGGGCGGTGGGGTCGGGAGCCACCACGATTATCCTTGAAGAAAATCCTAGCCCTAGCACCCTTCCTCAGCAGCCGCAGACGCTCGTACTCCGCCTCAACCGGCGGCCCAAGAAGGTCTCGTGGAAGGAAGGTACGGTCGACAATGAGTTCCTTCAGAGGAAGAGCTCGAAGAAGTGCTGCATCTTCCACAAACAGAAGCCCTTCGATGAGGACACGAGCGACGAGGAGGAGGAGAACCGGAGTGGCGATCGAGAGGGGAGGCACCACGAGGGATGCTGTAGCTCGTCCCATTGATCACTCCTGAGTCCTGACACACCTGTGAGTTTCCGGGAAATGTCTTCTGGGCTTTCTCATTTTCTGTTGTTTTCTTTTATCTTGTTCGTGGCACGTATCTGGCTTTGTTGCTTTAGGAGATTCAGGGGAAAAATGTTAATTTTAAACGCCTTAGTTTCATCCGTGAAGGGTTCGCCTTCGGAGTACTTTATGCTTTCGAAATCTCAATGCTATTCAAATTCTTGTTATTCTGAAGGATTAGGTATTGGCTAAATTTAAGGTGTTCAGGAGTTTCGGTGTTTTGAAGCTTTTTGACCTTATCGTCCTTTTTTGAAGTCATTGTTCGTTTTCTGATATTCATTCTATTGTGCTTGCTTTTTATTTTTGAATTGCTGGTACGCAAGTTTGGGGACTTTTGTGCTTTTATAGTGGTTTCTTTATCCTGTCCTCAAATGCGAATTGGCAAACCTAAACTGAACGTTTTGGCCACTGGGTTGCTTCGCTAGGATTTAGTGCCAAAATGGATGAATACATACTTGATATAAAACTTTGTATTTGCTAATTCTTCTTTTTTAATATGCGTAAAGTCCGTGAAAATTAGAAGAATTTTCACCGAATTGCCATAATAGGTGTCTTTGAAAAAGCACCCAAAAAGAAAAAAAAAAAGAAAGGAAGATGGTTATGTGATACACCGTAGCCTCCCTATGAGAAAAAAAAATCTCATAAGTTCCTGTACTAACTGTAGTGTCCATCTGTTTCATATCAACACATAAATCCGTCGTATTACACCGTTACTAAATTACTCTACGTTGTTTAGATCTTGTTGGGCATGACGATGTTTACTGCATGCACTATAACCAAAGTTTTTGAACCAGAAGTTGTCCGAGGGATGATGTGAACTTTAGGAACTTCCACTCTCCAAGTATAATTTATTCCCCTTGAAATGTTATTTGGCAATCATCCTTAAATAAAAACCAGTATCAGACTTCCTGTGATTGTCGGATGAATATGAACTCATTAGCATGTCCCTTTTCCCTCTATTCTATCTTCATATTTATTTATGTCATCTCTGATGTTGATATGGTAAATTTTATTACTCTAAGTTGTTCTCTTCCGTCGAACTTCTAGTTGTAGGATTGTGCGTTCTAGTAATGTCAGACGGTCGGTTGGATTGTCTATTCGCCTGAAGCAACTTTCTCTTTAGGCTTAAGTGGAACGGATTTTGGATGTCTTCATTGATGAGAATTGGGGCAGGTAGCATCCGATCATTTGGTATACGCTGTACACGTGCACAATTATAAACGGCACTGCTACAATCCTCTCAATTCTGATCCTGATAAAATTATTTAACGTTCTTGAAATTCCTCAAGTATCTTGATCTTTTTTTCTGACATTTGCTTTTAAGAAAGCACCTTTCAAAGAGCTTCCTAGGAAAGTCCGCCAGAAATTGTTCAGCATAAGAATAAGATTTACGGCTATGATCAAAGCAGAAAAAGTTGTGCTATATGTGCACACGTTTCTTTATGTACTAGCATATGGAAGCATCTAATGCCATCAGCCAGAGGTATGAGTGTATGTTGCTCTGGTGAAGATTCTGTAACTCTGTTTATGTTTAGCTCTCTGCATAGAGGTGTTATTGACCACATCAATTTCATTAGTGGTCCTAATTATGGTTCTTCTTCTTCCTTTCTTTTTTTTGGTTTTTAAAATTTTATTAGAGGCTGTATTGTGAGCTTTCCCTTGGTGTTGTCCTCTTAAGGCTTGATGATTGGGGCTTACCTTTAATGACAAATGAAAAGGAAAAAAAAATGCAAGCTTGGTAAGCTAAGTGTCGATGTTATCATGCAAAAAGGTGTATTCTTGAAATCAAACTTTTGATGGCATTCAACTTAATGATCTTAGGTCCGAACTTCAGGCCGAGTGGGTGGAGCTCTTGTGCACAATGGATGCTAGTAGGCCCTCACAGAGAATGTTATAACTTGTATTTTCCCATTTTCTGCTTGATATAACCTGCTAAAAGAGTCATGCTCCCAATGAATTATTCTAGAAAAAAAAACTTCACATAATTTTATCGTTGGTACTTAGTTTTTTTTTTTTTTTCTTTGGGTGTGTTTGGTGGTGGCCGGTGGGGTTGGTGCATTGGTTCAAACTTCTAACTGACAAAGATTGGGTTTTTTCCATGCTCACTAGGATGGCCTATTATTTTGGTTCATTTTAGCGGTGGTTTCTTCATTATTGAATGCTGAGAACAGCAAAGAATCCCCTTACCATGTGTTCCATTTTAGAAAAAGGGGATGCAAGAGCACCGGCTGGAAGTTACGGAGGCTTTTTTAAACTGGTAGAAGTTTAACTGATAGTAGTATTCCCCGGACCTTTTTTGTGCAGATGGGCACTTTTCCCTACATTTTCTAATCTTTCAGTACTGGAAGGATGAATCTCTCTCTCTCTCTAATTTCCTAGCCTTTTTGTATTCTCAGGATTGTTGAGTTATCTTCCGTATACTTTGCAGGTATACTTTCCAGAGATTGGGTGTTGAAGAACAACAGAAATGAGCTGATTGTATCAATCCTGGATACGTTGCTGCATTCTTGAACATATTGTCTTGTGAATTGTGCCAACTACATCTACTGTCTGAACGATACCTTGTTATTTTGTTTTCTTTTTCCTTTCATTTTCTTGATGACATTTTTGCATTCCAAGCGATAGCAGAATTGTGGTTGAAGAACTGACAATTACTGGAACTCATTGCACTTCCAATGCAATGTAATTTTGGTGCATATAATGGTAGATAAACTTGTTATGTTAAACAGGTTTTATAGGCTGCTCCCCATTGTTGACATTATGGTCACCATATGGAACTAGTTCTCTTTTGAGGATGATTTGGGGGTCATTCACGTCTGCAAACCATCATTCCCATGCCATTTTTCGAATCATATATGTTCAAATTAAGTTTGACAAATATAATTGTTGACGAAAATATTTTGCAGAGTTACAATAAGATTCTTACAATCCAATAGAAACTTAATAAGAACAACTTATTTTCAGAAGAAGCAATATTTGAACTTCAGTTTATTTTGATGTTAAATGTGATGAAAAGAAAAGGGAGATTGAGCTTGTGAAGCAAGGCAAAACCAAATGAGGCGTAGCGAAACGTAAGTTTTTTGACCAAATTGTCAAGCAAGTTTACTAAAAAATAATGTCAAAACTGAGAACTGCTAAAATAACAAGTATGCAATTTAAAACAATGTGAAAGAAATAGTTACTCGTGTTAATCATTATTTGTAGCTTCATAAATATATCAGTATCTCACGTGCATATTCGTTTCCAGAATGTTGAATCACAAAATGATTTGTCAACATCAAGACAATGAAAATTTTAGAAGGTTTAGCAACAATAGAATCTTATATACACAACAAAGGTACATATACAAGATTTAGGCCTTCCATGGAGCAGCATGACGGGTATCAACCTTTGAAACAAGCTCACATATGATCAAATTTGAACTTTTTTGAGGGTGGTAAACAATCTCAACATACCTGGAATTTTGAAATAAGATCTAAGCAAGCCCCCATTAACTTAATTTCCTCAGCAGCCTCCCCGTGATCAAGAAGTCTTTGACCGCCTCTACAACGACTGGGCTGACCAGATCCCAAATCTTTGCATGTAAGTAATGGATTCCGATCTCTATGGAACTTGGATATCCATCAGATTTGGGAAGAAAAAACTTCTCATCTGATGTACTTTTTTATTGAATCCAACCACTTGAGTTCCGATTTAAAATCAATATATACCGGTAAAATGAAAAACATAGGAATTTATGATATCAAATCTGACGACCAAGATATGAGGCACATGAAGGTTTCAATGGTAAGTACCACAAAATATTTGTATTTGTGAATCCATAAAGTTGAAAATATTAGTGGTTGATGATATCAAATCCCACAGTAGTATGCCTTAAGGGTTGAATCTTTGGAAAATCAATGTTATTTGAATGGGGATGATTTGAGCCGAGTGGGTGGCAAATTTATTTGCCACAATGGCTGACTCTCACTTATCATTTTGATTCTTTCTCCATAAAAAAAGCAGTTGACAGACCAATGACCACATCAATGACACGCTGCCCAATGGAACTTCATGACAAACCTTTCTATCAAAGTCCAGGAGGCGCTCCCAAGCCCAGAGAGAACACTGCTCTTCTATAATAGGAGGGCGCGGATATCTCCAGTCTCGACCCTACTATCATTATGCTTTTGCAATGTTACGTGGTTCAACTCCATTTTGTGACCTTTTCATACGTGAGACTCTATCTTAGATACTCTTTCAAAAAAGTACACTCTCTCAAAGCGAAGCCATGCCACGAGCAAAAAACCATATTGCACAAAGCACTCTCAAAGTGTAGGGCTTTGCTCGTGACGTGATTGAACAAAACACTCGCTTTCAAAGTGACGTTGGGCCGAAAGAAAGAAAATCCCCAACCTCACCCGCCCGCCCGCCCGAGTGTAGGGCTTTGCTCGTGACGTGATTGAACAAAACACTCGCTTTCAAAGTGACGTTGGGCCGAAAGAAAGAAAATCCCCAACCTCACCCGCCCGCCCGCCCGCCCAACCCAGTACTTACCGAATTGCTTTTCCTTCAAAAGTACTAATGGCATTGGCCAACTGCTAGCGGTGATATGATAGTCACCAGCAGAAACTACACCCAAGCATGGCTTGTATTCCGACACCGGAATAAACTCCGGGCACGAGTCAAGTTGGAAGTTCATACATCAGCCTTGATTCTGAGCCCTTGTTGGGCAAGATGCTGCAAGTTTTCGATGAGATCTTTGGGCCTGCCTGCCGGTTCTTCATTTTGGAATCTACAAATTATCAATCATACTCTGCATGTCACGAGTATTTCTTTTTAGAAAAAAAATTTGAATCACTTAATTGCCTGATTCTATTTGAAAACCGATCTTTGACATTGTCAACTAATTTTGCAGCCATGCCAAATTCGTATTTTTTTTTTTTTATAAATAAAAGCCATAGATATTCCCAAGTGAGGTCGGGACACGAACTTATTAAGACAGGCGCCATGGGCGCCTTTTTAAGACAATGGTACCCGATTCATGATCTGATCCAGTTCAGCATCTATATCAAATATTCCCAATCGCATAACTGGGTCGATCCAATATATAGGATCCAAATACCATATATACAAGGACAGAGGCCAATTGTGAGCAAATATTCATGGCTCGATGCTGAACCGGACTGGAGCATGGACTTATGCTCCGACCCAAACATGACAACTTTTATTTAAAAAATAATGAAAATTAAGAAAAAAAATAGTAGCAGAAGCCACGATAGATGCCAACTTAATGAAATATCATTTATTTCCTAAAAAGGAAAGCTTTTACATGGAAGTTAATCCAAAAAATAAACTCTCCAAATAATATAAATAGCAGCACCGAGGTACCAGAAGCACCGCAGTGATCAATTAGAATGATCTTTCTCTCTCTCTCTCTTTATATATATATATATATAAAATTAATGTTTATGAAAATTACTTTACTTGTCTTTTTCATGAAATCCTTTCACATATATATATATATATATATATATATATATATATATATATATATATATATAATTAATGTTTATGAAAATTACTTGTCTTTTTCATGAAATCCTTTCCCTTCCTAAATACCGCAAGATTTTACAATGCACGCAACCGCCATTTCCTTTGTTCTACAATGTCCAATATTTACCTTATGGGAATCAATCAAGAAATAAGAGCCTAACAAGAAAGAAATGGGTCCAATTGAATAAGGAGTAAGCACGGTAAATTCTTTCCTGGTTTTGGAGGTAGAGCTGGAGTGCTATCTGAATCACCTTCTTAACACTGAAGAAAACCCTTTTACTCTCATTTTCCCAGTATCACCCTCTCTTCCCCTCCCATTGGAGGCTTCTTGACCTCCATCTCCTCCGCCACCTCTCACGGCAGCTCTCTAGCCCTTCCATTCAGTAGCGAAGCCACATTATGGCTGTTGCAGGTGCTTGCCTGCACCAACCCACAAAATTTACTATCTTAGGGAAGCAAGAGTAAAAGGGTTTTCTTCAGTACTGTGGAGGTGATTAAAATAGCACCGCCGCTCCACCTCCCAAACCGGAAAAATATTTTCCCTACTTACTAATTTACCTGGGCTGTTGTTGTTTGTTTCTTGATTGATTCTTAAAAGACACTGGACATTGACGATAACGAGCAAAGTAAGTGGCAGTTGTATGCACTATAAAATTCTACTGCATATAGAAAAACAGGTTTTCACGAAAAAGACAGACCAAGTGGTTTTCATAGTGTATCATGCAATGCAAACATGAGATCTTCTAGATTTGTGGATTCAAGATTTGGCCCGACCTTTTATCAATATAAAAAAGTAAAATAAGGATCTTAAGTGTAAATCTTAGGTTAGACCTAAGATCCTTAGTTCGATGAACCATGGATTTATCATCAACACTTTAAATATTTATCATGAAAGCATGAAGGAATAGAAAACATATGTAAAAGGAACAAAGTGCAAACCTTTTGTTGTATCATTGCATGGTCAATGTTGGTGTGGAGCTAGAATTTTTTTTCCGAAGTACTAAATATTTAATTAACAATTTTTTAATTGACCTTGAAGCTGTAACTCGGGTTTTATGGGCTGACCCATATAACTGGACCAAAGTCAGTCCATCCGAATCCAAGCACTGAAAATGGGGTTTTAGAGTGCGCTCCATAGAGCATATGCCCCACATAAACCCCACTCATCTCCGCCTATGTCACCAAGATGCGGTGCGGGTACGGGTGCGGATGCGGTGCGGACGCGGGTGCGTCACCAGAGTTGCCGCACCCTGGTGACAGATCTCCACCCCTAAATGCATGATGAGATTCTTCCAACAGCGTGAAGATCACAGTTTCCAGCTTGTTAGGTAGGAGCTTTGCAACCAGTTTACTGAGCAAATCAAGCAGTGAGAGAGAGAGAGAGAGAGAGAGAAACTCGTCCTTCTAGCCGTGAAAGATTAGAAAATGTAGAGAAATGCGCATATCTATCCAAAAATGGATCCAGAGAATACTATTATAAGCTGAACTTCTACCTAGGGTTCTTCTACTTTAGAAATGCGCATATCTGCCCCAAAATAGCAGCTGTATGCATTGTAAAATTCTGTAGTGTATGAACAGGGAAATTGGTTTTCATAGTGTATAATTTAAACACTCACTAGAGACATTTTCCTTGACTCATTGTGAAAGTAGGAAACGGAAGGTAACTAATGACAATGCAGTACATAGGGGCGGAGCCAAAGGCAGGGGCCCCGGCCCTCCACCCTCCCTCAAATTTTTTTTTTGAAAAGATTTACATGTAAATTAAAAAAAATTAATTATCTGATATAAAAATTATGAAAACTTATATTCTTTGAAAACTATAATTCGCCCCCGTCAACGACATGCAAAATTCTTGCTTTTGTTCCTGGAGGGTTGAAATATAATATTTCAAATTTCTTTTTTATATAAATTAAACTATTTTTTTAGAATTTACTTGTACATTTTTTATTTTAAAAAATGTGAGGAGGGGCCATGGACCCTGCAGCTAACCCCTCATTTGTGGTAAAAAAAAAAAAAAAAGAAAAACAATATCTATCTTTTTGTTTTGTCATTACATTGAAAAGTAAGCCTATATATGCATGCATCTACATTGTTAGTGTTATTGGCTTATATGTAAACTTGATTTTCTGTTTTTTGGAAACATTTAATAAACAATTTGCTTGTCAAACACAATCATCAACCAGTATGCTTTGACTTGGCTACCAAACACGACTTACGAGAGAAAAGCGTATGAATTAATCGGCCGATTTAGTGATTAATCAATTGACTTTATTATCACAAAAAATTAAAATCAATAATAAATATAAAATGAATATTTTTATATCATTGGCACTCTTTAGTTAATCAGATTAATTTGCAAGCGATTCAATTCCTTTAAGTCAATTCAGGTTCATTTTCACAACATTGGCAACTAATAAAAAAAAAAAATCATTTGGCAAAATTTTGATCAAAGAGCTTCATTATAATTATTCTAAAGACAACATCTAAGAAAGAAAGTTTGCACATTAATTCGGAAAGCCAAAGTGAGGCCTACCCTGTATTTACCTATTGTTTCAGGTTATGTTTGTTCTTCAGCCTTCTACACTATGGTTATTGGAGAGCAGAATATGAACAATGGCTGCTCGTCTACAGCCAAATGAAAATCCAGTTCTTTTTGTGGTTCATATTAGGCCTGGTTCGATGCCCAAATCCAAGTCTGGGCGTGGCCTGGCCTGATGTCCGAAACCTGATCCCGAGCCCGACTTGGCCCTGTCTGGTTAAAATAATTTTTCAAAATATGAAATATATTTTTAATAATAAATTATATATAATTATCACATAAAAAGAATATAAGAAATAAATCAGGCCGACCTGAGCCCGATTGGATCAGGCACCGCGTACCCGAGCCCGATGCTGAAGCTTAGTTCATATTCAACTCACCACCATGCAAAAGGTAGGGCGTGTCTGATAAAGTAAACCTGAAAGAAAAATTAAGTACAAAAAATACACGACCAAAACCATTGGTACGTCTTTCTCACAAAAACTTTCCCTTTCCATATACTGCAGAATTTTACACTGCGTACAACTACCAATTTCGTTTCATCTTCATTAGCAATATCCACCGCATCCCTTTTGAGAATCAATCAAGAAATCAACAACTGCAAGTAATAATCAACGTTAGCCCACGGATAGGATTCGAATTAGGTATACCCTTAACTGCATCTGATTTTTGATATTCACATGTCTAGCTTTGAGTTCGTGTTTGAATATGAAGAAAGAAAAGTTATAACTGAATCTCAATCCAAAATCTGATTTCACAGTCTGAATCCGAATTTTGAACTAGATGAGGCCGATTTTTTTAATGTAGGAACATTAGATGTAGGATGTTTGTTTAAAAATAAATCCAATCCGTTCATATATACATCCGATCATATATTTATGTATATCCAAATTCAAATATACATTTGATCCGATGTCATTTCTTAAATCCAAATTCGATCCGATTTTTTAATCGGATACTAAATCTTTTGTTTTTAATATCCAATTTTTCAGAACAGTTCAATTGGATGTCCGACCCAAATTGAATATATTAACAAGAACCTTTACTAAAACTAAGAAAGAAATGGACCCAAGCCAATAAGGAGTAGGGCTTTCTCCTTTGTTTTTTTTTTTTGAAGATTTATTTTAAAAAGGAAAAAAACATTAATGATGTGATGATTATGACTTTAAGATGCCTATGAGTGAAATGGCTTGCATATGAGTGTCTGAAGAGTTTAGTTGTCATAATACTCTAACTTCTCATAATTATTTGAAAGCAAATGTCACTAAACTAGAAAACATGTTACATATTAGGCCCCTAACATGAGACTCTGTGTTAGGGCTAAAATAGCAAAAAATTACATGGTAAACTAAAAAAATTGCTCCCAATAAAGGAAAAAATTAAATGAAAAAAAAACGATCCTAGTAAAAAGCAAAATACCCATATGGTGAAACAGTGGCAAAGAGTAGGGCTCGAGTTCCGCCAGCTCGAGCTCGACTCATGTTTAGTCAGCTCGAGCTTGAGGACTTTAACTCCAACTCGACTAGAGAAACTGTCTCCACGCTCAAGCTCGACTCGAGTGGCTCGAGTAAACTCATTTATTTCTTTCTCACACGCGCAGTTCCTTGTGGTGGAAGAGTAATGATGAGGTTGAGGTTTAATAATGAGAAAAAGAGGAAGCGTGAAAAAGGAGGGAAAATTAAAAAATGCAAAACAAAAGAAAGAGGAAAAACATAAAAGAAAAATTAAAGTCGGGCCGAGTCGAGTTCAATCGAGTCGAGTTTGATTAACTCGAACTCGGCTTGTTAACATAATCGAGTTTATATTTAAGCTCGAGCTTGACTCGTATAACAAACAAGCCGAGCTCGAGTCGAATTTACTCAAGCGAGTTCGAGTCGAGCCCGAGTTGTTGTGCAGCCCTAGCAAAGAGGTTCTCTGTTGGCCGCACATTGTAACCGGCCTCATTAAATTAGGATGACAATTCAAAATGCAAATGTCCCTGAGGTTGCTTTCACCGCCTTAGTAATATGGTGAAGAAGCTTATACCCTTTTGGTAAACTTTTGGTTTACGTAGCTCAGAAGCTACGCGGTGCTTGTCGAGCGAACTCGACTCAATAAATAAACGAGCTGAACCAGCAACTCGTTCTCTCGATTCATTGAGTAGAAAAGCTGGCTCGAACTCGAGTTCGAGCCGAGTTTTAACGAGCGGAGTTCCAGTTACTCGGCTGGTTGTTCAACCCTAGCTTCTACGCTACATAAACCAAAAGTTTACCAAAAGGGTATAAGCTTCTTCGCCATATTACTAAGGTGGGACTTATGATTGTAAATAATGAAAGCAACCTCACGACATTTGCATTTTGAATTATCATCCTAATTTAATGAGGCCATGCGGCCAACAGAGAACCTCTTTGCCACTGTTTCACCAGAGGAGTCATTTTTTTTTCATTTAATTTTTATTTTTATTGGGAGGAATTTTACTTAGTTTACATTGTAATTTTTTGCTATTTTAGCCCTACCACAGAGTCTCATGTTAGGGGCCTAATTGTAAACATGTTTTCTAGTTTAGTGACATTTGCTTTCAAATAATTATGAGAAGTTAGAGTATCATGACAACTAAACTCTTCAAACACGCATTGCTTTCTTGCTTTTCTCACATTGGAGGAGTCAGACTGTGGCTGCTGTGGGCAATTGCCCACACCAGCTCATGGAATTTATTTTATTTTCATATATAAATTTCATTAATTTTCATTTTTTCACATATCACTGCCTCTTAAAATTTGAAATTTAATGTAGCACTGCCTCTAGGCAAGGAATTTCCACTTGTATAAAGAAAAACAAGGAATTATGTTTTTACAAAGACCCTCGCTGTTATGTCCAAAACAGGCCTTGGTGCCTTGCCAAGCATGGATTTATCTACCAGTGATTTGGCCTGCTTCTTTCTGCTACTTTTCATTTTCTCCTTCTGAGAAAGAAAGTAGGAAAGAAACACGAAGAAACAAAGGAAGGAAGAGAGCAGAAGGGAAGGAGGAGGGACACAACAGCCAACCCCTTCTCCCTGCCGCTCAACTCCCTTCTTCCTTCTTCTTTTCCTTCTTTTCTCTGCCTTTCTTTCCTTAAATTTCCTTCCCAAACGGAGAAAAGGAAAAGAAAAAGAAAGAACCTGACCAGCTCTCTGATAGATATATCCATGCTTGGTAAGAAAACAAGCATGAATCATGAATCAAGAAGGTCTATATGGACATAATTGTTGTGATCCAACTACATGAATCATGGAGCGACTTTTTTCTTCGTAAAAAGAAGAATTCATTTCTGTACTTTGTACCAATTTTTGAAATCATCTCATTTGTTTTTGAAAAGAGTTTGATTCTCGTCTTGCATCAATTGAATGGTGTAAAGACAGTAGCTTGATTCCCCCTTTGCATCAATTGAATTGTGTAAAGACAGTAGCTTGATTCCTGCCTTGCATCAATTGAATGAGAGACAACTTTCGTGAAAGGGATGGAGGTTTTCTGATAAGGGCAGCCACCATAACCTTCCTCGCCATAGTCGTCGTCTTCTCCTTCTAAATTTATCCTCTCAACAGATGATTGTAGCATATCACCGTGGTGCTTCTGATACCTCTGTGCTGCTATTTATCTTATCATGCGAAATTATTTCTTTGATTAACTTCCATGCATAAACTATGTTTTTCAGGAAATAAATGATACTTACTAAAGGTTGTCATGATTGGGTCGGAGCAGCACCCCATGCTACAATCTAGCTCTGGAAAGCAAGTTATTTTCTTTTACGTGGATCCAATCAGTATCGTGCCTTTGAAGTTTGAATATTTGCTCACAAATGGTTCCTGTTCTTGTATGTATACGTTACTTGGATCGAGGGGTGGATGCAGAAATTTTTTGTTGCAGGGGCAAAACTATAGTTTCAAAATTTTAACATAAGTAAAAATAAAAATTTTCAAAATTTTTATATATGTTAAACTAATCTTTTCTACATTTACATAAAATTTTTTAAAGTTTTTAAAATATGAGGAGGGCCAGGCCCCTACTACCGGCTTCCCTCCGCCCCTGCTTGGATCCTATATAATGGTTTGACCCGGTTATCTGATTGCATCGATTTTAATATAAAGGCAGAACTGGATCAGATCATGAATCGGGTACAAAAGTGCCCGTGGCATTTATCTTAAAAAGGTCGCCTCCCAACTCTCCTTAAGGAAATATATGGCCGTGAAAGATGGATTTTTGAGTCTCAAGGGGCATAGCGTAGCTGGTTGAGCTAGGGGCCTGTACTAAGGCAGGTCTCTAGTTCGATTCCCGTGGACGTTATGTTCCTGTGTCTTAAGGCGGTAGGGCGCGGCATCTAAGCTGAAGGGTGCACCGTTGCTATCGCTGACACCGATGCAGCTCAGGACTTCGGAGGCAGGGGGAATGGGGGGGCTTTCGGGCCTTTTTCGGGCGGTGGGATTAATACCCCTTGCTCACCCGAAAGATGGATTTTTGAAAAAGAATCGGCCAATTAATCAAGTGATTCAAATCTCTTTTTTTTTTCCTAACATAAAAGACAGGAATTAAATAAAAATTTGAAGAGTAATAAAATAATCAAAGCGTGATAAGTGAGAATCTGCCATTGAATCAAACAAGTTTGCCTGTGGCCTGAGGAGTGATTCAGATACAATCCAATTATATGTATTTGATCTTAAATCCGAATCCATTTAGCTGGTTTCGATAAAACGATACATCGGATCAACATTTCTTCTTACCAAATGCGATAGACACATCAAACTTAAATTGTTAGCACATAACTTGAATGTACTCCGGTTCGGTTCAAACTTTTTACTTGATCGCCTACTTTTGAGTGATATATACCATAATTGAAGCAGATAATTTCAGTGAAATATCTTTTGCTTTCTCAATCGGGAGTTGAAATATCTCTTTCAGATTGGCAGGGTTACCATACATTAATCCATGAACAACATTAGAAACATTAGAGAAACAGGTTGTATATTTGACATGAATGTGTACTCTGGCTGAATTCGAACTTTCACTTGACGGTCTACTTTTGCGTGATATATACCATAATTGAAAACAGACAATTGGTCAAGTATTTTTGCTTTCCTAAACAAGAAGTTGAGTATGCTCCTACATAAATACTGGTTTCATTAAATATCTTTTACATATTGGCAAGGTACCATACATTAACCTGTGAACAATATTGGAAAACATAAAGAGAAAAAAATTGTATATATTGAAAAAATAATTAGTATTAGATGAATGTAGAGATGATAGTTGTCCTTTAGTCTCTGTTTCTGTCTGTACCACAACTCTCTCCGCTGAAAAAGGGGTAAGGAGGGATGAACACCAATATGCAAGCTGAAGCATAACAGGGTCAGGTGACACTGAAAGTAGGCCAAGTTCTCTAGAGGGATGAGATGACAAGTGAGAGTTTTGGCTTTCAGTCAAATGGTAAAATGGAATACTCTTCTTGCTTCCTTGAAAATTAGTATTACATGATATTAGTTCCGTGTTGAAAATTACTACTACGTGATACTAGTTCACTGTTGTTAAAGGTAAAAAAGATGCACATGGTTAAGTATTCCAGTTCATTGCTGTGCAACATCAAGACCTCGAAACAGAGAATTTGCTGATGGGTAGGTTCCTCTTGTAAACAGTTGGCTCAAACTTGGAAAAATGATCTCAGGAAGCTCGAGAATAACATTACAATGATGTTGGGAATTCTTATAATTCCAAACGGCCAACTCTTGTTTGGAGTTCTTGTAAATCACCAATAGCCAAAACCATCAAATTAATGTGGAGTTCAATAAGTTTGGAGTTCTTGTAATTCAACTGCATGTCACTCTCTCCTCCTATTCAGATAAACAGGCAGTCGTGTTTATCAAGATATGTTTACACGCCGTTTGACGTGTATTTGCACGGAGTTCTCTCATTCCTTCTTCTGTTATTTGTCCTTGTTCGCACAATAAAGACCCTTTCAGATGTCAACTAAGCAAAACAACACACTTTGGAAAACAAGGCACTGACAGCCTGTTTGGATGGAGGGAAAGGGAGGAAAAGGAATGTAAAGAAAGGTCTTTCCAGTGTTTGGGTGACTAATTAATATGAAGGGAAAGGAAAAAAGAACCAATAACTGTGTTTCGATGCAAGGGAAAGGAAAGGAAGGGAGGGAAAGGAAATGTTTTTTTAATGTAATTCCAATCCCTCCAAAAATGGAGAGATTGGAAGGGATGATGATTCCCATTCCTTTATTCTCATTTCTCTCCTCATTTCCTTCCCTTCCCTTTCCCTTCCTTTCCTTGCCATCAATTCCTTTTCCTTCATCCAAACATAGCGTTAGCAAGGAAAACAGATGGCTCAGTGTACCAACAAGACAAGTTCAAATTCAATGCAGGTTTTTTTGGGTTGAGCAAACCGGACCCAATCATGGATCATTTGCTTTCAGTAAAACTAACGAATAGTCACATACTTTTCAAAAATCTCGAATGATCTCCAAAATCGAGGAAATGATCAAGAAGCTTCCATTTGGGGAGGGAATAAAATGAATGTCCACATTTTTTCTCCCTTTTTGTCTGGTGATGGAAGTTGAGAAGTAGGCCGATCATTTGGCATATTAGACCTTGGGGTTCAACCACTTGGAGGCATAAATTTTTCATGAGGAAGGCGGAATTAAAGTTTCTAAATTTTGACTAGGGCTCAAATATTATTTCTCTAGTTTCTATAAAACAAGTGAAATTTTCTAAAATTTACATATATTTTTTTTGATTTTTTTTTTTAGATGAGGCTAGGGTCTATGCAGGCCCTACCTTGGTTCTACCCCGATCCACTGGCATATGCCCAAACAGACTTTGGTTTCTATCACGCCATGCCAATCAAGGTCCAAAGATTGGGAAGGGGAGGCATGATGAAAAGGACCACTAACCTTTGTGAGAATGATCATTCCTCACGACCAGCTGTCAATATGAAGGCTTACGAGTGACACATGTCAGCTCAAGTTTGCGGCCGAGTCTTGTCCGAGGCAAGTGGAGCTAGGAAGTTAGAGTGTAGACACTTGTCCCATGGGGGCTTAAGTCCATAACAAATGATTTGCTTGTGGGCTAGCTCCCCTAGAACAAGAAGTCTAAGCAACCCATCATATCAAGTGCCTTTAGGGTGTGACTTTGCTAAAGAATGTTGGCTTATGCTAAATCTATAAAGAAAACAAAAAAGAACATAAAAAGAAAGAAGGGAACTTGTGTATGCATCTTTAACTAAAGTTCAATGCTTTTACCAAAAAATGCATACTGGCATGCATACACACGCACAATTTGATGTGCACTTCACCTACCAGCTGGTTAGGAAGATCAAGAGTTCAAATGCCTAGACTACATAACTAAACTTATTGAACTCCAACTTAGGCTATGAAAATTATGTCAAGGCAGTTGGGCATTCGTGAGTTACCAATGGCCTAAGTCATTGGAAATTTACAATAGATGGCATTTTACAGATTAAAAAAGTGTGTGTGTGTGTGAGAGAGAGAGAGAGCAAAACATTATATATATATATATATATATATATATATATATATATATATATATATTGCCAGTCTTTTACATAGTCTTCCAACCCGATCAAGATATATTGATGGTTTAAAGAATGAACAAGCAGCATGTTGAGAAATGAAGCCACTTTTACCACCTTGTAGGCACATGATAACTTTGAATTTCTATGGGTACTACTTTTGGCATATGTTTCACCTCAACTTCCTGAACTTTTCTAGGACTATAACGCAGTTGTTTGACCCTTGCAAACCAATGGGGCCATAGAAAGACTGTTATTTTGACAAATCAGCTTGAGTCC
This sequence comes from Nymphaea colorata, assembly GCF_008831285.2. Classification (NCBI taxonomy): domain Eukaryota; kingdom Viridiplantae; phylum Streptophyta; class Magnoliopsida; order Nymphaeales; family Nymphaeaceae; genus Nymphaea; species Nymphaea colorata. The sequence goes on along the minus strand of NC_045138.2, from coordinate 2,321,338 downwards.
GACTCGGCACGTGTTCACCACTAGATTGGTTTGTTATCATTTTTATACTTTTGCAGGTATATGCAGAGATTGGTTATTGAAACTCAAGAGAAAGGAGCAAGTTGGACATGTTACTGCATTGTCAAACATGTTGCCTTCTGAATTGTGCTGATGAATGTTACCATTTACTTTGTTACTTTTTTTTCTTTCATTTACTTGTTATCCTTTTTGCATTTCAAGCAACAGTAGGATTGGGGTTGCAGAATTGACAATTACTGCAATTCCAAGTTGATGTAATTTTCACACATGCAATGGTACAGAATCTTGTTACGTTAACAGGTTTTGTGGAATGCTTTCAATTGCTAAAATCGTTTTCACCCCACATGGAACTGATTCTCTTATGAGGATAATTTATGGGTCATTTACACATGTAAACTGTAATTCTCATCCCATTTTTATAATCGCATTTGTTTGATTTAAGTTTGATGGATATGATTATTGAAGAAAATATGTTGTAGAGTTTCTTACAGTATGATTCCAACAATTGAATGTATAGTCAAACAATAATAACTTATTTTCACAAGAAGCAATATTTGATCTTGAGTTATCTGTAACCCTTAATTATCTAGAAATTCAAACTTCTTTATTTCCAAGATAGCTCTACAGAAGATTGTTTTACATTTTCCTTACAGTACAACATGTTTAAATATTTCTAGTCATCAGTTAATTAAGTTTGTAAGCAATGGGCTGCAGCAAAGCAAATATGTTGCATTTGCTTACTTTGCAACGTAATGACAAAAAGAAAAAGGAAGACGTTGTTTTTTATTTTTTTATTCACAGAAAGGGTAACATTTTTGTAACGTTTGTGTTTGCATGGTACACTATGAAAACCACTTGGTTTATATTTTTCATGAAAATGTTTCCCTATTTTTCATATACTGAGAATTTTACAACGCATATAATAGCAATTTCCTTTGCTGTTCATGATTCTTGTCAATGCCCAATGCCTGCCTCTTAGGAATCAATCCAGAGTTAAAAATTGTATGTGATCATAATGAATACTTGTAACAAGGGGTGAAAGAGAATCAAGAAATATTTTAAACAGCCTCTATGGAAGGGAGAGGCAGGGCTGGCTTGTGGATGGTGTGCCTATGAGCCTTCTCAAGGTCCTATATAAGCTTGAATTTTTTGCCCTATGATTGAGGTTGTGGCGAAAAGGTGGTGGGACTTCAACGCATGTTTCATGAGGCAGCGCTGCTCTGGTGTCCTCACCCTCTAGTCTGAAGGAAGTGCTGACCATGCTGGTGGGTGTGCCTATGTACAGGGGTGGAGCCAAGGGGGGGCCGCATGGGCCATGGCCCCCGCTCAATTTTTTCTTTTAAATTTACATGTAATTTTTTGAAAATTTCACTTGTCTTATATAAAAATTTTAAAAAATGATATTTTGATCTCTATCAAAATTTAAAAAGTTTAATTTGGCATTCTTCTTGAAAAATTTCTAGCTTCACCCCTGTATGTAGTGTGAGAGAGAAAGGCAGAGGTCTTGTGCCTGCCTATTTCACTACCCAGCAGGAGAAAAATCTTCACTTATCTATCTACCATATAGGAAAGTAAGAGCCATAATTTCTTCTACCATATAGGGAGAGGGAGGGAGAGAGGCCCTGTCTTGCCAATCGACTATCATCTACATAAAATTTTTTTTCTTCGCCTATCCAACAGGAAGGAAGGGGCGGGCATGGGCTGACGTTTGGTTAATTGCACAAAGGAGCAATTAAAAAAACCAAAAGACCAGCTCAACAGTGTGGTCAAGAGAAGCAAATGTAACGAAATTACAACAACCACCATGTTGGTGGTTGTTGTAATTTGATAGCATTTGCTTCTGTTGACCGCATTATCACACTGGTCTTTTGGTTGCTCTGATAAGTGAAGAATTTGCTCACTTTAGATGGTAGATTGACAAGACAAAGATGTGTTTGTTTTTATCTCTTCTCCTCCCTCTCCCTCTACAATAGAATAAATTATAGTAGTCTCCTACCCAGTAGTTTTCTCCCGCTGGATAGTAAATATTCATAAGACCTTTACCACTTTCCGCATATACACACACCAGTCAGCATGGGCTGCGGTGCTCCAGACCAAAGCATGAGAAAGGTGGTGCCACCTCATGAAACTGTTGAGGAAAAGACAAAACCAAATCAGAAAGATCGGCTGCTTCCTAAGATATCAGATGATGATCAAAACTGTAAGCTCCTTCCTATGATATCAAATGATGATGATAACTGTAAACAAGTTCCTAAAATTGGGGATCTGATTTGTAATCATTCTCAATTAAATAGAGAAAGCTCTACTATCACCGAGAGTGAGAATTAGAGAGCATGCCTTCATCGTGGATGTAAGCCAATATCAAAGGCTGAAACCACGTGAAATCTTTTCCTCTTCTCTCTTTCTTTTACATGGTATCAGCTCCACCTCTTATTCCTCGTTCCATGGCAACATCCAACTCGTCATCTTCAACAACAGTCAGTCTTAGCCCTGCTGCACCTTCAACTACTCAATGGAACACATTTTTCAGTTTGGTATCCATCAAATTAGATTAGACAAATTATCTACTATGGTGCTCCCAAATCAACAGCGTTACAAAGAGACAAGGGCTGCTGAGGTATGTTATTGGCGCAATTACTGCTCCTCCTGAGTATCTTGACACTGATCAAGCCATAGTATGTCCTGATTTTGAATCATGGGAACGGGCAGACCAATTAGCTTAAAGCTGGGTTAAGGTTACAGTGTTTGAACATATTTTACCATAGTTACATTCATATTCCACTGCTCATTAGGCTTGGTGTGCTCTAGAACAGCAATACGCCTCCCAATCTAACTTGAGAATCATTCAGTTAAAAAGAGATTTACAGAATGTGAAGAATGGAGACATGATGATGGCTGATTATTTGAATCATGTTAAATTTTTATATGACAGCATATTGTTGCTCGTTCAAGCACTGAAGCCGAATATAAAGCAATGGCTGGAGCTGCGGTTGAATTAATATGACTGCAACATCTTTTTAAAGATCACCAAGTTCCTATACAAGAGGTTTCAACACTAAAATGTGATAATCTAGGTGCAACATACCTTGCAGCCAATTCTGTGTTTTATGCCCGTGCCAAACATATCGAAATCGATTTTCACTTTGTTAGAGAAAAATGGCAGCAAGAGATATTAAAATTGAGTTCGTTAAATCTGAAGAACAACATGCAAATATTCTAACTAAGGCACTGGCCGGACCAAGGTTTCATGATCTCAAGAACAAGCTCAACCTTATTCACACAAATGTTGCCTCGTGGGGGCATGTTGAGGAAAAGATAAAACCAAATCAGAAAGATCGGCTTCTTCCTAAGATATCGGATGATGATCAAAACTATAAGCTCCTTCCTAAGATATAGGTGAAGGCAGCGGAAGATCGTCCACACCCAAGTGCTGCAGCCACGAACGGTCGCCTCTGTAGAAAGCAGCAAGACAAGAAAAAGAGAAGAAGAAGAATTTGATTAAGGGGTTTCCTTCTAAGGGGCTCCTCACGCATAATCTACTAGAGATCTTTTAACACGACATATTGCTGGGTTTATATAGTCCAGCCCCTTAGGTTTTCCCCAAATCCCAGCTACGGTTAGTGTGAGAGATTTTAGGAAGGGCTTTACCTTTATCTTGAGCGAGATTATTGGGTTGATCTCGTAACTGCCTTGCAGTTACAAGATATTCGGATAGGGCTCAATGGCCACTATCCAACATCTCCCACTTGGCCATGAGACCGCCAGTTTGCTTCCACTATATGTGGGTTTTCTTTATCTAATTTGTTACGTGGTTTTCCATAGTTGAATTTTTCCAACGCAACCTAACCTTTTTCAAGGTTTACAACGAGGATTTCCATTCAATGGTTTTTCTTTCGCAATCCTTTCAAATTTGTTACATGGTTTTCCTTAATTGGCTTTTCCAACGCAACCTAAACCTTTTTTCAAGGTTTACAACGAGGTTTTCCATTCAATGGTTTTTTCTTCGCAACTTTTCAAATATATCTTAGCCCCATATGAGCTACATGTTTTGAAAACAAGTCTTCGGATATTTCCTTGGTTAAGGGATCAACCACCATATCATTGGTAGGCAAGTAATCAACCGATATTTCATTTTTCTCGATCATTTCATGAACATAATGGTATTTCACAATTATATGTTTACTTTTTGAGCTAACAGCTCCATTCTTCATAAGAGATATAGCTGCCTGATTATCACAGTACAGTTGAACAGGTTCATGATCAAGATTTAATTTCAATTCTTTCAAGAACCGGTTTATCCAGACAGCAAAGGTAGTTGCAACATTACAAGCAATATACTCTGCTTCCTGTGTGTGCTGAGCAACACATCCCTGTTTCTTACAGGACCAGGCTATCGCCCCACCTCCAAAGAGAAAAACATACCCTGAAGTGGATTTACTATCATCTTTGCAGCCTGCAAAATCTGCATTAGAATAGCCAACTAAAGTTAGCTCATCTGCTTGATAAGACAATTTCAGTCCTTTTGTTCCTTTAATATACCGAAATTTTTTTTTGACTGCTTGCCAATGAGGCCATCCAAGATTACTTTGATAACGACTTACCAGAACGATGGGAAAGCTTATGTCTGGTCTGGTACAAAGCATTAAATACATTAGACTGCCAACTGCTTGTGCATATGGAACATATAATTTTTGTTGTCCTTCACCGAAACAATCACTCCTGCTTAAGTTTGCTCCTTTAGCTATAGGAGTCCCAATTGGTTTGCAGTCTAACATACGAAATTTTTTCAAGATATAACCAATATATCGTTCCTGGCTTAAACTCATGATTCTTGAGTTTCTATCTCGAGTGATTTTTATTCCTAATATATATGATGCTTCACCCAAGTCCATTATTTCGAAGTTTTTGTTCAGCCAAGTCTTCGTTTTTACAATCATGTTGTTATCATTTCCTGTTAGTAATATGTCATCAACATATAATGATAGAATACAGAAAAGGCTCCTACTTTTCCAAATATACACACAGTGGTCTAGTTGGTTTGCAACAAACCCAAGTTTTGTAATTGCTTTGTGAAAAACAAAATACCACTGTCTAGGGGACTGTTTCAGTCCATACAATTATTTATTCAACTTATACACTTTGTCTTCTTTTTCCTTGATGACATATCCCTGTGGTTGAGTCATATATATATAGTTTCCTTCAACTCACCATTCACAAAAGCAGTCTTTACATCCATCTGACAAATATCAAAGTCATAGAATGCCGTGATGGCCAAAATTATTCTGATTGATGCAAACTTTGCAACCGGCGAATAAGTCTCTAAGTAATCAATTCCTTCCTTTTGGGAAAAACCTTTCGCTACCAGTCTGGCTTTGAATTTTTTCACTGATCCGTTAGCTTTATACTTCTTCCTTAGTACCCATTTACATCCAGTGGGTTTTCTGTCATTAGGAAGATCTACTAATTCCCAGACTTTATTCTTTTCTATGGATTTAATTTTTTCATCCATAGCATTCACCCAATCCGATGATTCATGCGAGCTAATGGCTTCATCATATGTCAGATTGTCAGACATTTTGTCAATATCTGCTAAATAGCATAGCTCCTCTCTCAGATATACATAATAATCATTCAAATATGAAGGAGGAGCTCTAGGTCTTTTGTGACCTGATAACGTCTGAGATGACGAGGTATTCATATAAGTTGGTTCATTGCTTAACTGATCTTCAGTCGGTTCATTTCTTGACTGTTCTTCAGACGATTCCTGCTCAGTTGGTTCAATGCCAAACTGACCTCCAGTCGGTTCATTACCAGACTGTTCATCTGAATAAATCAGATCATCCAGTGTGTCATTTCGATATTCCACTGGATCATAATCTTTATTATTGAGTTCTTCTATGAACTCTACATCTTTGCTTTCTATAAGTCCCATAGATGAATGATATAATCTGTAGCCCTTATATCCTTTTGGGTATCCAATAAATATACATCTCACTGATCTGTTATCTAGCTTATCCAGTTTTGGATTTAGAATTTTCACGTGTGCTACAGATCCCCATCTCCTTAAATATCTCAGATCTGGTTTTACACCAGTCCATCTTTCATAAGGAGTGGTTGGGACTGCTTTGCAGGGCACTCGGTTTATTGTATATATAGCTGTTAACACAGCTTCTCCCCAAAAAACTTTTGGTAATTGTGCTCCTGCCAACATGGATCTCACCATGTTCAAGAGGGTTCTGTTACACCTCTCAGCCACACCATTTTGTTGTGGTGTCCTAGGCATTGTCTTTTGCCTATTAATTCCAAAGTCTTTGCAGTATTCGAGGAATTCACTAGAAGTGTATTCTCCTCCTCGATCAGACCTTATGATTTTGATCTTCCAAGTTGTCTCTCGACTTCAGATTTGTATTCATTGAATTTCTCAAGCTCTTCTGATTTATATCTGATTAAGTATATGTAACCAAATCTTGAGAAGTCGTCAATAAATGTTATGAAATATAACTTGCCGCTATGAGTTTGGATCCTGAAAGGTCCACAGATATCAGTATGAATTATCTCTAATAATTCAGTGGCCTGAATTACTTCAGACGGAAATGGTTTCCTTGTCATTTTTCCGTATACACATGACTCGCATTTCGCAAAATCATTTATATTTATATCATGTATTAAACCATGTTGTGCTAAAGTCTGCATCTTTTTGATGCTTATATGGCTTAATCTTTCATGCCATAAGTTTACGTTCACACTCATTGCACAATTGAAATAAGCAGAATTTGAAGCTTCATTCATATCATTCAGTTTGAACATACCATGTTCTTTTACAAATTTTCCACCAAACATGAACCTTCCATGTTTTCCCACTGTTACTTTCCCTGGAATAAAACGTACTTCAAAACCTTTTCCTGTCAGTGCGAGAACAGACACTAGATTCCTCCTCATGGAAGGGACATACAAAACCTCGTTAAGTACAACACTTGTACCCCCAACATTTAGACGATATGCCCCAATTCCCATGACATCACAATAAGAGTTGTTTCCCATATAGATCTTGTGGGTTCCCGGACTCAGATTTTCCATGTGGATCACTCCTTCTTTTGTCTTTGCAATGTGATGAGTAGCTCCCGAATCGACCCACCATCCAGTTAGATCTCCATCTGCAAACAGACATTCTGACACGACACAGATGACTTCTCTGTCAGAGTCCCCTTGAGGCTTCCTTTCGTTGTAGTTGCCCTGACCATTGTTGTCTTTCTTACTCGGGAATTTTGTCCTGCAGTTCTTCTTTATATGTCCAGGCTTTCCGCATCTGTAGCATTTCACTACAGTTCCTTGAGATTTCTTAGTACCTGCATAATTGCCCTTGAACTTGCCATCGTTTTGATTTTTAAATTGTTTTGGTTTTACAAGCACATGACTACTAGCAGGTTTTTCCTGGACTGTCATCAATTCTATTCTATTTCTCTTGGTCAGACGTTGTTGCTGTAGAGCTAACTGTATAGGAAGCTTTTCTAAAGTAAGAGTATCAAATTGAACACTCAAAGCAGTAACTGCCATATCCAAAGAAGGAGGTAGGCTGTTCAGGATTGTGCTGATCTGCATATTGTCAGATATGACATTCCCTACCACGACTAAATCTTTAGCCATGATCAACATCTTATTAACATGGTCCATTACATTGTCTGACTTTTTCATCATATAGAAATTGTATTGTTCTTGCAGTAACTGTAGGGTGACCAATGTGACGCTGACTGTTAAAGTAAGTGTGGCAAGGTATAGCATAGGACCCCAGCAAACGGTGAGGATCTATCCGGGTGAGGTTCTCCAAGTTGGGAACTCAAGTCGGAGCTTACTGCTAGAGGAAACTCCCTCATCTCCAGACCAAGAAGATGGAGATCATGACCACGAGCAAAAAGGAGGCCATGACAGCAAGCACCAAGAGCCGTATGTGGAAAGACCGGAGGCACAAGCAATGCAACAGCTTGGTGAGAAAATCATTGAGGCCATCGATGGGCTGCAAGCAAAAGGGAAGCAAGCTGATGTCGCTATGAGAGGGCCATTGTTACCATGGTCCTTCACTCCTCAGTGTATGGTTGAGCTTAAGAAGGGTGGTAGTGGTACTTCAGAGAGTTTGATGAACAGTATACAAAGGGCAGCAACGCAGGAGATAGTCATGAGTTCGATAAGTGACCAAGGAGAGCAGGTCGAAGAGATTCCAGACTGTACAAAGAAGGAACCTGTTCCAACGCCTTCGAAGGGAGGGCCAAAACACAGCAGCATGGGATCACAACATGGGCATAGTCAGATTATCCAAAAAGATAACCTCATACGAGCTTGGGGTCAAGCTCGGTCTAGGGAGGGTGGATCTGATACGTGCCTAATTTTGGCACCATCGAGGACGGTCGAAGGCTTGGCCGAGAGTGCTAGAGCGGAGCCGACCAACAGCGTGAGTAGCAGCTGGGCACTCCGATTACCACCCGACAGGCTTATGTCCTTGTTGACTTGTGAGGTTAGCCTCGGCGGGGAGCGTCGAGAGAAGCAGGCCGCAGCATTGCGTGCGGCCGAGGATGGGCACAAGCCCAAGGAGTGACCTACAAGGTCTGACACTAGCACCTATGTGCATAGGGCCAAGTGCACGCGAGTGAGTTAGACCACACGACACCTTGGCATGGTTCAGAGTTCGATACTTATAGAACCCTTGGGCATTATTTATATGGCTGCAGTGGGAGGAGCGGGCGGAGCAGCTGAGGTCGAAAAATGTGAGACAGGGTCCGGATCTAGAGAGAGAGGGCGCAACCAGATCCATTCCAGTGCCCTTTTTGCTTATGTTTATTTACTCTTTTGTACCGTCTCGATTTGAGACGCGTTAGAATCGTTTTACTTTAAGTTCTTTGTACCGTCTCGGGTTAAGAGCTAAGTGAACCGAGACGCTTCACATGTATATAGCCTTGTAATTAGGTTTTTTTGGATTACGCTTGAATGAAGATTTGATTCCACTTGGGCATCGCTTTCTCTCTCCTCTTTTCCTCCCGAGCTTTGTCAATGGTGGTGGCCGGATTCTAGTCTGACCTCAACCAGTGTGGCCGAATTTCTACCTACAGCCAGCGGCCTCCTCTATTTCTGATCTCTCTTCTTCTCCTAAAGTCACCCTTTCCATGGCCGATTGGATGACGATTTGAAGAAGACGGACATTGCTGCCGATGGCCTCTCCATGTTCTCCAAGCCATGACGTTTCCCCGACCAGTAAGCTAGGTGATCAACGGTGCAACTTTCCTTAACCACAAAGGGAGGTTAGAGGCCGGTTTCATCTCACTGGAAGGCTGCAGCATAGGAGCACGCCAATAGATCTGGTGTTATACTTCTAAAGTAGCAGCAGGACCATCTACCGACCAACGAACATCCGCCTCCCTTGTTCCTGCAATAGAAGGAGAAGCAGTGACAGATCACAAAATTGAAATCGATTCATCCTGTTGAGCGTGATCTTGGGTAGCGATAGCGCCTCGGCAGCAAGGTTCTATCAGAATCAGCCGTTGTAGCAAATAAATTTGCCACTGACTCGGCTCAAATCATCCTCATTCAGCAGGTTCAAATAACATTGATTTTTCAAAGATTCAACCCCTAAAGCGTACTACTCTGGGATCTTAGATCATAAACTACTACATTTTCAACTTTGTGGATTCACAAGTGCAACTACGGTGTGGTACTTACCATTGAAACCTTATATCAGTTATATGCCTTGTGTCATGGTCGTCAGATTTGATATCATAAATTCCTATATTTTTCATTTTACCAGTATATGTCGATTTTAAATTGGACTCATGTAGTTTGATTCAATAAAAAAGTACATCAGATCAGAAGTTTTTTCTTACCAAATCTGATAGATATCCAAGTTCCTTAGACATCGGAATCCATTATTTGCACGTAAAGATTTGGCATGGCACCAAAATTATACTACGGCTGAATTCAAATTGTTTCTTTGACTGCCGACTTTTGGGTAGTATATACCCAGGGGCAGAGCAAGAAATTTTTTCATGAGGGGGACCAAATTAAAGTTTCTAAATTTTGATATGAGCCAAAATATTATTTTTCTTAAAATTTTTATATAGGAGAAATAAAATTTTATAAAATTTACATATAAATTTTGATTTTTTTTTGAAGTGTTTCCAGGGCCCATGCAAAGTCCCCTTTGGCTTCGCCCCTGTGCACAAGTTAGGTAGAACCTTAGAAGGTAGGGCAAGGTGAATAAAGTAAACCAAAAAGAAAAATTAAATACAAAAATACACGATGAAAACCATTGATATGTCTTTCTCACGGAAATTTTTCCCTTTCCATATACTGCAGAATTTTACACTGCATACAACTACCATTTCATTTCATCTTTACGAGCAATGTCCATTGCTTCCCTTTTGAGAAACAATGAAGAAATCAATTACTGCAAGTAATAATCAATGTTACTCGACGGATAAGATTCAAATTAGGTATACCCTTAACCATATCTGCTTTATGGATATTCACATATCTGGTTTTGCGTTCATATTTGAATATGAAGAAAGACAAGTTAAAACTGAAGCTGAATCCAAAATCTAATTTCACATTCTGAATTTTGAACTAGATTAGGCCAATTTTTAAATGTAAGAACATTAGATGTTGGATATTTGTTTTAAAATAAATCCAATCCGAATACATATCTGCATCCGATCGGTCCGATTTCTTAATCGGATACTAAATCATTTTCAATATCCAATTTTTCAGAATGGTTCTATTCGGGTTGTTATAGGTTCAGTCGGATGTCCGGCACAAATCGGATACGTTGACATCTATACCAAGAACCTCTACTAATAACAAGAAAAAAATGGGCCCAAGCCGATAAGGAGTAGGACCTTCTCCTCTGTTTCTTTGTTTTTTGTTTAAAGAAGTAAAGAAAGATTAATTATGTGATGATTATGACTTTAATGGTCCCACTTACTCTGGGGCCTTTCCCTTTGAAAAGTCAAAGGAGGGAAAAAACAAAGATGATTCCAGAAACTGGTATAAGCAATGGCAGAGCCACATTGTGGCTGGTGTGGGCAATTGCCCACACCAGCTCATGAAATTTGTTTTATTTTCATATATAAATTTCATTGATTTCATTTTTTTACATATAACTGCCTCTTAAAATTTGAAATTTGTTGTAGCACTGCCACTTAGCCAGGAATTTCTGGTTCCGCCAATGGTGTAATGGAAAACAAGGAATTATGTTTTTACAAAGAAAAAACTCGCGTTATGGTGCATGTGGTTGGACCCTCGCTATTATGTCAAAACTCGCATTGCTCTCTTGCCAAGCATGGAATTGAAGGGAGATCCAATTAAAGTTTCTAAATTTTGATAGGATCCGAAATATCATTTTTCAAAATTTTTATATAGGACAAGCGAAACGATTCAAAATTTCTATTTCAGTATATGTAAATCAGAATACACACACAGACTTTACTGCACCATAGACATTCTTAAGTAAGGTTCGGACACAAACTTATTAAGATAAGGCGTCATGGGGACCTTTTTAAGGCAATGGTACCCGATTCATGATCTGATCCAGTTCAGCATCTATAGGCCCAATCTGATAACTGGGTTGATCCAATATATAGGATCCAAATACCACATATACAAGAACAGGGTCCATTTGTGAGCAAATACTCATGGTACGATGCTGATATGGTGTCCACTTAAAAGAAAATATCTTGCTGGCCGGAACCGGACTGGAGCATGAACTGCTGCTACGACCCAACCATGACAACTTTTATTTAGAAATTAATGAAAATTAAGAAAAAACAATAGTAGCAGAAGTCATGATAGGTGTGAACTTAATGAAATATCATCTATTTCCTAAAAAAAAAAGCTTATACATGGAAGTTAATCTAGGAAAAAAACTATCCAAATAAGATAAATAGCAGCACCGATGTACCAGAAGCAGGGCAGTGATCAATTAGAATGATCTCTCTCTCTCTCTCTCTCTCTCTCTATATATATATATATATATATATATATATATATATATATATATATATATATATATATATATATATATATATATTCCAATCATTTGGTGGTTAAACAAAAAAAAACCCTCTTGGACATTTTATCTAGTGCTACGCTGCATCTGGGTGAGTGGGAAATAGCCACCAATGATCTCTCTCTCTAAGTAATATTGTCTACATTCGATACCTGAGAGTGTTTCGCCACTTCAGTTGTGCTTCAACTTACACATCAGCGACTTCCTTTTTGTAGCATAAGAGATTGACGCTCTTGACCGGGAACACATCCAGTTGCCTTCATTTTCCTACTTTTTCAACGAGTGAAAAAAAAACGCCTTTAATATCCATCATTCTACCACTAGGGAAATCTCATATATTTTCATGAATTTATATTCCAACCAATCAATCACGTTAAATTCAGACTCCAACATTAGAAGTCTCTGGTTAATACCATGTTCGGACATTTTTGGTGCTTTTATCAAAGATTTATGATGCCTTTAGTGATAGTTGTTAGACAATTTCGAATTTATTTGTTCGAGTTTGTGTTACATTATAATAAGCTCCAAAAGCCAGCTTTTTAGTGGGTAAAACAGACGTCCAAAATCTTATAAACCAAAATACTGGCCACCTTCGGAAAGCCAAATAAGGATGATCAGGGCTTTCCAATTGTAGCCAAACAGGATTTGGATCACAAATTCAGACTTTTAGACGACCAAAAAACGTTCTCCACAAAACTTTAATATAAAAAACAATTTCAAACCGACATCTCATAATGTATCATCAGGTTTCAGCATAACGGGCAACAAATCAACTAAAATTTCAAAAAAATAACCCAAAGGTTTCCATCCGGCAACGACAAGCCAGAAACCACGCCACTGGAACGCGCCGCTCCACAAGAACAGAAAGCCCAAGAAATCACAATTTTGGCCATATAACACCACCACAGCCATCAGGAAAGACGGCCGAAATGATCAACAAGACTCCCGAAGATTATCAATTTTCAACAATAGAACCGGTTAACATCAGCCCAGGAAAAAAGACAATATTTTATTCTTTTTCCGCACAAAACGCCCCAATCAAATTCCCCCATCAAAACTCAAAACGCCAGCGGAGACCACGAAGAAGAAAGGAAGAAAGAAAACAATTTCAAACAAAAGGGATTCCTTTAGATAAAATCCAGTCCACGGTTTATTCGCCATTGCTCTCTCTCTCTCCCTCTCTTCTCTCCAATTATGGACAAGTTTACGTGTTGCCTTTTGTTTTCTAGGGTCCGTTTATATGCCTCAAGGGGCATCTAGTGCAATCAAGCAGAAAGGTCCAAAGGGTTTGAAGTAATAATCTCATGGTTCCAGTGCATTAATAATTTTCTGGGCTGCAAATGTGGCGAGCATGACATTCGAATTAAACAGTGTGTCGTAGGTCCGCTCATGTTTTAAAGCAAGTCAGAACCTTAGAGGTATAAGAGTATAAACTTGAGAATTTTATGCCAAAAGCAGTTTCCCCTAAATAGACAATAAGATCCCCTAAATATTATCTCAAGTTCATGGAGCAAGACGACAAGGAGATGATATTTAGGGGATCTTATTGTCTATTTAGGGGAAACTGCTTTTGGCATAAAATTCTCAAGTTTATACTCTTATATCTCTAAGGTTCTGACTTGCTTTAAAACATGAGTAGACCTACGACACACTGTTTAATTCGAATGTCATGCTCGCCACATTTGCAGCCCAGAAAATTATTAATGCACTGGAACCATGAGATTATTACTTCAAACCCTTTGGACCTTTCCGCTTGATTGCACTAGATGCCCCTTGAGGCATATAAACGGACCCTAGAAAACAAAAGGCAACACGTAAACTTGTCCATAATTGGAGAGAAGAGAGAGAGAGAGAGAGAGCAATGACGAATAAACCGTGGACTGGATTTTATCTAATGGAATCCCTTTTGTTTGAAATTGTTTTCTTTCTTCCTTTCTTGTTCGTGGTCTCCGCTGGCGTTTTGAGTTTTGATGAAGGAATTTGATTGGGGTGTTTTGTGTGGAAAAAGAATAAAATATTGTCCTTTTTGCTGGGCTGATGTTAACCGGTTCTATTGTTGAAAATTGATGATCTTCGGGAGTCTTGTTGATCATTTAGGCCATCTTTCCTGATGGCTGTGGTGGTGTTATATGGCCAAAATTGTGATTTCTTGGGCTTTCTGTTCTTGTGGAGCAGCGCGTTTCAGTGGCGTGGTTTCTGGCTTGTCATTGCCGGATGGAAACTTGGGATATTTTTTTGAAATTTTACGGCCTGTTTGGTTGGAGGGAAAAGGAGGGAAAGGGAGGGAAAAGGACAAAGTATGTTTGGCTGCAACGGGAGGGAAAGGAAAGGGAGGGAAAGGAAAGGATAGATTATTGTAAACCCAATCCCTCTCAAATCGGACGGATTAAGAGGGAAAGGAAAGGAAAGGAAGATGAAGAGTTTTTTTTGCCCATAATACCCATGAGGTCCCACGTCTAGAAGAAAAAATGAAAGAAGATTTTAGTTTTTTCTTTCCTTTCCTTTCCTTTCTATCCAAACAACCTTTTTAATCACCTCTTTCTTTTCCTTTCCATTCCATTCTTTTCCCTTCCCTTTCTCTTTCCTTTGCTTTCCTTTCCCTCCCTTTCCGTCTCTTCCTTTCCCTCCAACCAAACACAGTGTTAGTTGATTTGTTGCCCGTTATGCTGAAACCTGATGATACATTATGAGATGTCGGTTTTACCATGTGTAGTGCAAGAATTGATCGGTTTGAAATTGTATTTTATATTAAAGTTTTGTGGAGAACGTTTTTTGGTCGTCTAAAGGAATCTCACAAGTAAAGAGAAAGAAGTGAAACCAAGTCTACTGGATAATTAATGAGAAAGCGAGAGACCACATTAGTTTCATGCTTCTAATGGAAGGGGAAAGTGGGAGGACGGGGGTGGAGTGCGCCAAGGAGGAAGATCTTTTTGCTGCCACCCTTCTTTTGCCCAGGCCCTCACATTTTAAGGAAGCCCCTCTTCGTACGAGAAAACTTTAGAGGAAAAAAACAGAGGAACAGTGAAAGATAAAGCTGGAGAGAACTTGATTTTATTGATTCCTTTGAGCAACATATATAGTACAAAAAACGTTATCGCTTACAAGATTTTTGGTATACAAGATCATGATAGTACACAATTTCGATCTCAATCCATTATCCACCGAAAATGTAGTTTGCATAACAGATGAGATATGATCCCTTTTTTCTCGACACTCCCCTCAAACTGAGGCGTACAGATTTTTGAAACCCAGTTTGGATAGCAAATGTCTGAAGGCTTCTTTGCCTAATGCTTTGGTAAAGAGATCTGCTAGCTGCTCTTTGCTTCTGACTAGCATGTTCTGATTTCACCTTGATTGATTTTTTCTTGTATTACATGACAATCTTTGTCAAAATCTTTGGTGCGCTCTTGAAAAATTGGATTTGCTGCAATACGTATTGCAGCCTGATTATCGCAATATAAATTTGCTGGTTGTGAGTGTGGAATGCCTAAGTCAGATAACAAATATTTTAGCCATGTTACTTCACAAACAGCAGTTGCCATTGCTCGGTATTCTGCCTCTGCAGAAGAGCGAGACATAGTAGATTGTGTCTTTGTTTTCCATGATATTAGAGATGCTCCAAGAAGGACACAATAGCCAGTGACAGATCTTCGTGTTTCATGACAAGCAGCTCAATCTGAATCACAAAAAAAACTTACTTGAAAATTATTTTATTTGCCCAATAGAATGCCTTGTCCTGGATTCATTTTAATAAATTTGACAAGTCTCAAAGCAGCCTGAAAATGTGATTCCTTTGGTGTATGCATGAAGCGACTTAGTACATGAATGGCAAACCGTATATCTGTCTTGTGATACTCAAATAAATAAGACGTCCAACCAGTCTTCTATATTTTGTTGAATCCTTCATTTCTTCACTCTGAGTAGTATCTAGACCATGCTTCTATTCCATGGGAGTTTCCACTGGCTTTGTGCCTAATAGTTCGACCTCAATTATAATGTTGAGTGCATAATTTTGTTGTGAAAAGTATATTCCTTTAGATGACCGAGCAATTTCTAGTCCCAAAAAATATTTAAGGCTACCAAGATCTTTCATGCGGAATTTTTGACACAAGAAAGACTTCAAATTTTCAACAGAATCCTCCATATCACCGGCAATAATCAAGTCATCCACATATACTAGAACAGCCAATATTACCGGCAATAGCGTGTGATCAGCTTTGGATTGTATAAATCCAAATGCTTCAAGCGCCATAGAAAACTTGTGAAATCAATTTCTTGGAGATTGCTTCAGACTATAAAGAAATTTGTGAAGCTTGCATACTAAGTTCTCCCCCTTAGGTCATATCCTTGCAGCACCTACATATACACTTCCTCAAGCAGATCTGCAAGAAGAAAGACATTATTTACATCCATTTGATATAATAACCAACTTTTTTGCAGCAACGACTGAAAGAAGGGTGCAAACCATTACCATTTTGGCTACAGGCGCAAATGTTTCATTGTAATCTAGTCCCACTTTCTGTGAGAAACCTTTTCCTACCAGACGAGCCTTGTATCGTTCAATGGATCCATCTGATCAAAATTTTACTTTGTATATCCATTTGCAAGCGATGGGTTGGATACCTTTTGGTAGAGTAGTCAAAGTCAGTTTTATTGTCTCGCAATGCACTAATTTCTAAGTCCATTGCATCTCGCCACTCTTTAATTTTACTTGCCTCTTCATAGGATTCTGGTTCAGAAATGGAGGCTATAGAGGCTAAAAAAATGGAGTGATTAGAAGAGAAACAATGGAAAGAAGTAAACTTGGAAAGGGGAAAACATGTGCAATTTGCAGGACTTGCCATCGAGTTGCCGTTGACCAAGGGTATCAAAATTAGAGAACAATAAAAATCTTTCATCCAAGTGGCTGGTCTTTTTTGACGAGATAATCTTCTAAGGTGTTCAGTTGGTTCAGACTCCAAGACTTGGTTTGGTTTCATGGTTTTACTATTGATTTTTTGGGGTTCAGGCAAGGGTATATCACAAGTTGATACAAGCGTCTCACTACTTTCAGACATGTTTGTGTCTTCATTAGGTTCAGCCGTAGGTGATGCTTCATTGTCAAACGACTCTTCTTCCAATGGGCCAATCATACTTTCTTGGGTTATTGGCATAGGCATAACAGTCGATCTTTCTTCCTCCTTGACTTGGTTGAATGGAAAAATATCTTCATAGAAAACAACATCCCGATTAGTGAAAACTCTATTGTTTTCTAAATCATAGACTTTGTATGCTTTCTGGCCTTCAGGATAACCAATAAAATGCATTTATGTGCTCTAGTGTCAAATTTGCCTTTGTTCTGGTTGTTGTTGATAGCATAGCAAAGAGAGCCAAAGATACGTAGATGTTCAAAGGCCGGCCCATTTTTTTTAAAATAATTTTTCAAATGCAGCTATGCCTCCCAAAGTAGGTGTATTAGTACGATTAATAAGATAGGTGGCGATTAAAATACATTCGCCCCAAAACTGAATTGGTAAATTTGCTTCAAAACGAAGGGCCCTTGCTACTTCAAGAAGATGACGATGTGTTTTGCATCCTCAAAATTTTTGGTTTTAGAGTGCTCCAGAAAAATAAGTTTTATTTTAAAAATAAGAGAAAAAGGGACTCACCCGTTGGTACGAGGATCGACCATTCCTGATGCCTTTACCGGAGGTAATCAATCCAAGGGCTATGTCTATTATTGATGTATTTCATTTTGGCTTAAACATATTTTTCATTATATATTCGGTGTAGAAAAATATGGAAAGTTTGATGTTTCAAATTTTTGAAAAGATTTGAAGAATTGCTTGAGAATGTGAAACATTTTGAGGAAAACTAGAGTTAGGAAATCTTTGTAGATATCACTTGGAAAACTTGGGAAATCACTTGGAAGTCATTTTAGTGTTTTCTTAAGACTTTAAGTAGGTTTGAGATTTTGCTCTAATTCAGTTACCACTTAGTTAGAGCTCCACCTCATCTTGCTTAAGTTCTTTTAAAGATGTGATTGTGCTCATTTGTGATATTGAATAGAAGTGAATGCATGAATGCATTAATCCTAAGATGAATAGAAGAAAAATGACTCATTCCTACCACAACATTCATTTAAGACATTCCTACCATAATATACATCTAAGATTTTTGTTTTTATAGTTATCATGTATGAGAAAGAAAAATTTGTGAAAATGGATTGAAGTTGTAGACCATCAAGCATGAATCCAACATTGGGTCATTACTTACGTTATGGTCTTAGTGAAGTCGGTAATGAAAATGATCTTGGAGAAACAAATGTCTAAAAGAATGCAAAAGATGAGATACTTGATTGTGAGAAAATATAGAAAATGAGAGACAGAAAGAGGTCTTGAAGATCACAAAATCAAAGATTCAAAAGAAAGAGAGATATGCATATATATATATATATATATATATATATATATATATATATATATATATATATATAGATACATATATGTAAGCTTATAAAAATGAGGTTTGAATTTAAGTAGAAAAAGGAAATGAAACTTTCAAAGATAGGGAGATAGAGAAGATACACATATATGTATATATACCATCACATATACACATATATGAAAGCTTGTAAAAATAACAGTGACTTGAATAGAAAGAAAGATTTTAAATGAAAAGAAATGGAGATATATATATATATATACATATTATAGATGAAGGCATTTGACTTGAAAAGAGAATAAGATTCTAGACAGAGAAAGTAGCACATTCATATATATACTTTTCAAGTCAAATGCCTTCATCTATAATATATATATATATATATATATATATATATATATATATATATATATATATATATATATATATATATATATATATATATATATATATGCATTCATAGGTATATGAAAACTTGTAAAATAAAATGTGGAAACAAAGGAAGAGAAAGATAAAGGGAATCCTCATGTGCACATATATGTATATGACATGTATATACATACGCGTCTTCATGATATTAGAAGTGAAGAGATGATTTTAGAAAACAACCGACTTCAAGTTTGATATAGGCCGAAGGGAGCTTGGACTCATGCAAGAGTCATAACTAAGTTTCCAAAGCCATATTGGAGAGGGTACTTGCTTTTGAAAAATCTTTTGTAAAATATGATTTATATATAAACATAGAATATTATTATTTCATTGGTTGCAAGAGAATATGTTTCTTCCACCGTTGGGTATGGAAGAAATTCAAACCACACGATAGGGCACTCATTAGGGTTCCTAATCGGGTGATTAAAAAGAAACTAAACATAATGACATGAAGTTGCATTTTTTTAACATGTACATATTCGTGAGGGTTCCCTCGGGTTGGACAAGTACCAACCTCAAAAATTAATATGAAGATAAAGATAAAGATTCCCAAACCACACTCTCATTCTCACCATACATTCACATGTGAATGGAAAACTAAACAAACATGCATGGATAGTAGATAGACAATATTCAAGGAAGGAGAGAGAGAGAGAGAGAGAGAGAGAGAGAGAGAGATGGAGGGAGAAATAGAGAGAGAACATGATGGAGGGAGAAAGCATGATGTAGAGAGAGAGAGAGATAACATGAGGTAACTATGAAATGATATATCATATCATCTTTTCATGCTCCTGGTGCACTCGACCAAAGCCTCTTGTTTCTACAAAAGAGGTTGAGTGCTATCTCATTTGGCCATGAGGAGATGAAGATGAGAAGAAAAATGAAGAAAAAAACAACGAGACTATATTCAAGAAAAAGAAACAACAATAATAATAGGAACATATTAATATGACAACAAGGATACTTGAAAGAGCATGATTTAATGTATCATCTCATTTTCTCATGCTCTCGGTGCACTTGAACATAGCCTCTTGTCTCTAAAAAGAGGTTGAGTGCTATCTCCTTTGGCCATGGGAAGATAAAGATGAGAAAAGAAAATGAAAACAACGACATGACTATGTTCAATAAAAAGAACATATTAATGAAGAGAAAAAAATAATAACCACAAGAATACTTGAAAGAGCATGATTTAATCATAAAATAAAATATCATCTCTTCTCCTCATGCACCTGGTGCACTTGAGCATAGCCTCTTATCTCTAAAAAGATGTTGAGTGCTATCTCCTTTGACCATAGGAAGATGAAGAAGAGAGGAAAATGAAGAAATAAAGAGATGAGATATTGATTACAAACATCTAGTGGAATAACTTTTGGAAAAATGAACACCTTAGCTTGGAGATTCCCTTGAGTGAAACTCCAACATGATGCCCCCAAGGGGGTTGTGACTTGATGAAGTTTGCTCCGAAGTTGAAAAAAAATGGAAAGAGGAAGAGGGAGAGAGAGATAACTCAAAAGAAACTCTAAGTCTTCAAGTGAGAATACACTAGAGTTTTTTCCAAGGACCAACACGTACTCAAGAAGGGGGAAATGGAAGGTATTTATAGAGGATTTTAGAGCCAAAACCCAAAATTTGAATTTCACTCTATTTTCATCCGAATTTCACAAAATTTTGAATTATTTTGAAGAAGAAATGGTTTGAAAAAAGGTATGATTGGCCATTAGGCTTATATATATATATATATATATATATATATATATATATATATATATATATATATATATATATATATATATATATATATATATATATATATTAAATGAGTTGGACCTTTATTCACCCAAAAGACTAAAATCGTCCTCTAAAATGAGGTTTTTTTTGTCAAAAGGAAAGACAAAAGGGTCTTGCCCACTAAAAAGACTAAAGTCACACTATGAAAGGAGGGGCAAATGAGTCTTGCCCACTAAATAGACCAAAATTACCCTCTAAAAAGAGGTTTTTTGTAACACCCCAAAAGTTTAGTCCCGTATCGAAGATTGTGAGGGATCTTCAAGAGCTTATAAAGGGAGGCTTTAATGAGATGATAGTCGTGGTTCCTAACCTTTTTAGGATTGGAACCGAAATTGCTAGGGAGCGGGTTGAGATCCGCCGAACCAGGGACCCGAGCCCGGGAGTGGGTCGGGTTGTTATATTTTTTGTCAAAAGGAGGGACAAATGAGTCTTGCCCACCAAAAAGATCAAAATTGTCCTTTAAAAGGAGGTTTTTTGTTAAAAGAAAGAGCAAATGAGACTTGCCCACCAAAAAGACCAAGATCGCCTTCGAAAAGGAGGTTTTTTGTCAAAAGGAAAGACAAATGGGTCTGAAATACTTTGTTTGGATTTGAACTTGGGTAAAATAAGGCAAACTTTTTGGAAAAATTTGGGGTGCTTACACGATGTTTGCGTTCTACCACTCCGTTTTGTTGTGGTGTGGCGACACAACTATGTTGGTGAATGGTACCTTGTTGATTGAATAAGGATTGTATTCCATGAGAAAAAAACTTGGTGCCATTATCAGATCTCACATTTTTAATGGCGACACCAAATTGATTTTTTATTAAGGCAAAATTTTTTTCATAAGATATGATGTTTCATGTTTGTGTTTCATTAAAAAAATCCATGTGACGCGAGTATAATCATCCACAATACTCAGAAAATAATGTGCTCCAGTAAGAGTTGACCGTGAATATGTACTCCAAATGTCACAATGAATTAATTCAAAAGGCTTCTTAGTAGAAATATCACTTAAATCAAATTTCAAACGTGTTTGTTTTACTCGATGACAAGCATCACAACAAATATCTTTATTCAAGTAGCAATTCAATCCTAAATAAGAATTAACTAGCATAAGTCGAGAAGGTGAAAGATGACCAAACCGCCTATGCCATAGGTCTTGAGATGAAGTTACAACAAAGCATTCTGTAGGTGACACCAATGATTTGAATTCATATAGTCCTCCTCTTTCTTCACCCTGACCAATTGTTATCATCGATGCCAGGTCCTACAATACACAATATGTGGGAAAAAAGGTTACTAAGCAGTTTAGAGTCTTGGTTAGTTGACTAACTGATAACAAATTTACTTTGAAGGAAGGAACACACAAAGTATTGTCAAGGGTGAAAGATGACAAGTGAACGTCACGGGTTTGATGAATAGGGATTACATTTCCCTTTGGAAGGTTTATGGGTGTATGACAAGTTATTAGATTTTGGAGGATTGAGTTGTCTGCACAAATATGTCGACTTGCTTCGGAATCTATAATCCAAGGTTTATAATAGAGATTACATGACGAGATAGTACTTGCGAAGTTGATTGAGGCAGTTTGATCTTTAACGATTGACAAGAATTTCTGGTACTCGTCCATAGTGAAAGAGAGCATAATTCCCGTGTTACCTTGACTAACGTTACCAACACCATTGATAGTATGGAGGTCAGCCACTTTCTGGTATTGTGTTACAGCTGCAACCATGGAAGACTCGAAATTGGGGTTATAAAGTCGATGCCCTGGAGGATAGCCGATTAGCTTATAGCACTTTTCTTTTATATGCCCAGTACCATGACAGTAGCTGCACATGGGCCTGCTCTGACGTCCTCCATTATTTCATTTAAACTTGAAGACTTGATCACGAGCTTCTGCCTTCCTATTATAATTGCGAGTGATGGCTAGAGCAGCCTCAAAATGTGACGACATGAATCTTGCTTCACGTTATTTTTCTTTCTGTAGAACTAAAACATAAACCTTGTTAATGTTAGGCAATGGATCAAGCAGTAAGATTTGACCACAAATTGCTCCATACGAGTCATTTAGCCCCATCAAGTATTGGATTAGTCTTTCTCTTTGAATATGATATGAGTAAATTCTCATAGCACCACATGAACAAGACAGTATGGGAGACTAAGAGTTAAGTTCATCCCATAACACCTTAATTTTTGTGTACTACATAGTAATTGATAGAGTCTCTTGTCTTGTTGAAGTTGACATATAGAACTCTGCAGTTGATATATTCTTGGTGCTAAACTCTGAGTAAACCTGCTTTTCAAATCTTCCCATACATCTTGAGTAGAAGTAGCATAAGCAATACTAGCAGCAATTTCTTTGCTAATAGAATTTAAAATCCATGAAAGAATCATATTATTGCATCTAACTCATAAGGCACGATTCTTATCTCCTTCTTTAACTCCAAATGGCATAATTGTCTCCCTTAAGTGCATGAGATACCAACACACTTCTGGGATTATCAGATCTAAAAAAAAAGAATTGGTCATCACCTGATAATTTTCTGAATTGTTGATGTCGCCAATATTCTTTTCTTGGTTTGCCATAGTTCCTTCTTACTGCTCTAAGAAGAGGGAAGAGAAGCGATGAGCAGCGATAAACCAGTTCCTTCTCACTTTTCTGAAAAGAGGGAGGCGCAGGGATGAGCAGCGACAAACATGCAATAAAGGATGATGATAACAATGAAATATATATATATCCAGAAGGCATCCAAGCCCAATGTTGATTTGGGCAGTCCGGCAAATGACGACCACTTCAACGAGATACCGGATGAGAACACTATTTTTCTCACCAGCATATAAATCTGGCCAACGGCGTTTTGGTGGTGGAGGCGATGAAGTGGCTGAGACGATGTTGATGGAGACCTTCTGCCCACCGGAGCAATGTCCAGAGATTCTGTAGAAGTAGTAATGCCGCGTTGATAGTGAATCAGCAATGGTTTCGTGGCAGGCGAGATGCTCTGAACACCTCCAAGGACAGGATTGTTGAATCCCATTTCTGCAGACAGAAATTGGGGAAGTGAGGGCCGGACCGTCGCCGGCATCGACTGACAGCTTTCTGAGTTGCAGGCAATGAGAGAATTGTCGGGCGCTTTCTGATCGCCTCAGTTCTAGGCGCCCATCTGGTCGCCTCTGTTCCCCCTGCTTCTCTATTTCAGGGATCAGAAGGGAGAAGGCCGAAGGCAAAGGGAAGGCGTTGGTTGAACATTGTTCGACACCTTATTCGAGGATGCAGGCAAGGGGTTTGCCAAGACGGTGATCAGCTGAAGGTTTGTCCAAGGAATGAGATTTCCCTGGACTGACGCCGGTTTAGATTGAACCTGAGGTGTTCACAAGTTGGAAGCTGAAACAGACAAGTGCTTCAGTCGGTGGGAGGTGAGTCAGTCAGGTTACGGCCGGTGAAACACCTTATTTGCAGGCGGAAGTTAGAGATTGATCAACAACTACAGGACAGAAGTTGCTGCTGTGACTCGGGAGGATAGTTGGAGGGTTGAAATATAATTTTTCAAAATTTTTTTTATATAAATTAAACTTTTTTTTTTTAGAATTTACTTGTACATTTTTTATTTTTTAAAAATGTGAGGAGGGGACATGGACCCTGCCAGCTGGCCCCTCATTTGTGGTTAAAAAAAAAAAACAGTATCTTTCTTTTTATTTTGTCATTACATTGAAAAGTAAACCTATATATGCATGCATCTACATTGTTAGTGTTATTGGCTTATATGTAAACTTGATTTTCTGTTTTTTGGAAACATTTAACAAACAATTTGCTTGCAAGCACAATCATCAACCAGTAAGCTTTGACTTGGCTACGTAACACGATTTACGAGAGAAAAGTGTACGAATGAATCGGCCGATTTAGTGATTAATCAATTGACTTTATTGTTTTCTAGTTTAGTGACATTTGCTTTCAAATAATTATGAGAAGTTAGAGTATCATGACAACTAAACTCTTCAAACACTCATTGCTTTCTTGCTTTTCTCACATTGGAGGAGTCACACTGTGGCTGCCATGGGCAATTGCCCACACCAGCTCATGGAATTTATTTTATTTTCATATATAAATTTCATTAATTTTCATTTTTTCACATATCACTGCCTCTTAAAATTTGAAAATTAATGTAGCACTGCCTCTAGGCAAGGAATTTCTGGTTGGGCCATTTGTATAAAGAAAAACAAAGAATTATGTTTTTACAAAGACCCTCGCTATTATGTCCAAAACTCCCTTTGGTCTCTTGCCAAGCATGGATTTATCTACCAGTGATTTGGCCTGCTTCTTTCTGCTACTTTTCATTTTCTCCTTCTGAGAAGGAAAGTAGGAAAGAAACACGAAGAAACAAAGGAAGGAAGAGAGCAGAAGGGAAGGAGGAGGGACACAACAGCCGACCCCTTCATTCTCCACCTTCTCCCAGCCGCTCCACTCCCTTCTCTTTCTTCCTTTCCTTCTTTTCTCTGCCTTTCTTTCCTTAAATTTCTTTCTCAAACGGAGAAAAGGAAAAGAAAAATAAAGAACCTGACCAGATCTCTGATAGATACATCCATGCTTGGTAAGAGAACAAGGCCAGTTCTCCTCAAGAAGGTTTATATGGACATAATTGTTGTGATCCAACCACATGAATCATAAAGCAAGTTTTTTCCTTGTAAAAAAAAAAGAATTCCTCTCTTCCTTGTACCAAGTTTTGAAGTCATCCCATTTTCTTTTCCCCAGTATGCATTTGAAAAGGGAGGAAGGTGTGACCTTTGTCTGCTTTAGAAAACCGTAATTCCGGTGGTGGCCACCCCACCTCATCTGCATCCATTGTCACGATTCAGTTGATGCAAGTAGAAAATTTGAGTTCTGTCTTCTCAAAATAGAAATCCTTGACACCATTCATGCATAGGCTGAAGGTGTCGGAACCAATTAGGTCAGGAATCTACTCTCCGCCTATGCATGGATTGTGTAAAGAAAGTAGTTTGATTCCCGCCTTACATCAATCGAATCAGAGACAACTATGGTGAAGGGGATGGAGGTTTTCTGGTAAGGGTAGCCACCATAACCTTCTTCGCCAGTCGTCTTCTCCTTTTAAATTTATCCTCTCAACAGATGATTGTAGCAGATCACTGTGGTGCTTCTGATACCTCTGTGCTGCTATTTATCTTATCATGCGAAATTATTTCTTTGATTAACTTCCATCCATAAACTATGTTTTATCAGAGCAGCAACCCATGCACCAATGTAGTTCTGGAAAGCTGGATATTTTCTTTTACGTGGATCCAGTCAGTATCGTGCCTTTGAAGTTTGAATATTTGCTCACAAATGGTCCCTGTTCTTGTATGTATACAGTACTTGGATCCAGGGGTGGATGCAGAAATTTTTTGTTGCAGGGGCAAAACTATAATTTCAAAATTTTAACATAAGCAGGAATGAAAATTTTAAAAATTTTATATATGTTAAACTAATCTTTTCAAAATTTACATATGAATTTTTAATTTTTTAAAACATGAGGAGGGCCAGGCCCCTACTACCCGCTTCCCTCCGCCCCTGCTTGGATCCTATATAATGGTTTGACCCGGTTATCTGATTGCATCGATTTCAATATAAAGGTAGAACTGGATCAGATCATGAATCGGGTACCACTTTTCTAAAAAGGTGCCCGTGGCATTTATCTTAAAAAGGTTGCGTCCCAACTTTCCTTAAGGAAATCTATGGCCGTGAAAGATGGATTTTTGAAAGAATCGGCCAATTAATCAAGTGATTCAAATCTCTTTTTTTTTTTCTTCCTAACATAAAAGACAGGAATTAAATAAAAATTTAAAAAGTATTAAAATAATCAAAGCGTGATAAGTGAGAATCTGCCATTGAATCAAATAAATTTGCCACTTGCTGGACTCCAATGGGTCTGATTAAGGCAGGTTCAAATAACACAGATCTCCATAGATTCAAAACCTAACGCATACTCTGGGATTTGATATCATAAGCTACTCTATTTTTTTCTTTATGAATCGATAAGTTTTTGGGTTTGACTCACATATGAAACTAAACTGAAACCCTCATCCCTCAAAGTATGGGGCTTGTGTCAGTGCCCCAAATGTCACTCCTGTTGTGCTTCGAGTTTCATGTCGGTGGTCCTTCATTTCATTTACAGTACAGAAAGATGACCCTAAAGCATGGAAGCGGAGACTGGTCGCATGCCAGTCTCTACATGATCCCATTAAACCAAACCCCTCTTGGATATATTTCGAGGTGCTTACCATGAAAAGCTTCATTTGCCTGTGGCCTGAGGAGTGATTCAGATACAATCCAATTATATGTATTTGGTCTTAAATCCGAATCCATTTAGCTGGTGTCGATAAAACGATACATCAGATCAACATTTCTTCTTACCAAATGCTGTAGACACATCAAACTTAAATTGTTAGCACATAACTTGAATGTACTCCGGTTCGGTTCAAACTTTTTACTTGACCCGCCTACTTTGAGTGATATATACCATAATTGAAGCAGACAATTTCAGTGAAATATCTTTTGCTTTCTCAATCGGGAGTTGAAATATCTCTTTCAGATTGGCAAAGTTACCATACATTAATCCATGAACAACATTAGAAACAGGTTGTATATTTGACATGAATGTGTACTCGGGCTGAATGCGAACCTTCACTTGACGGTCCACTTTTGCGTGATATATACCATAATTGAAAACAGACAATTGGTCAAGTATTTTTGCTTTCCGAGAAAAGAAGTTGAGTATGCTCCTACATAAATACTGGTTTGATTAAATATCTTTTTCATACTGGCAAGGTACCATACATTAACCTGTGAACAATATTGGAAAACATAAAGAGAAAAAAATTGTATATTTTGAAAAAATAATTACTATTAGATAAATGTAGAGATGATAGTTGTCCTTTAGTCTCTGTCTGTACCACAACTCTCTATGCTGTAAAAGGGGTAGGGGGAGATGAACACCAATACGCATGTTGAAGCATAATAGGGTCATCATTCTGACACACTGAAAGTAGGCCTGGTTCTCTAGAGGGATGAGATGACAAGTGAGAGTTTTGGCTTTCAGTTAGGTGGTAAGATGGAATACTCTTCTTGCTTCCTTGAAAATTAGTATTACATGATATTAGTTCCGTGTTGAAAATTAGTACTAAGTGATACTAGTGCAGTGTTTTTAAATGTAAAAAAGATGCACATGGTTAAGTATTCCAGTTCATTGCTGTGCAACATCAAGATTTCGAAACACAGAAGTTGCTGATGGATAGGTTCCTCTTGTAAACAGTTGGCTCAAACTTGGAAAAATGATCTCAGGATGCTCGAGAATAACATTACAATGATGTTGGGAATTCTTATAATTCCAAGCGGCCAAGTCTTGTTTGGACTTCTTGTAAATCACCAATAGCCAAAACCATCGAATTAATATGGAGTTCAATAAGTTTGGAGTTCTTGTAATTCAACTGCATGTCACTCTCTCCTTCTATTCAGATAATCAGGCAGTCGTGTTTATCAAGATATGTTTACATGCCGTTTGAGGTGTATTTGCATGGAGTTCTCTCATTCCTTCTTCTGCACAATAAGGACCCTTTCAGATGTCAATTAAGCAAAACAAAACACACTTTGGAAAACAAGGCACTGACAGCCTGTTTGGATGGAGGGAAAGAGAGGAAAAGGAATGTAAAGAAAGGTCTTTCCAGTGTTTGGGTGACTAACTAATATGGAGGGAAAGGAACAAAGAACCAATAACTGTGTTTGGATACAAGGGAAAGAAAGGAAGGGAGGGAAAGGAAATGTTTTTTTAATGTAATTCCAATCCCTTCAAAAAAGGAGAGATTGGAAGGGAAAGGAATGGATGATGATTCCCTTTCCTTTCTTCTCATTAACCTCCTCATTTCCTTCCCTTTCCTTTCCCTTCCATCCATTCCTTTCCCTTCATCCAAACATAGCGTTAGCAAGGAAAACAGATGGCTCAGTGTACCAACAAGACAATCAATGCAGGCTTTTTTGGGTTGAGCAAACCAGACCCAATCATGGATCATTTGCTTCCAGTAAAACTAACGAATAGTCACATACTTTTCAAAAATCTTGATTGATTTTCAAAATCGAGGAAATGATCGAGAAGCTTCCATTTGGGGAAGGAATAAAATGAATGTCCATATTTTTTCTCCCTTTTTATCTGGTGATGGCCCGGCCCGGCCCGGTACCCGGCCCGGCAAGATTATCAGGCCGGGCCCGGGCCCGGGCTTCAGGCCCGATGGGCAAATGTTTTTATCCTTGGAGAGATGTACTCTCAACCAGTAGTGAAGCTACTGTGTTACTGGTGTGGGCCACTGCCCACTCCATCCCTTGAAATCATGTATTGTGGACTAATTTAGACCTATGTTCGGCAGCCACATATGGTGCCCACATCAGGCCTAAGTCAGTACCTGCAAGCACTCATCCTTATAAATGAGAGATCAGTTAGTGCCCCTCATCCAAAATTTTCTAGATCCGCCACTGCTCTCGACTCTCTCTCTCTTTATATATATATATATATATATATATATATATATATATATATATATATATATATATATATATATATATATATATATATATATATATATATCTTTGCAATGGCAGAGGGTGTAGGAAGCAAATAAGCTGTGAATCCGCTGTCTACCTATCCACAGATTTTGCTGGAATGAGAAAAGAGGTAGCCAGATTGTAGCAACGGAATGAAAGCGAGAAGCTGCTCGATGCCTACCTTTTGTTGCATTCATGTTCAAACCTGCTCGATGGAAGACTTACTAGAGGAACTTAACTGCTTAAAATCAGAAAGAAGTACGCTTAAAGGGCGACTACTTTCCTCACCATCGTCTTCTTCTTCAATTCTTTCTCAGCAGATCTTTCCAATTCATTGTGGTTTTCGATACCTCAGTGCTGCTATTTACCTTATTTGGAGAAATTATTTCTTCCATTTACTTCCATGTATAAGCTATGTTTTTTAGGCAATAAATAATATTTAATTAAGTTCACGCATATCCTGATTTCTGATCCTATATTTTTCTTAATTTTCATTAGTTTCAAAATAAAGGTTGCTATGATTGGGTCGGAGCAGCTGTCCAGCCACTGAATCAGCCATTTAAGTGATTCAAAAGTTTTTCCAAAAAATAAAATATAGGAATTAATAAAAATAGAAAAAATTATTAAAATAATCAAAACTTTAAGTGAGAATCAGCCACTGAATCAAATAAAATGGCCATTGACTCGGCTCAAATCGGCCCAATAACATTGATTTGATATCACAAACTGCTCTATTTTCCAAGAAGTACTTCCCATGGAAATCTTCATGTTCCTGTTTTGGTGATCTGAGGTAGGATGTCAATGATTGAGATGCTATCCAGTTATATATATTGGATTTCAAATCCTTATTCAATTAATCAGATCTGACGAGAAAAGGTACGTCAGATTATCATTTTTTTTTTCTTGTTATTCAATTAGCCTTGATAAAATATTGCACGTCGGTCTTCCTAACATATGATTATCAATTGGATAATCATATGTTATAAAGTGAAAACATGTACACAGATTAGCTTTTGGAAGCAAGTACTCGGAGGTGATAAAAAAGATGCCTAGATATAAAGGGGGCCAGATTTCTGCAGAAATCGCCATTAATAAATATTTCGCGCCAGTAATCCGAAACCGGCGCTTTCGGAACACCGTGTTTTTCTAAAAATCCAAAAATATTTACCAGTAGTTAATTAACAGTTTACTAAATTTTCTTTCGTATTATTATATGCATATAATAGAATATTTGAATCCTGAAATATACCTAAAACATAAGACCCGAAAAACTAGTAAACTTTAGAGACCCTTATGAGTGATAAAGAAGATATCTACATACAAAGTTTAAAAGAAACAAGGACCTACTACCCCGATGCAGAAGGACTAACCAGATACGATCCACCTAGCAGTTCTGATAAACTTATGGTTCATCAACTAAACCTCATAATTATTATGCTAATAAAACTAAATCAAAGAATTAGCCAACTCGAACGAACCCTAGGCAAAAAACCAGAACCACAGGAAGCAAACCTAGAAGAATTAACCAAAAGATTAGACAAACTAAACATAGGAAATGGTGGGATCAAACCTAGCCCTACCCCTATTCCTAAAAGTATAGCCTTTTCTAGAATATAATAGCTGTAAGACGTTCTTTTTCTAGTCTCAGTAGGAACCTCAGTGATACTAATGAAATAAGGCGAATAGACGAAAATCTGTTAACTAGACTGATCCGAACCCAGGGTCCTAGCCCTAGAACATTAGAAGAAATAATAGATGTAAACAGAGACTTAGAAATTTACAATAATCATCAACTCTCTTTGTTAAATCCTAGAACTCTATATAGGACAGGGTTTTGGAGTGTTAACCCACAGTTAGTCAGAATAAGTAGAGAAGAAGAAGTTTGTGTAACTACTGAACACCAAAATATTGGCATCGTTAATCACGATATTATTAAACAATTATTACGAAACCAAAATAGATTTATTCATCTTAGTCTAATAATTATAGGAATTAAGGGTTTAGCCAGAAGAAACCTAGGAACAAAAGTATTAATCACTTTACTAGATAAGAGATGGGCAAACGATGCTAGGAAGACCATTATAGCAAGTATGGAAATTGATATGTCTAATAACAAAGGTATATTCTATTGTGCACCTGATTTTTTGCTAAGCATAAGAGACCTTGAACATATTATCATAGGAATTCAAACTAAAGGATATGAAACGTTTACGGGAAAAGCTAATTTACTTGTAAATGTCGGATTCTTAGGAAAAGTAACAAATAGTAGTACTACAAAGTATAAAATAGATACTAAGGCTATAATTGAATCTATGACTAGTAAAGGTATCAGGATGATTAAGCCCATGGCTATTGATCCAGAAGAATTAGAAGGCTTGGATTGGAATATTAGCAAAAATCTAGAAATAAAGACTAATGTCAAGGTTCCTGAAGAAAGTTTAATGTTTAAAAACCTTGATGGTAGCTATACTGTGAGATTTTTAGACTATAAAGAAAAACAACATAAAGAAGAAAACGAATCTGAAGAATTTCATAGCCAGATAGAAGAGTAATGGAAGCCCTAGAAAATAATTGTATTCTACTTCCTAAGGAATTTGACTTATCAGAAGAAGATATCCTCAGGCTAGAGATAAAACTAGTCGCAGAAGGCAAAATTCAGGAGGAAGACAACCTTTATATAGAACCTATGGGAAATATCAGGATAAATAGACTAGAAGATATACATATGCAGAAACCGATCAACATCTCAAAAAATCTTATGGAAATAGATGCTCCAGAATCTTCCCTCGTGACCAGTGGAAGATCGCCACAAGATCAACAACAACCTCAACAACAAGCACAACCTCCGTCAACTTCACCTGTACTATTCTATTCACCTGGACAACCCCTTAGAAGACCTTATGTAGAATATAAAGAAAGAGATACCTATACACCTAAGGGTAAAAGAATGCCTTTAGAAACCATAGACAGAAAAGATTTAATAGATAAGGAAGAATTTTGAATATAAGTGCCCATGATCCGCAATTATTACCCTCAGTAATAGACATGTGGTCTCAACGAGTTGCTAGGAAATGGGACATGATGAATCAAGAAATGTGGACAACAGAAGAAATGTACAACTGGGCAGAAAAAATTTTAGGTGAAACCGCTAGAGCATCTTGGGAAGCATACAAAACGGAACACCCACAAGACTTACAAAGAGAAATTCTTTTAGGCAAAAATATTTATAACTTTACCAATAAAATACAATTACTCTTACTAGGATACCAGCTAAATACAGGATATGATAAACAACAGCAAGACTCGATCAGAAAATTAGAGCAACTCCAAATTAAAGACTGGCGCTATATTAAACCTTTTTTACAAGACTTCTTTTATTATAGTTCCTTAGCAGGCCGTTTTTATAATAAAGAGATAGGAGAAAGCCTCTTTCTCAAGTTACCAGATCCCTTAGGTTCTGAGATTCATAAGAAATTTAAAGAAAAAGAGATGATGCCCCACCTAGATAATATTAGTATAATGATTCAATTTATTATTGAAGAATTAGTAAATAAATGTACTGAGATAACCATTTCCAAACAGTTAAAAGGTGGGTATAGCTTTTGCAAACAAATTTATACACCACAAAGATATGATAGAGAACCTAGACACCCAAAAACATATAAGACAAGAGATAAAGATAAACGACGAAGATACTCCTTCGTAAATCTAATGCTAGAAAACCCTATCTTGACAAACATAGACATGTTAGAAAATATAATACCCAACAGAATTATAAAAACAAATTAACATGCTTTACTTGTGGCAGTCCTGAATTAGCTAGGGATTGTTCAAAACGAAAAAATCTCTACAATAAAGCCTCTATTCTTGTCGACTGTGTAAATGAGGATGTATTGGCTTTAGATGAATATATTAGCGACACTGAAAGCATTTATAGTATTGTATCCATAGAAGAATCATTGCATGCTCCTAATTCCTCTGATGAAGAACCTTGTAGCGATAGCTGCATGGGCCATAACATACTCGAATCAAATAGAATATATGGTGAGGAATTTCACAAAAAATTTTCTACTTTAACCAACCTACAATACATGTTAGATAACATAAATGATGACTAATATTGTTCGGTAGCTTTTTAAGCATCATATAAGATAAGTTTAAGAATTTCCTGTAAGTAGACATTAGCCATGGTAGACAATGTAGAATGCATTGTTCTAACACAAAATTCTGCTTCAGGAAACATGGCCTCTTCTAGCCAAACCCCCATGGTCCAAATAGACCCACATCTGAGCCTGCCCATATTACCCCCAGATTTCAATCTTACATTTTTGACCTTGCTTGGTATGAATATTGACCAAAAAGTCCATATTATATTAGACAACCTTTGGCACAATAGGAAAAACCCAACCTTCTCTAAAGTCCTTAGCATCCTGGCAACTTACCTTAGCATCAAAAACACACAAAACCAAATCGCACAATGCCAACTTAAGCTCTTTCCAGATCCTACCCCTAACCCCGTATTTTTAGACATATCCCAACAGTTAGAGGCTGCTAGTAAAGAGTTAACTCTTTGTAAAGAGATAATAGAAGACCTGACTGAAAAATTAAAACAGTCGACAGCCGAGGTCGAATTACTGAAAAAGCAATGGGAAAAGGAAATGAAAAAACAATGGGAAGAAAAAAGAGAAAGTTTCCCCCAGTAATTGATGAAACGAAAGAGCAAGTCTACTACTAAGATTTCTTGCAAGAAACCCTGGACTACGAAAGAAGGGAATGAAATTCTATTTAGTCAAATATCAGCAAGAAATACATATTAATAATTCCTGTGAGTGCAATAAAGGATTTGAGATCATCCTGGCAAGCATCAATCTAAAGAAATGGACAGACACAGAGATGTTTGATATGCAGGTCTCCTTGAAAAGATTAATGGAACAAGGATATGTAAAAAGGATTATCATAACAGCGGTGGAGCAGACTTATATGCTGCGATTCAATTGGCGTCTGGCCCATATAGTAGAACAAATCTTCCGAAACAACTGGGTTACAAAGGGATTTATAAACCTGGACATCAATACAATCCCGCCAACATATGATTATCCATGTGATGAAAAACATGAGATAACTATTCAGACACACTCTTTTGTCACCCCTCTACAAGCCCCCTACCTCTCGTGGACATACCAGAAGCGAATACAGATGAGTGGTATGATGAGCTTACAAGATGGAGGGAATTCAAAATGTCCCAACAACTGAAAACATGGCATCACCCACATAACCTCATCTCAGAGGACAGAAATACTAGGATATACACATCTGACTTTGAACATGTAAAAATGGTGATACCATTCCAAAATCATGTTTATATGAAACCAGGCTTACGGGAGCATTTTGCCCAAATTAATGTAGGATGACAAGTTCATGAAATAGGAGACACAGGCAAAGATGGTGCTGCAACTGTTCTCCAATTCTATCAGCATTCAGATAGCGAAGGGGAAACTGATCCAGCATGACAGTAGACATCCTCTAAAAGAAGTAGGTACGAAGCTGCTGAGTCCTTAACCCTGCAGCCCAACGTTTGTCAAGACCGGTAAAATTTGACCTTTGTAAGTCATGGTTAAACTTATAATGGGTACAGTGCTTCCCATGTAAAACATAAGCATCATCCGTTTGAGAAGAAACGTGATAAACTTCTCTTTGGGAAAATCCCCCAAGTTAAACATATGATTTGCGTTGTAGATCATCGCCTTAAATCTACCTGGAAAAACCCTCTAGGATAAATATGGGTTTTATGTTTGTAGATTTTCGGCATAAAAATTTACCCTGTGACGTACCCCACATGATAAGTTCTGGGTCACATCCTAAAGCAAATCGTTTCGAGGCGCTTCTAGAAGATCGTTGTAGTTGCCGACCTTCTTTATGTAAATAAAGCAACGTTGTGTGAATAAAGACGAAGGAATATTACACATGTCAAAAAGGTGAACACGTGGCTTTCCCTTTAAGAAAAGACGAAGCAGCTACTATAGCAGTTACTGTAGCACTTCGGCGGACACTGTAGCACTTTTTGGCGTTTTGGACACGTTTGACTGCCACCTCATCCAGCACACGACATCTTTCCACCTTCGAGTTCCTTCTAGTGTAACTACTTTTGTTTGTTTGTATTTAGCTTGTTCGGGAAGGAATCCTATTCCTTTCCCATATTGTAATTTGTTTTCAAGTCCGGTGCCTATAAAAGCACCACCCCAACGTCTGTATCCATCATCCTTCAACACATCCTCACCTCCGAGTACTTGCTTCCAAGTGCTTGAGTCCCTCTCCCTTCCTCACTCCCCTTCCTTTTCTGCTCCACTCCCATGCTGTTGTAAGAAGCGAACCGACGCTTTCGTGCCGAAATCCGGCCCCTAGTTTTTTATTAAAAAACTAAAAGATGCCTAGATATAAGTTTAACAGATGATATCATTCCTCGGGTACCCCTTTTTTTTTGTAGATAAGCACTTTTCCCTACATTTTCTAATCTTTCACTAGTAAATGATGGATCTCTCTCTCTCTCTCTCTTTCTCTCCCTCTCTCTCTCTCTCTCACACACACACACACACACACACACACAAAATTTATTGTTTGGTAATTTGAGGATTGTTTTGTTATCTTATTCTTTTGAAGGTAACTTTGCAGATATTAGGCGTCGAAGGTCAAGAGAAATAAGCAGATTGTATGCATCCATCTCGGACAGGTTAATGCCTTGTCAAACACATTGTCCTATGAACTCTGCCAACTAAAAGTTCAGAGAGCAGCAAGAAATCCTCTCTCTCCATGCATCTTTGCAAGGATACCAGGTCTGCTTTCAGTGTCTTAAGGTGACACTCCCATTATGTTTCAAATTATACATAAATGTGCCGCCCTCTTCCTCCCACCACCCCTTTCCAACTTTTTTTTTGCAGTAGATGAAATTGTTGCCAGCGAGGCTTTTTTTTTATCTTAAAGAAACCTAGGTTTTAATGGATAGTAGCATTCTTTGGATATTTTTTTTTCTTTTGGAATATATGTACTTCTCTCTACATTCTCTAATCTTTCACTGGTAAAAAGATGGATATATATACATCTCTCTCTCTCTCTCTGTCTCTCACACACACACATATACACACACACACACACACATAACTTGTTGTTTGGTAATCTGAGGATTGTTTTGTTATCTTGCTTATTCATTTGTAGGTACACTTTGCATATATTAGGTGTTGAAGATCAAGAGAAATGAGCAGATTGTATATATCTTCTTGGACAGGTTAATGCTTTGTCAAACATATTGTCTTATGAATTGTGCCAACTGCATTTATTGTCTCATAAATGTTACCTTGCTATTTTGTTTTCTGTTTCCTTTCATTTCCTTCATATCCTTTCTTTATATCATTTTTTTTCACTGGGATTGCAGAACTGACAATTATTGGAAACCTTTCCTCTTCTAAGGCAATGTAATCTTTGGTATAACCAATCAATGTTGCTAAGTGTGTTGATAAGAAGCAATGGGTTGAGCTTGTGAGGCGAAGTGATGCACAATGTAACGATGTCATGTAGAAGCATCACATTCAAAATTTTGAAATACATAACATCCATAAAAAATGTAAAATATAAAAAATAAGTAGGTAAAAATGATTTAGGAAACTAACTAAAATAAAAAAAACTATTTATGTATATTTTTCTATAAATTAAAATTAATTATGGAGATAAGATCAATAACTTGAAAAACCTAAGATAAAAAATATGTTTTTTCAAAGTATGATAGAATGCCATAAAAATTCAAAAACCAAAGTTTCGAAGTGTAATTTCACTTGTTAGCTCCTATTTATGTACAAAAGAAAATCTTGATTTAATTCTAATGTCGTTAAGTACGTTGATGCAAAGCGATGCATTGAGCGTGTGAGGTGAGGCAATGTTCAATGTATTTTAAATTTGATAGCCTTGAATCTGAAATCTAGGAACTGATGTGGATATGAGGTGTCATCATTTTGCTGATGTGGCAAAAAATCTGTGGTAAAATCCCTGGTTCATGAAACTAAGGATCTTAGAACACTTAAGATCCTTATTTTACGTTTTTTATCATGATAAAAGGTCGGATTTAAGATGAGAGGAAGGAGGGTATTATCTTAAATCCATGTTTCTCATGTCTAGAAGATCTCAAATCCGAGGATATCGAATGCTGCCTTAGTGTTTG
The DNA here is from genome assembly GCF_008831285.2 of Nymphaea colorata. Classification (NCBI taxonomy): domain Eukaryota; kingdom Viridiplantae; phylum Streptophyta; class Magnoliopsida; order Nymphaeales; family Nymphaeaceae; genus Nymphaea; species Nymphaea colorata. Next base: position 2,283,862 of record NC_045138.2, on the reverse strand, counting down.
CGTTGCATGATACACTATGAAAACCACTTGGTCAATCTTTTTCATGAAAATCTTCATCTTTTTATATGCAGTAGAATTTTACAGTTCATACAACTGCCATTTCCTTTGCTTGTCATGGTCAATGTCCAATGTCTTTTAAGAATCAATCTAGAAACTAACTACAACGACACCCCAAGAACCTTCATGAATGATAAGAAAGAAACAGCCCAGGTGAATTAGTAAGCAGGGAAAATATTTTTCCGGTTTGGGAGGTGGAGCGGCGGTGCTATTTGAATCACCTCCTCAGTACTGAAGAAAACCCTTTTACTCTTCTTCCTCTAAGACATTAATGAACAAATAAAGTAAATTTTGTGGGCTGGTGCGGACAAGCGCCCGGAACAGCCACAATGTGGCTGTGGTACTGAATGGGAGGGTGAGGGCCGTCGCGAGAGGCGGCGGAGGAGATGGGAAGAAGCCTCCAATGGGAAGGAAAGAGAGGGTGATCCTGGGGAAATGAGAGTAAAAGGGTTTTCTTCAGCGCTAAGTGGGCGATTTAAATAGCACTCCAGCTCTACCTCCAAAACCAGGAAAGAATTCACCCTGCTTTCTCCTTATTCAACTGGACCCATTTCTTTCTTGTTTTTGGTAGAGGTTCTTGGGGCGTCGACTTGATTTCTGGATTGATTGGCAGAAGGTAAACATTGGACATTATAGATCATGTAGAACAAGGGACTTGGAGGTTGCGGGCATTGTAAAATCTTGCGTATTTAGGAAGGGAGAGCATTTCATGAAAAAGGCAATCAAAGCCATTTTCATAGGGAGAGAATGGGTACAGCTAATTGCATCTTTTGGTTTTCATGATCTATATATATATATATATATATATATATAGACATATATATATATATATATAGACAGACAGACAGAGAGGGAGAAAGAGAGAGAGATCATTCTAATTGATCACTTCCGTGCTTCTGGTACCTCGTGCTGCTATTTAACTTATTTGGAGCGTTTATTTCTTGGATTAACTTCCATGTATAAGCTTTTTTTTTTTGGGAAATAAATGATGTTTCATTAAGTTCACACCTATCCTGACTTCTGCTACTATTTTTTTTTCTTAATTTTCATTAGTTTATAAATAAAAGTTGTCATGTTTGGGTCGGAGCAGAAGTCCATGCTCCAGTCCGGTTCCGAGGAGCAAGATATTTTCTTTTACGTGACACCATCAGCATCGTGCCGTGAATATTTGCTCACAAATGGACCCTGTTCTTGTATATATGGTATCTGTATCCTATATATTGGATCTACCCAGCTATCCGATTGGGCCCATTAGAGGCTGAACTGGATCAGATCATGAATCGGGTACCATTGCCTTAAAAAGGTGCGCATGACGCCTATCTTAATAAGTTCGGGTCCGAACCTTACTGAAGAATATCTATGGCTGCTACTCATAAAAAAAACTACAAATTTGGCATGGTTGCAAAATTACTTGACAATGTCAAAGATCGGTTTTTGAATAGAATCGGCAAATTAAATGATTCAAATATCTTTTGTAAAAAGAAATAAAAGGTGGGTGTTAAATAAAAGCATTAAAAAGTATTGAAATATTCAAACCTGATAAGTGAGAATCAGCCATTGTGGCAAATAAATTTGAAACTGACTCGGCTCAAATCATCCCCATTTTTCAGGTTCAAATAACAATGATTTTTCAAAGATTCAATCCCTAACGCATACTACTCTGGGATTTGAGATCATAAACTACTATATTTCCAACTTTATGGATTCACAAGTGCAAATATTTTTTGGAAGTGTTTCCAGGGCCCATGCGAAGCCCCTTTGGCTTCGACCCTGTGCACAGGGTAGGTAGAACCTTAGAAGGTAGGGCAAGGCGAATAAAGTAAACCGAACAGAAAAATTAAATACAAAAATACAAGATGAAAACCATTGATATGTCTTTCTCACGGAAAATTTTCCCTTTCGATATACAGCAGAATTTTGCACCGCATATCTGTTTTTTGGATATTCACATATCTGGTTTTGTGTTCATATTTGAATATGAAGAAAGACAAGTTAAAACTGAAGCTGAATCCAAAATCTAATTTCACAATCCGAATCCGAATTTTGAACTAGATTAGGCCAATTTTTAAATGTAAGAACATTAGATGTAGGATATTTGTTTTAAAATAAATCCAATCTGAATACATATCCACATCCCATCGGATATTTACGTACATCCAACTTCAAATCTACATCTGATTGGATGTCATTTCTTAAATCCAAGTCCAGTCCGATTTCTTAATTGGATACTAAATCATTTTCAATATCCAATTTTTCAAAATGGTTCGGTCGCATGTCCGACCCAAATCGGATATGTTGACATCTATACCAAGCACCTCTACTAATAACAAGAAAAAAATGGGCCCAAGCAAATAAGGAGTAGGACCTTCTCCTTTGTTTCTTTGTTTTCTGTTTAAAGAAGGAAGGAAAGATTAATTATGTGATGATTATGACTTTAATGCTCCCACTTACTCTGGGGCCTTTCCCTTTGAAAACTCAAGGGAGGGAAAAAAACAAAGATGATTTCAGAAACTGGTATAAACACTGTAATGGAAAACAAGGAATTATGTTTTTACAAAGAAAAAATTCGCGTTATGATGCATGTGGTTGGGCCCTCGCTATTATGTTCAAAACTCGCCTTGCTCTCTTGCCAAACATGGATTTATCTACCCAGGGGTAGAAACACAAGGGAGACTCAATTAAAGTTTCTAAATTTTGATAGGATCTGAAATATCATTTTTCAAATTCTTTATATAAGAAGACAAGCAAAACAATTCAAAATTTCTATTTCAATATATGTAAATCATAATATACACAGAGACTTACTGCACCATTGACATTCTTAAGTAAGTTTCGGACGAACTTATTAAGATAAGGCCTCATGGGGACCTTTTTAAGGCAATGGTACCCGATTCATGATCTGATCCAGTTCAGCATCTATAGGCCCAATCTGATAACTGGGTCGATCCAATATATAGGATCCAAATACCACATATACAAGAACAAGGTCCATTTGTGAGCAAATACTCATGGTAGGATGCTGATATGGTGTCCACTTAAAAACAAAATATCTTGCTGGCCGGAACCGGGCTGGAGCATGGACTGCTGCACCGACCCAACCATGACAACTTTTATTTTGAAATTAATAAAAATTAAGAAAAAACAATAGTAGCAGAAGTCAGGATAGGTGTGAACTTAATGAAATATCATTTATTTCCTAAAAAAAAAACTCATTACATGGAAGTTAATCCAAGAAATAATCTCTCCAAACAAGATAAATAGCAGCACCGATGTACCAGACGCACGGCGGTGATCAATTAGAATGATCTCTCTTTCTCTCTCTCTCTCTCTCTCTCTCTCTCTCTCTATATATATATATATATATATATATATATATATATATATATATATATATATATATATATATATATATTCCAATCATTTGGTGGTTAAACAAAAAAACCCTCTTGGACATTTTATCTAGTGCTACGCTGCATTTGGGTGAGTGGGAAATGGCTACCAATGATCTCTCTCTCTCTAAGTAATATTGTTTAGTGTTTCCCAGCTTCAGTTGTGCTTCAACTTACACACATAGGTGACTTCCTTTTTGTAGCATAAGAGATTGACGCTCTTGACCGGGAACACATCCAGTTGCCTTCATTTTCCTACTTTTTCAACGAGTGAAAAAAAAACGCCTTTAATATTCATTCCACCACTAGGGAAATCTCATATGTTTTCATCAATTCATATTCAAACCAATCAATCACGTTAAATTCAGACTCCATCAATAGAAGTCTCTGGTTAATACCATTTTCGGACATTTTTGGTGCTTTTATCAAAGATTTACGATGGTTTTAGTGATAGTTGTTAGAAAATTTCGAATTTATTTGTGCGTGTTTGTCTTACATTATATTAAGCTCCAAAAGCCAGCTTTTTAGTGGGTAAAACAGACGTCCAAAATCTTATAAACCAAAATACTGGCCAACTCAGGAAAGCCAAATAAGGAAGATCAGGGCTTTCCAATTGTAGCCAAACAGGATTTGGATCACAAATTCAGACTGCTCTCTTTTTTTTTTCCTTTATTCGATAATTTCTCAATCAACTAAATTCCTATTTTCTGTGAAGTAATAAAAAAGAAGAAGACCAAAAAAGAACTGCTCTGCCCCGCAAGTCACGACCCAAAAAGAGAGGACAGCAGGAAATGAAAAATCGGGAACTTTTATTTGTACATGTTGAAGCCATTATGAATGAGAGCAAGTGAACAGAGACAGATTATATTCCCACAAGATACAAGATTGCACGTAATTAAGTTCATTTCCATCTCGTCGATCAAGGGGAAATTTAACTCCCTCTTTCTCTCTCGATCCCTTGGCTTTGGTAACATCAAGCAATCAAAGCAAGAGACAGATAAAATGATGAAAATAATTTTCTAGCAATGGTAAAATCAACCAGCACCTCTGCACTAGTGTCTGCAAGGATTTGAGTTTTCGAGCAGTGTTGGAATAGCAGGTAGATGGTGGTGTGCAGATGGGGAGAAGGAGGACGAAGAGGGAACCATGAGAAAACTTTAGACGAAAAAAACAGAGGAAGAGTGAAAGATAAAGCAGAGAACTTGATTTTATGGATTCCTTTGAGCAACATATATGGTAAAAAAGACCTTATCGCTTACAAGATTTTTGGTATACAAGATCATGATAATACACCATTTCTATCTCAATCCATTATCCAATCAAAAATATAGTCTGCCTAACAGATCTTGATAAGAGATCTGATCCCTTTTTTCTACGTCCTCCTTCTCCCCATCTGCACACCACCATCTACCTGCTATTTCAACACTGCTCGAAAACTCAAATCCTTGCACACACTACTACCGCAGAGGTGCTGGTTGATTTTACCATTGCTAGAAATGATTTTCGTCGTTTTATCTGTCTCTTGCTTTGATTGCTTGATGTTACCAAAGCCAAGGGATCGAGAGAGAAAGGGGGAGTTAAATTTCCCCTTGATCGACGAGATGGAAATGAACTTAATTACGTGCAATCTTGTATCTTGTCCGAATATAATCTGTCTCTGTTCACTCGCTCTCATTCATAATGGCTTCAACGTGTACAAATAAAAGTTCCCGATTTTTCATTTCCTCCTGTCCTCTCTTTTTGGGTCGTGACTTGCGGGGCAGAGCAGTTCCTTTTGTTTTTATTTGCCATCATTTGTCATCTCAACTGCCTAATGTTGCCATGTGTTGCAAGTGGCATTGGGCAGCAAAAGACTACGATAAGTGGTGGTGATGGGTGTTTTTGTCGATAGCAGCAGCGGACTTCGAATCTCCATTGTTTTAGACGGGTTGGGTGGACTGATCCTGATCCATTGTATCTTATTCAAAATCAGATTTGCTGTGCTTAGGTGCATAGGTTGATCGTGTTGGTGAGTCGGTGACCATCCAAATTTCTGTCTTATTAAAATATTGAACTGAAAGTAGGCAAATCTACCCACCGTTGCCATCATCTTTTGCATCTAATGCATCTTTAGCCTATTATATTTTCATTCAAATTTTTTACATGCCTTAGTTTATGCTCCTTTTTTTTTTTTTGCTTCATGATAGACAGCTGCCTTCAATCATTTGCTGAATCAATTGAAGAATATTTATTACATTGTTCTGTTTTTTATAAATATGTTGTTGCTTGTTAATATGTTGTTACTTGTTAATAATTCAAATTTGTCGTATAGTGTTAATATTTGTTATATTATGTGTTGTTAATATTTGGGCATGCTTAGAAATTTGAGCTTTTGCATGCTTGTAATTGAACTTATTGAATGCTTATTGAATTATATTTGTAGCACATTGTTTAGGTTTGAGAAAAAATGCTACCGCGGGATCTAGCATGGGAACATTGTGTTGAAGAAGATCCAAATGATAAAGAAAAAAGAAGAAACTTGATATGCAATTATTGTAAGGAAACTTATAGAGGGGGTGTTTGTAGAATGAAACAACACTTGGCTGGAACTAGAAAAGACGTTAAAGCATGTGACAAAGCACCACAAAGTATCGTACAATTTTTCAATAATTATTTGTAGGTAATTATTCATGAAGATAATTAAAGAAGTTGGTGAGAGAAACGTAGTGCAAGTAGTTACTGATAATGCTTTTAACTACAAAGCATCATGTATGAAGTTAAAAGAAATTGATGGCTTTTAACATATTTTTTGGACACCTTGTATAGCTCATTGCCTAGATTTAATTATTGAAGACATTGCTAGGAAGTGATTGAAAAAGCAAAAGTTGTAAGTACATTTATATATGGACATACTTGGGTATTAAATTTGATGAAAAAGTATACAAATGGTAAAGAACTTCTACGGCTTGCTATTAAACATTTTGCTACTTCATATCTTACTTTGCAGAGTATTCGTACAAACAAAATAGTATTGAAGAACATGTTTTCGTCTCCAGAATTTCGAGGCAATGATTATTATACTAAAAATCCCAAAGGCAAGGAGGCAATGCGAATTGTTACTCAAAATGAAAGGTTTTGGAAGACAATATCATATTTACTAAAGTTACATTACCTTTAGTGAAGGTGTTGAGAATTGTTGATTCAGATGAAAAGCCAGTTATGAGATTTTTATACAATGTAGATAATGATCAGAAAAGTATATAAAAATTTGGCAAATAATTGATAATAGGTGGGATAATCAAATGCATCATCATTTACATGCTGTAGGATATTATAAACCCACATTTTTATTATGACGATGATGTCCTCAAAGATAAAAGAGTAAAGACTGGGCTAATGGAATGCTTAGACATTATTGTGCAAATTGTAGAAGAAAGATGTAATATTTTAGTTCAACTTGATTTATATGAGAATGAAGTTGGTGAGTTTGGTGAGTTTGGCAGATCTTAGCAATTGGAACAGGAAAGAAAAAACATCCTGATATATTTTTTTATTACTTTGATTTGTACTATGAACTTATGAATAAATCAAATGAAGTTACCTAAACTACTCTTTTTGTTTATTTTTGTTAGTTGATTGGTGGAATACATTTGGCGACAATACAAAAGAATTGAAGAATTTTGCTATGAGAATTTTCCAATCTTACATGCAGTGCATCAGGATGTGAGCATAACTGGAGCTCATTCTCTTTGATACATATCAAAAGAAGAAATCGGCTTGAGCAAGAAAAGCTTAATTCGTTGCTTTTTGCATGTATAATATGAAGTTAAATGAAAGAGAAATGAGAAAGAAAAGTACCCAAGATCCATTATGTGTTGATACTATTGATTCAGATGATGAATGAGTTGTTGAACAAGAATTCTGTTTTACCACTTTCATTAGATGATTCTTGGTTGCACTCGTCATTTGAGATCGAAGTCATTAATATCCTCCCTTTCCAAGATATACCAAGGTCTATGAAAAAGCATAAAAGTGCTTCATCTTCTCAAAATAAAAGAGTTGGCAAAGGTAATGCTATATGTTTGTAATTTTTGAAATAAAGACATGAACATTGTCTTTTTTTTTTACTAACTATTATATTTTGTTATGTGTTATTGTTTTTATATGAAGGTAAAACAACAATAAAAGATTTAGAACATGAGAGTTTTGATGATGAAACAACTGAAGAAGAAGATGAACCTATTCAATATATGGACGATTCAAATGACGATGAACTGTCATCCATTAAAAAAGATGACGATACAATTGACAAATTGCATACAAAAGTCATTTGAACTTTGTTAAATATCACTTGATAATTGTACAAATTAGTTACTTTTTAAAAATTTTCTACATATACATATTTTAATATGCTTATAATTGTTCACCAATACTTGTTATTTACTTATTCTCTTAGTTAATATTATCATCTGAATATTGGTTTACCCAGTTTTGGTTATTTGTTTTTCAATAATAGGTCTATAACATTTAACTCTTTAGGACATGTCATATTATGTGCCAATTATATGGCATTGTATTTATTTGGATTTACAAATTATTGTTGTTTGCGTACTGTTTTTTAATGATTTGCTTAGTAGTTAGTTTTTTCAATTTTGTTGTTATTTTATAAATATTATATAATTCACAAATTTGTCTGAGAAGCTTACGCTTCAATTAATGCTTCACCTCGCCTCATGGGAGGCTTAAAGCTTCACCTCGCTTTATCGCCTCTTACAACATTGCTTTGTATAAAGAAATTTCCAAATCAATTAAGAAGTCTAAACTGGAGTTGGTGATACCGGAGTGGATCGGTTATAATGGTTTTGGATCCTATGCCACGTGGGAAACACATGAAGTGGCGGAGCCGTCGAAGAGAGAAACTAGGAGAACCTAATGATATAAAAAAGAAAATAATAATTTAATAAGAGAAGGGAAATAGGCGTCCGGGAGATCGGCTTGCTTCTGTGGAGTCATGATTGAGTGACTGCTCGTCGATAGCACCGGCCAATCCGTCGTCAAGAACGGTGGTCTCGGAGGAACTTCCTCGCCGGAAAAGGAAGCCCCCCCTGTTTCCCCTTGGCCATGCGACTCTGCGTCCCTTCGATCTCCTTCCCAAGTGGGGAAACCCCATATTTCCTTTTCTGGCGAAGTTCCTTGGAGACTGCCGTTCTCGACCACGGATTGACCGGTGCTATCGACGAGCAGTCACTCAATCATGACTCCACAGAAGCAAGCCGATCTCCCGGACGCCTATTTCCCTTCTCTTATTAAATTATTATTTTCTTTTTTATATCATTAGGTTCTCCTAGTTTCTCTCTTCGACGGCTCCGCCACTTCATGTGTTTCCCACGTGGCATAGGATCCAAAACCATTATAACCGATCCACTCCGGTATCACCAACTCCAGTTTAGACTTCTTAATTGATTTGGAAATTTCTCAATACAAAGTGGATACACGTTGAGAAGAGGAAACTTCTCCTGGTTATTGTTTAACGGATCGAAACTTGATCTGCAACGGTTTGCGTTTTGGATATGACTAAAATCCAGATTCATCATCAATATTGAATTTGGATTCGGGTCCGCCATGAGGCTCGCTCATGTCCAAGCTTCCTTAAATTAAGTCCCACGCACTACATGAGAAGACAGCCATGTTTGGCTGGATGTGGGCAGCGACTCCTGTGACCTGTCTAATCAAATCAGGCAAGCAATAACCACAGTCGGGTCGGATCAGGTCTTTGTGATGGAAACAGGACATCCCGAATCCAATTTATATTTCCAATGAACTTATCCCCCGACCCCGAGTAAGGACCAATATTTCCTCATGGGGAATATGGCAGTATTAAAAATTTCATATACAAAAAGACGTACCAAGTGGTTTTAATAGTAGAGCATGCAACGCAAACACTAAAGGCATCTTTCTTTCCTTACCAAAGTAAGAAAATGAAGGCAACCGATTGGATTGCCTACGCATTACTGGAGGAAATGTCAGAACAAGAGTAAGCTTTTTTGTTTAAGAAAATTTTCATAAAAGAGGCCGAATTAAAGTTTCTACATTTTGACATAGGTTGAAATATCAATTTTCAAAATTTTTATATAAGACGAGTAAAATTTTTTAAAATTTACATGCATTTTTTTAAATTTTTTTTTGAGGTGAGCCACCCACTTGGCTCCGCTCCTAAAATGGGAAATTTTAGACCATTTGCATCATCACCACATTTTTATCCCTCGAGAGATATACTCTCAACTCTCTCTCTCTCTCCCTCACAGTATATATATATATATATATATATATATATATATATAATTGCGGGTGTAAAAAGAGTATGTAGGCTGTGAATCCGCTGTCTACCTATCCACATATTGTTGTGTTTCGGAAAAGAGGTAGTCAGATTCTCGCCTTGTAGCAACTGAATGAAAGATGATGGTGACAAAAGGTTGGGGTAGCACTGAGAGGCAAACAAAGGTCGGAAAAGTAAAATGATGCCTACCTTTTGTTGTATTCATATTCAAACCTACTTAATGGAAGACTTACTAGAGGAACTTAATTGCTTGAACTCGGAAAGAAGTACACTTAAAAGGGTGACCATCCTCTTTTTCTTCATTTCTTTCTCAGCAGACCTTTCCAATTCAGTGTGGTTACTGTGGTTTTCGATACCTGAGTGCTGCTATTTATCGTATTTGGAGAAATTATTTCATCTATTTACTTCCATTTCCATGTATAAGCTATGTTTTTTAGGCAATAAATGATATTTAGTTAAGTTCACATATATTTTGATTTCTGATCCTATATTTTTCTTAATTTTCATTAATTTCAAAATAAAGATTGGAATGATTGGGTCACAAGATATTTCCTTTCTGTTGATCCGATCAGCATCGTGGCTTGAATATTTGCTCACAAATGGGCCCTGTTCTTCAATATATGGTATTGGATCCTATATATTTGTCCGATCCAGTTGTCAGATTGGAACTATTATAATGTTAACGCTGAACTGGATCAAATCATGAATCGGGTGACACTGCCTTCAAAAGGTGGCCGTCAGACTTATCTTAATATGTTAATATCCCAACTTTCCCACGGCTGCTTATTTGTAACAAAATTGCAAATTTCTCATGATTCAAAAATTAATTAATATTGTCAAAGATGGGTTTTGAACAGCATCAGCCGTTTAAGTGATTCCAATCTTTTTCTAAACAATAAAACATAGGAATTAATAATAATAGAAAAAAGCATTAAAATAATCAAAAAATGATAAGTGGGAATCAGCCACTGAATCAAATCGGCCCATTTCAGGCAGGTTCAAATAACATTGATATCCAAAAAATCCAACCGCAATGCGTACTCTGAGATTTAATATAATAAACTGCTCAGTTTTCCACTTCATGGATTCACGAGGGCAAATATTTCTGAGTAGAAGTATTTCCCATGGAAATCTTCCTGTTCCTGTTTTGGTTATCTGAGGTAGGATGTCAATGATTCAGATGCCATCCAGTTATATATATTGGATTTCAAATCCTTATTCAATTAATCAGATCCGATGAAAAAAAGGTACATCAGATCAGCATTTTTAGGGCCCACAAGGGCCCCAGCCCCACCTCAAAAAAAAATTAAAAATTTACATGTGAGTTTTAAAAAAATTCACTTGTCTTATATAAAAACTTTGAAAAATTGATATTTCAGCTCATGTTAAAATTTAAAAACCTTAATTCAGCCCTCCTCATGAAATTTTTTTATCTTTGCCCCTGATATCTACCATAATTGAAGTAGACAATTACAGTGAAATATTTTTAGTTTTTTTGATCAAGAGTTGAGCATGGTCCTACAAAAATACTAATATCAGTAGATGTGTTTTTTTTATGAGGGAAAGGCTACCACACATTAATCCATGAAAAATGGAAAGTTTTGGTTAATAGCCTTGATAAAATACTGTGAACTTTCCCTTGGTGTTGTCATCGTAAGCATTGATGGTTGGGCCTCACCCACAATTCTTTTTTTTTTTTAAAAAAAAAAGAGGAAAAAAAAGTAGCAAGCTAGGTCAAGCAGGTACCCATGTTATAAAGTGAAAACATGTATCCTTGAAACCACAACTTAACATCTTAGCTCCAAGTGGATGGAGCTCCTGTGCCCAATGACTGCGTGTTAGTTGGCCCTTGCAAAGAATGTTGTTTCATGTATTTTCTCATTTTCTGCATGATATAACCTTCTAATGTGTTTGTTGCCATGTAAATTGTCATGTTCCATATGAATTTGTCTAGAAAA